>NW_022589712.1:22024412-22408702 GCF_004348235.1 Phoca vitulina | reverse complement strand
AAGGAAGGAAGGAAGGAAGGAAGGAAGGAAGGAAGGAAGGAAGGAAGAAAGAAAGAAAGAAAGAAAGAAAGAAAGAAAGAAAGAAGAAGAAGAAAGAAAGAAAGAAAGAAGAAGAAAGAAAGAAAGAAAGAAAGAAGAAGAAAGAAAGAAAGAAGAAGAAAGAAAAAAAGAAAGAAAGAAAGAAAAGAAGGAAGGAAGGAAAGAAAAGGAAGGAAAGAAAGAAGGAAGGAGAGAGGGAGGGAGGAGGGAAGGGAGGGGAGAAGGAAAGGAGGGAGGGAGGGAGGGAAGGAAGGAAAGGAGAGAGAAAGAAAGAAATAAAAGAAAGAGAAAGAAAGAAAGAAAGAAAGAAAGAAAGAAAGAAAGAAAGAAAGAAAGAAAGAAAAGAAAGAAAAAGAAAAGAAAGAAAGAAAGAAAGAAAGAAAGAAAGAAAGAAAGAAAGAAAGAAAGAAAGAAAGAAAGAAAGAGGAAAAAAAGAAAGGTAGCCTAAAGTCTGAGGCCTGGGCCTGCAAACATTTAGAAGTTGGTGCACTGAAGAGCAACCAGCAAATGAAAGGCCCATGAGGGAAAAGAAAATCCAAGAGAATGTAAAGAAATGATAAGTTTCCTCTAAAATTTATTTTATATATAACAACTTTAAAATATTTACTAAGTATACAATCAGTTCGAGTCACTTCAGGTTAACAAAATGAATCAGACCTGTCATGAATCCGGTCTTCAAGGTAACAATAGTCTGGTAGATGAATAGATGTCTACAGATTATTCAAATTCAAGGTAAAAAGTGATAAATGAGTCACAAATAATAATATAAGATTTAAAAAGTGTGGTTACTAAATGCAATGTAGTATCCTGGGTTGGATCCTGAAACAGAAAAGGATGTTAGTGGAAAAACCAGTGAAATCTGAATTAAGTCTGTAATTTAGTTAATAGTATTATACCTTTGTTAATTTCTCAGTTTGGACAAATATGCCGTTGCGATTTAAGAGTTAATCTTCAGTGACACTGAGTGAGAGGGATACAGGCATTCTCTGCAATTTTTCTGAAAACCTAAAATCATTTTTTAAAAAACTTTATGAGAGCGTGCAGGCATGTAGATGAGAAAGCCCCGGCGGAGGAAGGCTACATTGGAAAAGCCTCCTAGAGCAGGTGTAGTTTATATTGACCAGAGAGCTAATGCAAAACTAAAGAGGAGGTATATTCTAAGCAGAGTGAAAACACTGACAAAGGCAAAGAGGTAGAGTCCTGACTAACCAGAAAATATCAAACAGCAATAGCTCTTCCACTAAGTGGTTTGAAGTGTAGTTTAGAACCATTTCCCTGCTAGACTCAGAAATGGGGGACCGATCACTACATTTGGGTTTTGCATCATGTCCCAAACTTCTCATCTATCATTCAACCCAGTTCCCTCAGAAACTATCTGTCCCCATCTAGTGGGTCTTGTTTTCTTCCCTGATCCATGATGGGGACACATAACGTATTGTTACAGCCACTCTGACCCAGCTCTTTTGACATGGGACTATTTTGACATCACCTTACTCATGTTACAGTTTCAATTCAAATGCCCCTTAAAAAAATGAAGTCTCTCTTTCTTTCTCAGGGACTCTTGAGCATTTTGTTGGAGGAGCTACTTAGTACTGACCCTTTCAGCCTTGAAGTAAAGCAGGGCCTGAAAAAACACTCAGTGTTGCAGGGGTGAGGCATTCAGGGTCTGTCCTCGCTATTCTAGTACCTACTGTTTGTGTAAGGTGTGGCCATAATCCCCTTCTTTGGCTTTTCTGAATGGCTTCTTCACCGTGCTGGTAACTTAACCATTGTGTTGCCATAAACACGGAAGGAAGTGAAGTCATGTAGTTCAGGGCCTGGAATAAAAGAAGTGCCTAATGACATTGGCATTATGCTCAAGAAGATGTTTCTTCCTCAGAGGAGAGGTTGTGTCTTATTCATCTCAGAACCCCCCATACCACAATGCTTTATGCCTGTCAAGTTGAATACTCCTAGGAAAACATGAACAGCTTGTTGAGAGATCTTTCAATCACACTTGAGAACTGTACTATATTGCTAGTCTTCAGTGTATAGAAATTGGAATGCTTTGTATTGTAGCTATCTTAGCATTAAAGGGCTCTCATTGTATAAATTTTACATAAAGAAACTAAAGATCAAAGGGGTTAAGTGATTTGTTCAAGAGTATACAAGCTGGCTAGCAGCCCTGTTACTCTTGTATTTCCTATTTCACAGAAGGTAAGCCAACATATATTAAATATCTATTCTATGTCAGACTCTATCATGGGTACTTTCAAATAAATATTTTTAAACCGCAGGGTGCCTGGGTGGTTCAGTCAGTTAAACTCTTGATTTTGGCTCAAGTCATGATCTCGGGGTCATGGGATTGAGCCGGTCATCAGGCTCTTCACTGGGTGCAGAGTCTGCTCCAGATTCTCTCTCCCTCTCCCTCCCCCTGTTCATGCTCTCTCTCTCTCTCTCTAAGATAAATACATAAAGTCTTTTTTTTTAAATTCTTTTTAGAGATTTAAAATCAGCACAAAGAGAAAATTCTTCAATCTGATCTTGGTATTTGGAAGCTACTTCCTGCATTTCACCCATTTCAGCCCTGACTACTGAATTGTATTTTAATTGTGAGCAGTTACAGTTGAATGCCTTGGCCTTAGAATGCATAGTGGCCCTAAATTTTAGCTTGCTGTCTAATCTAATTAAGTTCCCAAAGTCATGTGACAAGTTTCAGATTACCTTCTCTCTTTTCTTCATACCTGCTTTCTCTGCTATTCTATGACCGAGTAACTCAACATAAGATAACTCCTGTCATTGGGGTACCTGGTTAGCTCAGTTGGTTAAGTGTCTGACTCTTGGTTTGGGCTCAGGTCATGATCTCATGGGCCATAGTATCAAGCCCTGCTTTGGGCTCCATGCTCAAAGGGGAGTCTGCTTGAAAGATTCTTTTCCTTTGCCCCTACCCCCCCCCAAATAAATAAACAAATCTTAAAAAAAAAAAAAAGATTCCCTTCCTCTGCCCCCCCCTTCTCTCAAATAAATAAATAAAATCTTTTTAAAATCATTTGTTTATTTGAGAGAGAGAGAGAGTGTGCACGCGCACAAGAGCACAAGGTGGGGAGGGGCAGAGGGAGAAGCAGGCTCTCCGCTGAGCAGGGAGCCTGCCCGATGTGGGACTCCATCCCAGGACCGTGAGATCATGATCTGGGCTGAAGGCAGATGCTTAACTGACTGAGCCACCCAGGCACCCCAATAAATAAATAAATCTTAAAAAAAAAAAAAGACAATTCCTGTCACATTCAATGAATGACGCCATTCAGGTCAAAAACATTTGCTTCCTTCTAGGTGAAAATTGTACCTAATTCGGGTAGGATGTAGTGGCACGGTATGTGATAAGTGTGGCAATATATGGTAAAGGAGCAGCACAATGCCCTAGAAATTTCAATGCAAAATTGTGTGATTCTGTGCTTCATTTCTACAGTTAGAGGTAGGAATGTGTCATATATATATTTACCATACCATATATGTATAAGCTTGTCATACACATGACATACATATATGTTTACCATAACTGAGTTTCATCTCGTTTGTAAATATTAAAAAATATTTTAAAAACTCTACGTATTAGTCACAGTATTGACATCATCAAAATGAGTCTGCATTGTTTCTATCATATTCAAAAATTAACGATATTTTATAAAAACCTGTATTTCTATTTAGACTTAATATGAAAGAGTACTTAGAGTTGAAACAGGGTAAAAATCTAAATACGGTGGAAAGCTATGACATAAATTGTTTCTGATAAAGCTTTATAGAATTTAGGACTTGTCCTTTGTGTTCATCGGATTAATTGTTAATATATAGTAATTTAATAATTATGGTCTTCCTTTTTTATATTTTAAGAAGCACATGAATGGTTTAGAGCATAGATCTCTTCTTTAGGTGAGCAGAGTATTGTTACATGCTCAGGTTATTCCACTTGATCAAGGTAAGACCTATTTGTTCAATACCTTCTCTTTCCTTCTGAAGAATTATGTTTTTTTCGATGAATTTAGTTACAAATATTTGTTTTATGCATGCTAATTTTCTATTTGCCTACCGCCATGCTTTTTGTTTGGCCTACTGGGTCCTCATATGGATGTTAGGGTAGATAGATGGATAGAGATTTTTATTGAAACTTGAGGCTTTCTAAGTTTCTTGAGAATGCCCTTTATTACTCTTCTGCATAACAATGTTATCCTTTGAGCTGTGGGCAGCTTACAGAAGAAATAACTAAGGATATGAATAGAATAAGAAAACATTGTTTTTTAAAACCAATATTCAAAAATGCATGAATGTCTTCTATTGAATCATGTCACATATATTTGGGGTCCCAATATATCATAATTTCTTTTTTTTCTTTTAGATTATTTATTTATTTGACAGAGAGAGAGAGACAGTGAGATAGGGAACACAAGCAAGGAGAGTGGGAGAGGGAGAAGCAGGCTTCCCACCGAGCAGGGAGCCTGATGCGAGGCTCGATCCTAGGACCCTGGGACCATGTCCTGAGCCGAAGGCAGACACTTAACGACTGAGCCACCCAGGCACCCCACCAATATATCATAATTTCAAAGCAATTGCTTTACTGTATTTCTTTCATAATTTGCCTACATGCAATGGTCTGCCTAATCTTTTGTTCCTGTAATGGTACGGGAGAAGTTCCTTAAATTCTGTGTTTTCAACAAAGATTCCTTTGACAAAATTGCCTCTTAAAAAGAAGCCACCTTCAATAGGCAACCAATTAAATTCCCCATGAGGTCAAGACACATGGAAATGCTCCCACCCCTGGCTGACTCCTGCCTTTCCTTTCTTCACACATTTTGTTCTTGTTGTTCATAAACGTCTTCCCAAAACTATGCAGGCTTGCCAGGAGAAGACCTGATACTGTTATGTTTAGTACAAACTCCCAGTTAGCACATTCCTTCTAGTCTTATTCCAAGAATGAAATTCCATGTGTCTTCATTAAGTTGTTTCACGTTAATCCCTTCACTCACTGATTCGTTTATTTTTCCAACAAATTTTTATTATCTGAATGAACTGTGTCAACCACGATATTTTAATCTAGACATGAAATAGGGATCAGAGAACTTTCCAGCCTTCATGGACTAATGGTGATACAGGTTTAGAAATAATCAAAATATAATGTATGATACATAAAAGTGTTAACTGTTACAGAAGTACAGAGGAGGAAGTAAGAAACTATATTTTGGGTGAACCAGGAGAAGCTTCCCAGAAGAGTTGGGTCATAAAAAGTGTGTAGGTGCCCATCAGGTGGAGAAGAAGAGCAGGAGAGGAATGACAGAGCCAGCAAGTCAGAAGAAGAATCTAGGCATTTTCTCAAAGAAGGTATGCAAATGGCCAATAGGTACATGAATGAGAGGCTCAACATCACTAATCGTCAGGGAAATGCAAAGCAAAAACACAATGAGATATCACCTCATACCTGTTAGAATGGCTATTATCGAATAGATCAGAAATAAGTGTTAGCATTATATATTTGAAAGTTTGAGAGAGTAGAACTTAAATATCACCACATGCACATGAAACAGCAATTATGTTAGGGAATGGAGGTTTAATCAATCTATTGTGGTTATCATTTTGTGATATATACATGTATCAAATCATCACATTCTATACCTTAAACATATATATATTATATGTCAGTGATATCTCAATAAAGTTGGAAAGAAAAAAGAGAAGTGTCTAGGAGAATAGAATTCAGCCAGATACTGGAAGGTCTATATCCCAATCATCTTGAGGACATGGAGGATTCCTAAAAGGTTTTCAAGCACAGATTGAAATAAATACGCTTAACATCACAATTGCCTCTACATAATAAATATTGTTTTCCTTTTTCTGATACAGAATGTTTGTATGCTGTTTATTTAATTTGGCTATTGTTTTCTTTAGATGTGACTTTATTGTCTTAGCAGCCAAAAATGGTCCAGAACCTTTTCTTGTTTAATTAACTCTTTCCCTCCAAGTGCCTAGTAAGTACTCATAAAATTCTGCATGATGATAGGAAAGCATTCCCTTCTTGGAAAAGAGTTTGGTTATTGGGCCATCAAGATGCAGCTCATCTTTATGCTTATTTAATGTAACTTTGACCTTGAGAGCATTTCAATGTTTTATTCATTATTTAGTTCATGAGCTTGATATGGTCTCAGTTCTTGTTTAGGTCCTGCCGTAAGGAATTGAATCATGAAAGGGAAGCAGAAAGCCCTCTGCAGCCTATAAAACACAGAGGTCAGTCTGGGGAAAAACAGGTTTAGGAAACAGTGACTTTGTAAAACATAATTTAGCAAATCAAAAGAAAATAGTAGACCTTAATATATAGTCTTCAATGGAGGAACAGAACTCAGATCTACCCTTCCACCACAAACAGCTGAAACAATGGACAAAATACATGAAACAACTGTGTCTAGATGTTTGGCAATAGGCACTGCAAATCTGTGATCCCTGATAAGTATTTTTTTGATCATACCCAGAGAAAGCCAGTACTGGGCTTTCCCACAGGCTGGAGATTAATTCATAGCCAAGGCTGAGGGTAGCTCCTGGCCCCTCCCCAGTGGGAAATTCTACTTGGGAAATTGAGAGTAGCCTAGAGCACCTCCTCTAGCCTCAACAGGGGGCTTGAGATATAGCCCCACATGTTGTAGAGTCTTCCAGCCCCATCTAACCAGACGGGCTGGTGTAAACACCTGGAAGCTGTGCAGCCCAGTGGTGCTGCAGCCAAAATGAGGGTACAAAGAGCCAATAGTTAGCGGGGCAAAACCAGTGGCCCTGTTTGGCCAGGGAACTTGCATTGTAGGTTGGATTGAATTAAGACAACAAAGAAGGAGTTTTACTGGTTTTAGAGCTGCTTCTCCCACTACACCTGAGCAGGGAATCTAATTTGTAGACCCATTTACTACTGAATACAGCCTTCGACGTGTCCAACCAGGGAAGTTAACCAGAGTCCATAGGAAGCTGCATAGCCCAGTCAACAGCCCTACATTCAGTGGTCCTTGAACAGAGAGCACAACCCGTGTCTACAGAACAGAACCAGTGGCCTCGCCCAACCAGGAAATTCAATGTACACTCGGGCCTGTTTCAGGCCACCACCAAACAAGGAACTGTATTAGGCCCTGGACCCTGGCCTACTGCCCTGCCAATCCCACAGGGCAGGGATGCTAACTCATAGTCCTAGCCACTACTGAATATACCATTTGTTTTTTTTTTTGTACAAATTGCCCCATATTTGGCCATTGGGATTTCCTTCAAACTGACTCCTCTATCCTTCTGACATATTCCCATCATTTTTGAGTATTTCCTTATTTTCTGGTCCCATAGAATATTCCAAACTTATCTCGAACTTTTTTTGGTCTCAGTCTTGGAATCAACCATTCATGTATGGAGCTCTGGTTTCTTTTATTAGGGATTAGTTTAATGTATAGTGAATGAAAATGAGAGCTCATATTCCACCACTTTAAGTCAATCCTAAAATATAAGTCTAGGAAACAGTATGAGTCATAGATCATAGTAGAAAGACAAGAAAAGACATGTGGAAGCGTGGGTTTTCATCAAGTGATCGGCTTTAAAACAAAAATGCTGTTGGCTTTCAGTTTTACCAGCTGAAACATATCTTGGTATTTTAGACACTATTAAACTTTTACTGGAGTCAGAAAGTGATGATGGAGGGTGGTGTTAAACTGCCCTGTGGGATTGCTGGGCTGCACCGAGCTTCAGACATGGGTCATAGGCAGGACCACAGAGCTGATGTTTGAGTCATCATAAAATTCTGGGCTTGGAGCACCGTGCACAGGAACTGAGTTTAGAGTCAATGCATGAGCCACCTTGTTCCCCAAATGACTTGGTAGTAAGGGAATTGCTCACAATACCCAGCTGAGCTCTGGCTGCAGTTCAACCACCTCTGCGAGGGAATCCAAAAGAGAACGTCGGCGTCTTTTGTGCTGAGAAATGGGATTGCGACACTAGAAGACATTTTCTGTCGGAATTTCTGTGACAAGGGAAGTTCAGTCACAATTTTAAAGAAATGACTATCATTTGGCCCATTTCACAGGGTAAACTCAGTTTTCAGAATGACTCTCCTGAATTTTTAATCAATCTTCAAACATCATTCCACATCTTTCAACACAAGAGTGAAAATTGATATGATTAGTATGTAACTGGAACTGTAACACTTGCCTAGTGCCCAAATCCTGAAGCTACTTAGGTAAAATTCCAGGCTTTTTTAAAAATGAAAAAACCCTCAGAAAGTGTACACATTTTCCCACCCAAATTGGCATAAAGAGAGAGAGGGAGAGAGAGGGCACAGGCTTGACCTTGATTTTCAGGAGTACATTGTATGCATTTCTACATTTCTTTTTTTTTTTTAAAGATTTTATTTATTTATTTATTTATTTATTTGACTCCATTTCTACATTTCTATATCTTTTCTCTAGTCTGTGTTTTTCTTCAACACTTTGATTAAAAAAAAATAGAACTGGAAAGAATCTCCTTCCATCCCAGCCCACTGGGAGTTAAGCTAGACTTGCCGAGGATAAAGAACTCACCAGACCGCTGAATAGTGCTGATGGTAACTCCTTTTTCAAGTGGGAAAGCCTAGAAATCTATCAGGGGGATGAGAAGGTCCTAATACGGGTCTCCTCCTGGGTTCTTCTCCCTGCGGCATGTCATTTCTACCTTAGAAAGTAGTCATCTGAGCCGTGCTTCTCATTCCACCCTAGAAGCTGACCTTGAATTGCCTCAAGAAGTCAGGCAGTGGAGGAGTTCCCTCTCTGGAATGTTGAGCAAGTACATTTTTACCTGATACAGTAACCCTGGGTTCATCCTTGGCTCTGAAAGCTTCTCCTCCCACACGGTCTCGGTCTGCAAATCAACTTCTCCTCATCCCACTGTGCTTGTTTATGCCACTGCTTCATCTGATGATTTTTTGTAATGGTAACATCCGTTGCGTATCTGCCTTTAGGAGGTTGTAGTGATGAGTGAGGTAGTATGTGTTCAAATGAAAGGAAAGCACTTCAGCTGCACCCTTTGCTGGGGGCATAGTGTCGCAGAACACGTCATTTTCCCAGAATGCCTCAGATTTAATCAGGGAAGGTGTCCTTTTACATATAGGAAAACACAGTTCCCAAAGAGTGAGGAGACTTAGTGGAAACACAGTTGAAGACGTAAATAATCCAAATTTAGAACTCAAATTTCCAGATTCCAAGGGCTATGTTTAAAACACCACCGTCTCTCTCCTCCATGGAATATGCAAGAAAGTTGTATTAACATGCACGAGACCCCACTTCATAGTTACACAAAACTGCGGTTTTCTAGACTCTAAAAGACAAGACAGACAGCAGAATGCATTTAACTGACAAGAAGCCTATGTGAAACCATTTATTTTTTTTTAATTTTTTTATTGTTATGTTAATCCCCATACATTACATCATTAGTTTTAGATATAGTGTTCCATGATTCATTGTTTGTGCATAACACCCAGTGCTCCATGCAGAACGTGCCCTCCTCAATACCCATCACCAGGCTAACCCATCCTCCCACCCCCCTCCCCTCTAGAACCCTCAGTTTGTTTTTCAGAGTCCATTGTCTCTCATGGTTCTTCTCCCCCTCCGATTTCCCCCCCTTCATTCTTCCCCTCCTGCTACATTCTTCTTCTTCTTTTTTTCTTTCTTAACATATATTGCATTATTTGTTTCAGAGGTACAGATCTGAGATTCAACCGTCTTGCACAATTCACAGCGCTTACCAGAACACATACCCTCCCCAGTGTCCAACACCCAGTCACCCCATCCCTCCCACCCCACCCCCCACTCCAGCAACCCTCAGTTTGTTTCCTGAGATTAAGAATTCCTCATATCAGTGAGGTCATATGATACATGTCTTTCTCTGTTTGACTTATTTCGCTCAGCATAATACCCTCCAGTTCCATCCACGTCGTTGCAAATGGCAAGATCTTATTCCTTTTGATGGCTGCATAATATTCCATTGTATATATATACCACATCTTCTTTATCTATTCATCTGTTGATGGACATCTTGGCTCTTTCCACAGTTTGGCTATTGTGGACATTGCTGCTATAAACATCGGGGTGCATGTAGCCTTTCGGGTCCCTACTTTTGTATCTTTGGGGTAAATACCCAGTAGTGCAATTGCTGGATCATATGGTAGCTCTATTTTCAACTTTTTGAGGAACCTCCATACTGTTTTCCAGAGTGGCTGCACCAGCTTGCATTCCCAACAACAGTGTAGGAGGGTTCCCCTTTCTCCGCATCCCTGCCAACATCTGTCATTTCCTGACTTGTTAATTTTAGCCATTCTGACTGGTGTGAGGTGGTATCTCATTGAGGTTTTGATTTGGATTTCCCTGATGCCGAGCGATATTGAACACTTTTTCATGTGTCTGTTGGCCATTTGGATGTCTTCTTTGGAAAAATGTCGTTCACGTCTTCTGCCCATTTCTTGATTGGATTCTTTGTTCTTTTGGTGTTGAGTTTGATGAGTTCTTTATAGATTTTGGATACTAGCCCTTTATCTGATATGTCATTTGCAAATATCTTCTCCCATTCTGTCAGTTGTCTTTTGGTTTTGTTGACTGTTTCCTTTGCTTTGCAAAAGCTTTTTATCTTGATGAAGTCCCAATAGTTCATTTTTGCCCTTGCTTCCCTTGCCTTTGGCGATGTTTCTAGGAAGAAGTTGCTGCGGCTGAGGTCGAAGAGGTTGCTGCCTGTGTTCTCCTTTAGGATTTTGATGGACTCCTGTCTCACTTTGAGGTCTTTCAACCATTTTGAGTCTATTTTTGTGTGTGGTGTAAGGAAATGGTCCAGTTTCATTCTTCTGCATGTGGCTGTCCAATTTTCCCAACACCATTTGTTGAAGAGACTGTCTTTTTTCCGTTGGACATTCTTTCCTGCTTTGTCAAAGATTAGTTGACCATAGAGTTGAGGGTCCATTTCTGGGCTCTCTATTCTGTTCCATTGATCTATGTGTCTGTTTTTGTGCCAGTACCATACTGTCTTGATGATGACAGCTTTGTAGTAGAGCTGGAAGTCTGGAATTGTGATGCCGCCAGCTTTGCTTTTCTTTTTCAACATTCCTCTGGCTATGCGGGGTCTTTTCTGGTTCCATACAAATTTTAGGATGATTTGTTCCATTTCTTTGAAGAAAGTGGATGGTATTTTGATGGGGATTGCATTGAATGTGTAGATTGCTCTAGGTAGGATTGACATCTTCACAATATTTGTTCTTCCAATCCATGAGCATGGAACGTTTTTCCATTTCTTTGTGTCTTCCTCAATTTCTTTCATGAGTATTTTATAGTTTTCTGAGTACAGATCCTTTGCCTCTTTGGTTAGATTTATTCCTAGGTATCTTATGGTTTTGGGTGCAATTGTACATGGGATCGACTCCTTAATTTCTCTTTCTTCTGACTTGTTGTTGGTGTATAGGAATGCCACTGACTTCTGTGCATTGATTTTATATCCTGCCACTTGACTGAATTCCTGTATGAGTTCTAGCAGTTTTGGGGTGGAGTCTTTGGGATTTTCCACATAAAGTATCATATCATCTGCAAAGAGTGAGAGTTTGACTTCTTCTTTGCCAATTTGGATGCCTTTGATTTCTTTTTGTTGTCTGATTGCTGTGGCTAGGACTTCCAATACTATGTTGAATAGCAGTGGTGATAGTGGACATCCCTGCCGCGTTCCTGACCTTAGGGGGAAAGCTCTCAGTTTTTCCCCATTGAGAATGATATTCGCTGTGGGTTTTTCATAGATGGCTTTTATGATATTGAGGTATATACCCTCTATCCCTATACTCTGAAGAGTTTTGATCAAGAAAGGATGCTGTACTTTGTCAAATGCTTTTTCTGCATCTATTGAGAGGATCATATGATTCTTGTTCTTTCCTTTGTTAATGTATTGTATCACGTTGATTGATTTGCGGATGTTGAACCAACCTTGCAGCCCAGGGATAAATCCGACTTGGTCGTGGTGAATAATCCTTTTAATGTACTGTTGGATCCTATTGGCTAGTATTTTGGTGAGAATTTTTGCATCCATGTTCATCAGGGATATTGGTCTGTAATTCTCCTTTTTGATGGGGTCTTTGTCTGGTTTTGGGATCAAGGTAATGCTGGCCTCATAAAATGAGTTTGGAAGTTTTCCTTCCATTTCTATTTTTTGGAACAGTTTCAGAAGGATAGGTATTAATTCTTCTTGAAATGTTTGGTAGAATTCCCCTGGGAAGCCATCTGGCCCTGGGCTTTTGTGTTTGGGGAGATTTTTGATGACTGCTTCTATTTCCTTAGTGGTTATAGGTCTGTTCAGGTGTTCTATTTCTTCCTGGTTCAGTTTTGGTAGTTGATACATCTCTAGGAATGCATCCATTACTTCCAGGTTATCTAATTTGCTGGCATAGAGTTGCTCATAATATGTTCTTATAATTGTTTGTATTTCTTTGGTGTTGGTTGTGATTTCTCCTCTTTCATTCATGATTTTGTTGATTTGGGTCATTTCTCTTTTCTTTTTTATAAGTCTGGCCAGGGGCTTATCAATCTTGTTAATTCTTTCAAAGAACCAGCTCCTAGTTTCGTTGATCTGTTCTACTGTTCTTTTGGTTTCTATTTCATTGATTTCTGCTCTGATCTTTATTATTTCTCTTCTCCTGCTGGGTTTAGGCTTTATTTGCTGTTCTTTCTCCAGCTCCTTTAGGTGTAGGGTTAGGTTGTGTACTTGAGACCTTTCTTGTTTCTTGAGAAAGGCTTGTATTGCTATATACTTTCCTCTTAGGACTGCCTTTGCTGTATCCCAAAGATTTTGAATAGTTGTGTTTTCATTTTCATTGGTTTCCATGAATTTTTTTAATTCTTCTTTAATTTCCTGGTTGACCCATTCATTCTTCAGTAGGATGCTCTTTAGCCTCCATGTATTTGAGTTCTTTCCGACTTTCCTCTTGTGATTGAGTTCTAGTTTCAAAGCATTGTGGTCTGAAAATATGCAGGGAATGATCCCAATCTTCTGGTACCGGTTGAGACCTGATTTATGACCTAGGATGTGATCTATTCTGGAGAATGTTCCATGGGCACTAGAGAAGAATGTGTATTCCGTTGCTTTGGGATGGAATGTTCTGAATATGTCTGTGAAGTCCATTTGGTCCAGTGTGTCATTTAAAGTCTTTATTTCCTTGTTGATCTTTTGCTTAGACGATCTGTCCATTTCAGTGAGGGGGGTGTTAAAGTCCCCCACTATTATTGTATTGTTGTCAATGTGTTTCTTTGCTTTTGTTATTAATTGCCTTATATAATTGGCTGCTCCCATGTTAGGGGCATAGATATTTACAATTGTTAGATCTTCTTGTTGGGTAGACCCTTTAAGTATGATATAGTGTCCTTCCTCATCTCTTATTACAGTCTTTGGTTTAAAATCTAATTTGTCTGATATAAGGATTGCCACCCCAGCTTTCTTTTGGTGTCCATTAGCATGGTAAATGGTTTTCCATCCCCTCACTTTCAATCTGGGGGTGTCTTTGGGTCTAAAATGAGTCTCTTGCAGACAGCATATCGATGGGTCTTGTTTTTTAATCCAATCTGATAGCCTGTGTCTTTTGATTGGGGCATTTAGCCCATTTACATTCAGGGTAACTATTGAAAGATAGGAATTCAGTGCCATTGTATTGCCTGTAAAGTGACTGTTACTGTATATTGTTTGTGTTCCTTTCTGGTCTATGTTGCTTTTAGGCTCTCTCTTTGCTTAGAGGACCCCTTTCAATATTTGTTGTAGGGCTGGTTTCGTGTTTGCAAATTCCTTTAGTTTTTGTTTGTCCTGGAAGCTTTTTATCTCTCCTTCTATTTTCAATGACAGCTAGCTGGATATAGTATTCTTGGCTGCATATTTTTCTCATTTAGTGCTCTGAATATGTCCTGCCAGTCCTTTCTGGCCTGCCAGGTCTCTGTGGATAAGTCTGTTGCCAATCTGATGTTTCTACCATTGTAGGTTACATATCTCTTCTCCCGAGCTGCTTTCAGGATTTTCTCTTTGTCTCTGAGACTCGTAAGTTTTACTATTAGATGTCGGGGTGTTGACCTATTTTTATTGATTTTGAGGGAGGTTCTCTGTGCTTCCTGGATTTTGATGCCTGTTTCCTTCCCCAAATTAGGGAAGTTCTCTGCTATAATTTGCTCCATTATACCTTCTGCCCCTCTCTCTCTTTCTTCTTCTTCTGGGATCCCAATTATTCTAATGTTGTTTCGTCTTATGGTATCGTTTATCTCTCGAATTCTGCCCTCGTGATCCAGTAGTTGTTTATCTCTCTTTTTCTCAGCTTCTTTATTTTCCATCATTTGGTCTTCTATCTCACTGATTCTTTCTTCTGCCTCATTTATCCTAGCAGTTAGCACCCCCATATTTGATTGCACCTCATTGATAGCCTTTTTGATTTCTACTTGGTTAGATTTTAGTTCTTTTACTTCTCCAGAAAGGGTTTCTCTAATAACTTCCATGTTTTTTTCAAGCCCAGCTAGTATCATTAAAGTGATGATTCTGAACTCTAGCTCTGACATCGTACTAATGTCCGTATTGAGTAGGTCCCTGGCAGTCGGTACTACCTCTTGTTCTTTTTGTTGAGGTGATTTTTTCCGTCTTGTCATTTTGTGCAGAGGAGAATAGATTAATGAGAGAACAAAATGCTAGCAGGGTAACAACGTCCCCAGAAAATATACTCTAAACAAATCAGAAAAGACCTGAAGCAGTGAGAAAAGAAAGGGAAAGAGAGAAAAAAGAAAAGGAAAGAAAGAAAGAAAGAAGAAAAAGATAAAGATAAAAACAAACAAAAGCAGAACAAAACAAAACAAAACAAAAACAGAATGTGATCAAATATGATCAGGCTGGATTATAGATCAGTGCCACACACTAGATTTTGGGTGTATTTTGGTCTCTTAAAAGAAAGTCCCTCCCAAAATTTTAAAGAAAGAAAAACTTATATATGTACAAAAATAAGGGTTGATATGATGAAGGGATGGAATATGACTGTAAAGATGGAAATTATAAAAAATTTTAAAAAAGGATTTGATAAGTTGTTTGAAAAAAGAAAGAAGAGGATTAAAAAAAAAAAAGAAAGAAAGAAAAAAGGGAGAGAATGTAATCAGGCAGGGGAGTAGAAAAAAACCATACACTAGAGATTTAGAGTATATTTTGATCTGTTAGAAGAAACTATCTCAAGATTTTAAAGAGAGAACAACTTATATATATATGCCAAAAATACGGGTAACTACTATGAAGGGATAGAATATGACTTTAAAAATGAAAAATAAAAATGTTTTTTTTTTAAAAAAGGGATTGATAAGATGTTGGTTGAAAAAGGGAAAAAGAAAAATTCAAAAGAAAAAAGGAAAAAAGAAAAAAAGACAGTTAAAAAAATAATTAACTTTGAAAGACTAAAGAATCATGGTAAAAAAGCCATGGATTCTATGTGCAGTATTCCCCTAGCACTGGAGTTCTGCCGT
Source organism: Phoca vitulina (assembly GCF_004348235.1). Classification (NCBI taxonomy): domain Eukaryota; kingdom Metazoa; phylum Chordata; class Mammalia; order Carnivora; family Phocidae; genus Phoca; species Phoca vitulina. The sequence goes on along the minus strand of NW_022589712.1, from coordinate 22,393,154 downwards.
TCTCATTGATCGGTAAACTTGGTCTTGGCTGGCTGTTCTCGCTGATCTTCTGGGGGAGGGGCCTGTCGCAGTGAGTCTCAGGTGTCTTTGCTGGAGGCGGAATTGCCCCGCCCTTGCCGGTCCGGGCTAAGTAATCTGCTCGGGTTTGCTCTCCGGAGCTTTTGTTCCCTGCAAGCTTTCCGTACAGCTTTGGAGGCGGAGAGTGAAAATGGCGGCCTCCCAGTCTCCGCCCCGGCGGAGCCGAGAACTCGGGGTCCCGCTCCTCAGCGAGCCCCCAGAGAAAAGCCGTCAGTCACTCCCGTCTCCCCGGTCTCCGGCCACACTCCGCGCTCACTCGGCCTGTGACCGCGCCTTTCTATCTGGCACCCGACCCCGGGTGGAGTCTCCAAACCCAGCAGATCCCCGCGGTGCGCTCCCGCGCCGCTCCTCCCGGGGGAAGAAGGTGAGTCTCCCCGGATCTGCCGCTTGTTGGGTCCCTGCTGGAGGAGCAGTGGCCCGACTGTGCCGCGGATCACGGTTTATGACAACCCCGAGCTGAGAGCCCGCGCCTGGGCTCCGTCTCTGCAGCCGGCTTCCCTGCTCCGATCCCTGGGAGCTCTGCCGCACTCAGGCACCCCCGGTCTTTCTGTGACCCCGAGGGTCCTGAGACCACACCGTCCCGTGAGGGTTCCACCCCCCACTTCGCCACCAGAGTGACGTCCCTCAGCGGAGCAGACTTCTAAAAGTTCCGACTTTGTGCTCCGCGGCTCTATCACTTGCCAGAAGCGGCCGACGGAGGCCCCTCCCCTGCCATCTATCCTCCCGAATATCGCCTCGGATTCACTTCTCCGCACGTCCTACCTTCCAGAAAGTGGTCGCTTTTCTGTTCAGAGAGTTGTTGCTCTTCTTTTCTTCGATCTCCTGTTGAGTTTGTAGGTGTTCAGAATGGTTTGATCCCTATCCAGCTGAATTCCTGAGAGGAGACGAAATCCAGGTCTCCTACTCCTCCGCCATCTTGCTCCACTATGTGAAACCATTTAAAAGTAACTTTATACCCATTGACTTTACATTCATATTAGAGCCTAGTTCTAAGCATGGTTTTAGAATTTTGTAAACAATGTTTATTCCTTGCTGGCTTAAAAAGTAATACAGGATCAATGTATTGATCCTTCTTTGAAAATGCAGACAAATGTGATATAAAAGATGTGAAACATAACGTAAATGTAATGTAAACACATAAACATCATGGTTAAAGATTACAATTTTGGTTAGTAAAATCCCCAAACATTTCTGTCCATATTAATGTAGTTATATTTGGGGGCACCTGAGTGGCTCAGTTGGTTAAGTATCCAACTCCTGATTTCAGCTCAGGTCATGATCTCAGGGCTGTGAGACGGAGCCCTGTGTTGAGCTCCATGCTGGACGTGGAGCCTGCGTAAGATTCTCTCTCTCCCTCTGCCTCTCTCTCTCTCTCCTTAAATAAATAAATAAATAAATAAATAAATAAATAAAATTTTATCTTTTGCATTTTTATTTAGATATAATTGACATATACCATGTTAGCTTCAAGTATACAACACGATGACATATATATATATATATTGTGAAATGATCATCACAATAAGTCTAGTTAACAATCAATACCATGCATAGTTATACATATTTTTGTGTGATGAGCACTTTTGAGATCTAATCTCTTAGCAACTTTCAAATATACAATACATTATTGTTAACTCTAGTAGTCGCTATGCTGTACGTTACATCCCCACAACTGAGGTTTTTATAACCCAAAGTTTGTACCTGTTGACCACCTTTACCCATTTCACCCACTCTCTGCCTCTGACATGACAACCAGCAATCCGTTCTCTGTATATGTGACTTCAGCTTTTTGTTTTTTGATTTTAGGGATGTTTTTTAGATTCCACATGTAAGTGATATTATCTGGTATTTGTCTTTCTCTGGCTGACTTATTTCTCTTAGCATAGTCCCCTCAAGGTCCATCCATGTTGTCACAAATGGCAGGATTTCCTTCTTTTTTATGGCTGAATAATATTCCATTGTATAGATATACCACAGCTGCTTTATCTGTTCATCCATTGATGAACACAGGTAGTTTCTGTATCTTGGCTATTGTAAATAATGCTGCAATCAACATGGAGTGTAGAAATCTCTTCAAGGTAGTGTTTTCATTTCCTCCAGTTAAATATCTAGTAGTGGAATTACTGGATCATATGATATTTCTTTTTTTAATTTTTTGAGGAACTTTCCTACTGTTTTCCATTGTAGCTGTACCATTTTGCATTCCCACTAACAGAGCACAAGGGCTCCATTTTCTCTACATCCTTGCCAATATTTACATCTTGTCTTATATATTTTTATGTTACATAATTACATTTATAATTATATAAATTATGTAGATTATATGACATACAATGGCATATATTATATAATTTTATTATAACATTGTATCTATTAATATTTATTAATAATATATTAATGTTTTATATTAATAAATCTTTCATTAAAACATCAGACAGTTCCTACTTCTTTGAAAAACTCCCTCTTACACTGATCATGAAACTTTGCCTGTGAACTTATACAACCCGAGTTTTAATGACTATTAAGTAATTCTACTAGATGATTAGCCATAATTTATGTAAATATTGTGCAATAATTGTGTAAATAACATTGTTGAGACATGAAGGAGTCCTTTTTAATATTATTAACAGTGGTCTAATTAATATTCATATATGATGCAAATCCATAACTTTTCCCTTAGAATAAATACATATAGGTGAAATATATATATTAAAACTTAAAAGTTTTTATCACATATTGCTATACTGCCTCTAGAAGTAGGCAAGTTACTCAAGTTACACTCTTCCAGCACAGTCTGTCTCCCTGTCTCTGTTGCAATCATTAGGATTCCATCCTGCTACATGAAACAGAAAGATCTGACCACAGACATTTTAAAAAGATGTCTATTTGTCGCAGGCCACAAAAAAACAAGGGTCAGGGCCTGCCTGATACTGGTGCTCAACATCCCCAAGGAGCCTGTCTTCTGATTTTCAGCTTCGCAAAGTAGCATTTGGTTTGCATTCTCTGTGTTGCAAAATCACTGCCCCACACTTGCCCATACTTGTGTTAGCATCGCTGGTCCAAAGCAGGAGAAAAGTCCCCAACTTTATTTTTGCGAGACTTCATCATTTGGAAAGGCCCTTCCTGGGGACATCTACCTACATTGCATAGTAGCACACCCCTCATTACCAGGGAGCCTGGGCGGGTGGGGTTATTTTAGCCTTTCAGTTTCTATAATAGGGAAAGGCAGGAAGAGGGGCTTCAAATGTCTTTGGGGTAGTCATCCTCAGGGCTTGCAACATATGCTGTGCCTATTTGAAGTTTTTTTTTAAAATGTAATGCTAAAATTGCCCCAAAACACATGGATCAAAATATACTCTCACCAACGAAATATACTCTCTGGAGAGTGTCAGCTGGTATTATTATTTGGTATTATTAATTAGAGAACTATTTTCAAATGTATCTCCTTTACCATTAACAACTTTTTTTGCCCAGTATATTCTTTGCCTATATTTCTAATTGGGCATCTGTGATACATTTGTTGTTCATTTTATATGTACAGTTTTGTACTATCTTTTTCACTCAATATTATTTCATATGCATTTTCCTATGCCATTATATGTTTTAAAAATTGACATTAAATACCTGCTTAATATTACATCATATGACTATATGGTCCTTTTATTTTTATCTTCCCCCAATTTTCCCTAACCTTTTACTCTCTTGAATAATTCTGTTCTGAATAGCTTTATGTGTAATTTTTGTCTGCATCTTGGATTATTAGGGTCCTATGAATATCAACTTCCATCTACTTTGATATTGTGGTCTAGTACCTTTTCAAAGTTTTTTAAACATTTTTAAAAACTATTTTTTAAATGATATTTTTATTCTGGAATAGTTTTAGACTTTTAGGAATGTTGTAAAGATAGTACAGAAGGTTCCCATAAACCCTGTATCCAGTTTCTCCAATTGTTAACACCTGACATTAGTAGCATACGTTTGTCACAACTAATAAGTAAGTATTGATACATTATTATTCACTAAAGCCCATACTTTATTGAGATAGCCTTAGATTTTACCGGTTGTCCTTTTTCTGCTCCAGATTCCCATCTAGGCTATCATTTAGCCATCATGTGTCCCTAGGATCCTCCAGATGGTGGCAGTTTATCAGCCTTCCCTTGTTTTTGATGACCTTGACTGTTTTGAGAAATACCGGTCAGGTATTTTGTTGAATCTTATTTAATTCATACTGTTTTCCTCATCACTAGACAGACGTTATTAGTAATTTTGGGGAGGAAGAACACAGAGGTAGAATACCATTTTATCACATCATATCAAGGGTACATGCTGTCAACAGGCTTATCACTGATGCTGTTAAGCTTGATCACTTGGCAGAGGTAATGTTCTTAAGGTTTCTCCATTGTGAGCTTATTCTTTCCACCCCTTTCCATATTGTACTCTTTGGAAGGAAGTCACTATGAGTAGCCCATACTTAAAGGGTGGAAATTATTCTCTACTTCCTTGAGGGGGCAGTATCTATACAAACTATTTGGAATTGTTCTGCCCAGGTTAGTTATTTATTCAATCATTTATTTATGTCACTATAAACTCATGGATATTTGTTATAGACTTTGGGTTATAATTCAGTTCTACATTATATCTCTTCTTGTTCAAATTGTTTCAGCTTTGGCCATTGAAAGCTCTTCTATTGACTCCTATGTCCCTTTCGCATACCTTCACCTTTGGTTTTGGTGGTGCTGGTGATGGTGTTTGAGGGTTTTTTGTTTGTTTGTTTGTTATTTTGGTGTTTTGTTTTGTTTTTAGCACTTTTTTACTTCATGACACTACAAAATCCTCCAGACTCATTTTGTGTATTTCCTGCCCCAGTTCTAGAATCAGCCATTTCTCCATGGAACCTGGTTCCTTTTATTGGAGAATAGTATTAGAAACCAAGATCTGGACACTGGGTTTATTTAGTATTTATATCCTGTGGTCCTGGATATATTTTCTCCAATTTTAATTTGATTGCAATTAAATATATATATATATATATATATAATTAGATAGATGATAGATAGATAGATAATGTACTATGTATATCACATCTTCAATTTAAGCCTATTCTTTGTGTCCTGTTCTTTTAGAAATAAAGCATCTACATTTCTTTTAATATTAATGTGAGTGAAGGGGATGCATGAGTATTTGCCTGAAGGACAGAGGCCTTTCACCCTTCCTGAGGTTACCCGAAATTCTCAGCCTCAGTCATGGTCACCCTTTCCAAGCTCTGTGAACTTGCACTGAAGGAACAAGAAGCCCCACTCTATCATTTTGCATCACCTCGGCAAACCCAACCACAAAACAGTACTTCTATGCTATTTTATCTGCCTTTTTATTTCCCACTAAGTAGCCCCAAGATTATGCCTCTGAAAAATAAATTTTATATAGCAAAGTGGTAGTAGAGCAAAATATATGTGTGATTTGAAGCTCCATTTTGTACACTTCTGTTTTTAACACCATTTTTGGTGAAATGAAAACACAAAAAGAGCAAATTTCAGAAACGTGAGGAGAGCCTATTCTTTTTTTTTTTTTGTCTCATTAAACTTTTGTTTTAATGGGTCTCAAAATTCTGTGACAGATTTTTGGTCAAGTTGTTTCCATTAAAAAGTACTGATTTGAAAAACTAATAACTTAAAACTGTCACACACACTCAAAAAAAACATCGTAGGCATTATAGAGAGACAGAGATCATTAGCATCAGAGCTAAAATAAGTACAGAGAAGTAATGCAGTGGAGAATCCATCAATCACATTAACAGCAAATGACACAATAATCATTTATCTATTATCATACAAGTAAGTGTATCCAGTCTAGACTGCAGAAGCACTTAAACACAAAGGTGTCAATAATTATAAATAGAGAGTAACTATAACAATAATAAACATTAATTCTAAATACCTTCTAGATTGTATTTATCAACATAGCTTATTTTAGGAAATGGTTATAGGAATTATGGTTCATGTTGGCTACTAAATCTGATTTGGGGAATTGGGTAAAAAAAATACATGTTCAGATTTTTCAAATAAAAAAAACATTCATGGGGTGACTGGATGGCTCAGTTGGTTAAGAGTCTGCCTTAGGCTCAGGTCATGATCTCGGGGTCCTGGGATAGAGCCCCACGTCAGGCTCTCTGCTCAGCGGGAAGTCTGCTTCCCCCTCTGTGCACGCATGCTCTCCCTTTCTCTCACTCTCTCTCTCAAATAAATAAATAAAATCTTTAAAAAAAACTTCACATTGGATAAAAAAGATTCCTAAATGAATAGAATTTTATATTTACATAACCAGTGGTTTAAGTATTTCCAAATATTTTTATTTCATTTTCAAATTTTCATTAATCAATTTCATGTCCAATAAAAAGAGCTAAAGCAAGTGGCTCACCTCGACCACATTTCCCAGTCATGACTCCCGTAGCCTTAAACAAGGAAAGATCACTGTTAAAGACGATCACTCTGATAATTTTGGCCAGTTAAATCACAAAATATAGTGTGGAATTTAACACATACCTAGATAAAGTCAGAAACTGTCCCTAAAGGGCCCTAAATTTTGTGTCATTCAAAGACTCAATCTCCCCCTTTCGTTGAGTTGTTTATTTAGAAGAGTATTTCATTAGCAGAGTGTGGCCAGTGACTCACAGTGTGACAGGACAGTTGGGGAGGAGCTGGGCCTGACAGAAGGGCCCACTGTGTCCACTGGGAAACCCAACCCAGGTTCTAAGGCTGACAGCTGGGTTCAGGCTCAGGGACATTTAGTCAGAGAATATTGACCAAGGACACCGTCCATGCCAGGAACCCTGGGGACCGCCGGTGATCATTATCTTCATCTAGGGAGTCCTTGGCACACGTGCCAGAGGACTGGGGTGAGAGGGGGGATCCATGACACAAAATAGGAGTCTCAGTGTGGTGTGGTCCTCGCCACCAGAGCCCCAGGTGTCCCTGGGGAAGCAAGGCCTTAAGCAGTGGACTAGATTTCAGGGACAGGTTTCCAATATCCCATAGTGCATTTGCCCAGAAAAATAACAAGTTCCTAGCTTCCTGAGGAGAACCAGGCAGGTGACTGAACAAAGATCTTGAATTGGATTAAGGCAGAAGCCCAGTTTAGAATCACAGGCACATAGCAAGGGGTGGGTTTGGGGATAAGACCTCCTTTTGAGAATATGGCACTGAGGGGAGACTGTGATTTGGACATGAGTGTAGCAGTCAAAGGTCAGCAGGAGACACTTTATTTCTAAATCAACGAAGAGGAAAAGGGTCTTGGTCTCAGAAAACCTGTTTTTGGAACAGAGCACCATGGAAAGCCTCGGGACTTCAGGACTGACTTGCTACCTCAGCAGCAGCCTTTGGTATGAGCTCACCTTAATAAAGATGGGAATCGAAGACTTCTGCCTACAGGACTGGAAGAGCTTCGGGCAGGGACCAGACTGTGGGGAATTGGGCAGGAGAGACGCTCAAATCAGCAGCCCTGACAACGAGCCGCAACCTGATATCCTGGATGGAATCCCAGGACAGAAAGAGGTCACTAGGTAAAAACAAAGGATATCTGAATAAAGTATAAACTTCAGTCCATTCAAATGTATCAATTGTGTACTATTTGTTACAAATGTATCGTCCACTGTGAGATAGTAACAATAGGAAAATCTGGGTACAGGGTATCTAGCAATCCTCTGTACTACCCTGGAAACTTTTCTATAAAATTAAAACTATTCAAAAGTAAAATCTTATTTAAAAAGAAATTAGACTTCTCACCAGTTTTCTCTTCTTTTTCCTCTTTCTCTTGTAAACACTTTTCCTTATTCAATGAGAAAATAGCAATTCTAATTTATTTGATCTGAATAGACAACTCAAAATGTCTTTCAGTAATACATTTCTGCATATATTTTGTGTATATCATACACAAAAACTGACCCATTTGCATACATACTACTCTGTGTTAAGAATAAAGAACAAAATATAGTGTGGCTTCAAATATAGTAACTAATTTGAAAACACACTTCTTATCAATTTGAAAAAGCACATTTTAAAAACAGTATCATCAAAAAAACAGAGTCAACTTGCTTTTGTCAATAAAAATTAGTTTTCAGATGAAAACTTGAAATCATTCTAAATTTAATTTACTCCCTCACTTCTTTTCCTTCTTTTCTTCTTTCCTCCCTTTCCTTTTGCTCTGCCCCCCCTTCAGTTCTTTCTTCCCATCATTCCCATTTCCTTTATTTTTCATTTTAATAGGTCTGAAGTCCTTACTTAGATAGGTCTTCTTTGGATTCTTCCACATTCCAACATTACTTAACCCCCTGTAAGTAAGTTACCTGGTATTTTGTTGAAAACCTTCCATTTTATTTGATAACTATAGATATCTAGTTCAATCCCATCTTTTGATAAGCAATTGAGGTTTAGGGTTTGAGGAGGCTGCCCAGGATGAACTATGCTATTCCATGTGTTAATAAATAGCACCACTGGGCCTAAATCCAGTAGTCTGCCTCAGCCAAATGCACATTTTACTGCAATGTTGCCTTCACTCTATAAAAATTTCTTTGTTTGCAGAGTTACTCTTGAAATTTCCCTTCCTATAAAAAGAAAAAAAGTTTGTGCCAATAACTATTTGCCTGGACTTTATCATCTATTGTTCCAGCAGGATGTTGTGAATCCTTTTACAGCTTAACTTTATTATCTCTTTAAAAGGCAATGCTGGGAAAAATTCATGATTCTCTTACTTAAATGAAAATGCCAGCTGGTTAATAATTTATAAAATAATTTTACTACCGTATGGATTTCCCTCCCATCTAATCCCATTTTGCAAGTACGTCTATGTGCTAAAATTTTAATGGTATAAACAGTGGTGTTGTTTTTTAAAATCGTCTCTCTGAAGAGTTATAAAGCTGTAAAGGAAATGAAATTTGTTAGCCTTGAAGGAGATGCCATAAGAATATACAGTTACTTGTAGGAACAGGCATGCTCGCTCATATATTCTAGACTATCCTGTATTTTGTGGCTGCAGTCTATTTGCTGCAATTTTCTCTAAGGGAATTTCTGCTTCTATCACAAGTGATCTGTGTTCCAAAAGAGCTACCCAAGTCAATTTCTAATACCCTCTCCATTTCCTACAAATCCATGTCCTGCTACATCTTTTCACTTCCTTAGAGCATCTGTTCTGTCCACCCAGCAGCTATGTCAGGTGGCTTTCCTGATAGCAACTTCTCTCATCTTGGCTTTCAGTGATGGTTCCTGAAACAACGGAAGACTAGAGATGATTGAAGAATGGCTCAATAGGTCAGACTGTTGCTTTGGTGGGCATGAGTTCCTGATTTTGTTGACTGGGGGACCCTGCTATCATGCTTGGATTTGGCTTGGGGCTTGGTGACTCTCTGGCATCTCACCCTGGCATTCTGATGTGGGCAGAGCCCTTTGGACTCTCCATCAATCAGCACAGTAGATAATCCTAGAGAAATCAGTGGAGAAGGCAGAGTAAAAGTCTTTGTGAAACCTATCCCATTCCAGATAATTAGGAGTAGCCTAAGTAATTTTCTTTCAAAAGTTCTTCTCTTTAGGCATTTAAGTCAGAGCTAGACACAAGTTTACCTTTGAATTCCCATTTATACCATAAATTCTTAATTTTCATTTTCCTTTGTTTTATATTTTCTAATATAATAGCATAGGCACTATTGAAAAAATTATTCCAAAGGAAGAAAATAAATGATGAAAATATCCACCCCCTCTCTCAGAGAAAACCACTGATCACATTTGGTAGATATCCTTCCAGCCTTTTTACTGTGTTTATGCAAAAATATATGTAAACATATATACTACCAAAAATACGTCATACAGTGTGTGTGTGTGTGTGTGTGTGTGTGTGTGTGTGTGTGACTTGCACTTGCTTTTTTACTCAACAATGTGCATTGGGCATCTTTCTGTATCAATACACACAGTCATCACATTCTTTCTAATAACTGTGTAGTGTGCCACTCCACTAATGGAGGTATAATAATTTGCTTGACCAGTCCCTCAATCATGGACATTTGGATTATGTTTATGTTTTTATTGAAGGTAACATTATTATACACATGTCTATGATTACTTGAGGCAATATTTCTGCAGGGTCAATTCCTGAAAGAAAAATTACTAGGAAAAAATATTATTTCAATTTATACTTCCAGCAGGAACGTATGAAAATCTCTATTTCCCTATGGTCATACATCATATTGGCAACTTTTTATCCTTTTTAGTCTTTACCAGTGTTAAGTGAAATTTACTCCATAAAAGTTTAAATCATTCAAAGAAATAAAGTATTAGTCTACAAAAGGAAGACAATAACTGTAAATCAAGAACAAGTGAATATGGGAAAGAAACTAATTAAAATCCTAAAAGTAAAAAATACATGGTTGTTGAAATAAGAAAAACAATACAGGAGTTAATAGTAGATTGGACACAACATAAGAATAAACAAGTGAATTGAAAGATAGATTTGAGGAGATAATTGAATTCAACACAGAGGGATAAAGAGATACAAAATGTGGAAGTGAATTTAGGGGGCTTGAAGGGCTGATGGAGGAGTTTTACTATAGGAGCCTCTAAAGAAGAGAATAAAGAGAATTAAGGAAAGGAAATATTCAACAGGTTATATAAACAGTACCTGATAAATTTCTAGAATTGAATAAATATTGAAAATGCCCAAGTATTTAAATATACATCCATATCTAGATACACAACATCATGCATAACATCAATTAAAGAAAACAAAACAAAACAAAAAAGCCTTCAAGCTATCAAGGAGAAGGTAAAGATTACCCATAAGAAATGAAAGGCAGACCAACAACAGATTTCTCATTGGCTTCAATTAATTCTAGTAGACAATGGTAAAAAATATTCAAAATACTAAAGAAAGTTTACCTTCAATGTATAATCTAATCCCAATAAATATTACTCAAGATTTATTGCAAAACATATTTTCTGAGCCATTTAAAAATGAAGAGAATTTATTTTCAACCTGTGCTCATTTAAAGAATTATTAAAAATATAATTCAGCAAAAAGTATCAATACTGAAAGAAGGAATATGATGCAAGAAATAACAGAATGTACAAGAATCAGAAATATCTATTAGCAAATCTAAATCATCATTCACTAATTCATAATAGAATTAGTTTTATGTTCAAAACAAGGAGGAAATAAAATGCCAATAATGTCATGAAACATGGGATGAAGGAAGGTCAAAGGGAAGCTAAAGAGTGTTAAGGTCCTCAAGCTGTTCAAAACCAAAACAGAGCTATTGCCTTATCTTATACTTCATGAGAAAATTATAAGAATAGATATATATGTTAAATTTCAAATGTGAGCACTCAAACAATAAAAATAAAACATACAAATTTCAAAACAGTCAAGAAAATAAAGGGAGGGGCTATCAGGAAACAAAATCAAATGGAAAACTTAATCCATTTTTATCACATATATGTGGCAATGGGTGTAAGCAGCAGAATAAATAGAACTACTCACATTTACAAACAGAGACACTCATTTGATATTTTTAAGGTTTATTCGAACATTGGGAAAAGCGATTAATAAGTATCATCTAATATATCTGTATAGAATCCTTCTCTTACATGAAAACAAATTCTCAATCACACATTGAACATTTACCAACATTCAGATGTCACCAGAGAAATGTCATCATAAGAATCATCATAACAGAAAACACGGCATCTTTGCACCATGCACTGAAATTAGAAATCTACATACCACATCATGTAGGATACAGCTAAAGGTAAAGAGAAATTTATTTCAGAATACAAACTATTGGAAACAAATTGGGTAAATGTTCAACTCAGTTATAAGAGAAAACAATACACCTAAAGGTTGCATAACTAAGAAAATAAGTGTAAAGATACAAAAAATGACTAAAAAAACATTAGCTTTTAAAACTATTAATAAGTAAGATAAACTTCCAGTAGGGCTGATCAAGAAGAAAAAGAAGTCACAATGAAATGATATTAGAGGGGCGCCTGGGTGGCTCAGTCAGTTAAGCGTCTGCCTTCGGCTCAGGTCATGATCCCAGGGTCCTGGGATCGAGCCCCGCATCTGGCTCCCTGCTCAGCGGGAAGCCTGCTTCTCCCTCTCCTACTCCCTCTGCTTGTGTTCCCTCTCTTGCTGTGTCTCTCTCTGTCAAATAAATAAATAAAATCTTTAAAAAAAAAAATGAAATGATATTAGAAATGACACATAAGCACAGATTTGGTAGAGAATTAATAAATCATGAGCTAACATATCAATAACTTTATGCTAATGATTTTGAGATATTAGGTAAAATGGACAAGTTTATTTAAAATGTACTTCATGAAAATAAACCAAATAGAAATACAAAATTTGAGCAATTATTTAAAAAATTGAACTTTTAGGGGCGCCTGAGTGGCTCAGTCAGTTAAGCGTCTGCCTTTGGCTCAGGTCATGATCCCAGGGTCCTCGGATCCAGGCCCACATGTTCCTTGTTCAGCGGGGAGCCTGCTTCCTCCTTCCTCTCTGCTTGTGCTCTCTCTCTTTGTAGCTATCTCTCAAATAAATAAATAAAACCTTTAAAAAAATTGAACTTTTAGTCAGAATAATCTTTGACCACCCATTGCACAAGAGGCTCTATTCCCCATTTTGCAAGTTTTTAACAAGCCATCAAGAAATAGATAATCTTTATTTTATGCCAAATATATAAAAACAAAATTAGAGTAAGAGAGAAAACTACCCAGCTCATTTTCTAATCTTAATACTAAATTCGATCACAGAACTGCAAATGCAATGTGAGGCCAAGCTCACTTATGCACATGGAAACAGAAGTTCAAAGTAAATATTAGCAGATTTTGCCAGAGTTTATGTAAGTTTATAGGTCTTTTTAAACTTTTCAAGTGATACTATTTGGTTTTTTTTTCTTTTTTCTTCTTTGCTACTAGGTTGAAAGTTTATTTTAAATTTTTCTTTCCTAATAAATGCATTTAAGGATAAACATACTCTTCTGAGTACTCAGTAACACTTGGGAATGGGGGTTCCATATCTAGGGCACACTGGCCCATGCAGCCTGGGCGCTGCTCCCACCTGCAGTTTGCTGCCTGCCCTGTGGGTCCTAGGGGCATACTGAGGGTTTGACTCGCCTGGTTTCTCTTGCTGAATTACCCCAATTAATTCTCCAGTCCAATACTGTTGATGCCTTCCTGACTACTGCATCTGCCTACACAGGGCATGAAAAACTCTTTTTAAAAAGCTTTTCTGTATGAATTTGGACCATATTCTTCAGTTAACTTTTTTTTCCATCTTTCAGTTATTCAATATAGCTTCTGATCCACTGAGGCACCTTTTTAAATCTTCCAGGAATGGGGGCGCCTGGGTGGCTCAGTCAGTTAAGCGTCTGCCTTCGGCTCAGGTCATGATCCCGGGGTCCTGGGATCGAGCCCTGCATCGAGCCCTGCATCGGGCTCCCTGCATCGGGCTCCCTCCTCGGCAGGAAGCCTGCTTCTCCCTCTCCCAATACCCCTGGTTGTGTTCTGTTTCCTCTCTCGCTGTGTCTCTCTCTGTCAAATAAATAAATAAATAAAATCTTTAAATCTTTCCAGGAAGGTTCTAGATTTACTCACTAGTTTTATATTTTTAGGGAACTTCTAAGGATTTGGGATGATAGGGGAAAGCTATAGCATTCAGTATGCTTTACTTTTTGTGATAAACTTTGTCATCTAGTGATGAGTTTTATACTCTTGCATTTTACATTTAGGTATGTGTTCCAATTTGAATTAATTTTTGTGAAAGATGTAAAGTCTGTGTCTAGGTTTATTTTCTTCCCCATGTGGACAACAAGTTTTTCCAGCATCGTTGTTGAAAAGACAATCCTTTCCCTATTGAATTACCTTTGCTCTTTTGTCAAAGATCAGTTGACTGTGTTTGTGTAGGTTTATTCTGCTCCCTTGATCTATTCGTCTATGCTTTCTCCAAAACTACAATGTCTTGATGACTGTAGCTTTATAGTAGGTCTTGAAGTCAGGTAGTATCAGTCCTCCAACTTTGTTTTGTTTATGTTGGCTATTGTAGTTCTTTTGCCTTTCCATATAAGCTTTCCAAAATAACTTGCTATTTGACTGGGATTGCATTGACTAGACATATAATGTTGGGAAGAATTGACATCTTAACAATATTGAGTCTTCCTGTTTGTAAGCATGGGATATCCATTTATGTAGATATTCTTTTATTTCTTTCATCAGAATTTTGCAATTTTCCTCATATAGATCTTGTACATATTTTGTTAGATTTACATCTAAGTATTTCATTTTTGTTGCTAATGTGAACAGTGTTTTATTTTTTACTTTCAAATTCCAGCTTTTATTGCTGTTATGTAGAAAGAGAATAAGCTTTTGCATATTGACCTTGCATTCTGAAAAGTTGTTATAATCATTTATTAGTTCCAGGAGTTTTTTTGATTTATACTTTGGGATTTTCTATATGAACAATTCAATATCATCTGTGAACAAAGACTGCTTTATTTCTTCCTTCTTTTATTTCTTCCTATACTTTTATTTCCTTGTCTTGTCTTATTGCATTAACCAGGGCTTTCTGTACAATGTTGAATAGGAATGATGAGAGAGAACATCCTTGTCTTGTTCTTGATCTGAAGGAGGAAACACTTAGTTTCTCACCATTACATATAATGCTAACTGAAGGGTTTTTTTTTTTTAAATGTTCTTTAATAAATTCAGGAATTTCCCCTATATTCCTAGTTTGCTAAGATTCTTTAGAATGGGTGGGTGTTGGATTTTGTCAAATGCTTTTCCTTGAATCTATTGATCTGATCATATGATTTATATCTTTAGCCTGTTGATGTGTGGATTACATTAATAGATTTTTGAATGTTGAACAAAACTTGCATACCTAGCACAAATCCCACATGGTCATCTTGCATAATTTTTTACACATTATTAAATTTGATTTGCTAATATTTTGTTGAAGATTTTTAGATCTGTATTCATGAGAGATACTAGTCTGCAGTTTCCCCTGATGTAACTATAAACTTTAATCAGTAATCATCATCAATTTTAATGAATGTACCACACTAAAGCAAGATATTAATAATAGGGGAAACTGTGTGTCAGGGAGAGAAGGAGTATTTGGCGATTTCCTATACTTTCTGCTCAATTTTTCTGTACACCTAAAACTGTTTTTGTAAATAATAAAATCTATTAATTTAAATAAAATAAAAAGGAAAGAAAAAATTGCCCTAAGGAAAGTTTTAGATCCAGCTCTGCCAGTAACTAACTTTAGGCAAGTCATTTAAATTTCTGGGCCTGTTTCATCATCTATACTATAAAGGGCCTGGAATAGTCAATCTTTAAGTTTTCCTCTAAATAGAAGAGTCTATCTTTCTGTGACTGTCAATATAAAGATGTCTGGCCTCCAATAACTATTAAGGTAGAAGAGCAGAGTATTTTGAAAGAAAATAATCCATCAATTTAAGCAAAACTTAAAGGAACATCATTACACAATTCCGGAAAATAAATTGCACTGAATATAATTAATTGGATGAATCTGGTAATCAGATGTAGTTTATGTGAAAGGAATAATGGAGAAATGGAGCATAAACAGGTAGTGATGAAGCATTTATTTCAAGAAGATAGAGCTCAGGTTTGTGGAAGATAACTTCAGGTGCCTCCAGTGCCCTGAAATCAATGATATGACCAAATGATAACAAAAAGACTGTCAACAATGGAAGTTTCATGAAGGCTATTATAAAGTGGTTTGCGGGCTTGTGGAACCCTTATCGCAAATTTTCTCATCCTTATGAATCGGACAATGATGTCGCCAAAGATGCTGAAATACAGATGTTGTTTCTGCCCGATATGCTCCTGTCAGATATCAGCGTGGGTGCAGTGGGCAGCCGCCTCGGGGCAGGGGGCGGGGCAAACTGTAAACTATGAGGAAACACAACCCAAGTCACATGGCTCAATCGTAGCAGAGGGGGAATTAGACCCGGGGATGGGATATGCACTGACTGGCATCATCGGGCAGCATGATGTAATGATGAAGAACCCCCAAAACCTCGTTTTCGATCCCAGCGCTGCCATTTACTGGCTGTGTGATCCTGGGCAGTTTAATTTTCTCTATGCCTCCATTTTCTCTTAATTAAAATGGGGATTATAATCATAACCATCCTTTTTTTGTTGTTTTTTAAAGAATTTTTATTTATTTGACAGAGAGAGAGAGAGAGAGAGCACAAGCAGGGGGAGCAGCAGAGGGAGAGGGAGAAACAGGCTCCCCGCTGAGCAAGGCGCCAGATGTGGGGCTTGATCCCAGGACCCTGGGAACATGACTTGAGCCAAAGGCAGTAACTTAACCAACTGAGCCACCCAGGTGCCCCAATAGTAACCATCCTTAGTGAGGAGAAAATGAGTTAATATTTGTCAAGTGCTTAGATCAGAGCCTGACCCGCAGTGTTGTATGAGTGTTTATTAAATAAAAACATACCTAAATTTGAATCCTGATCTTAGTACTATCCTACTACGCTACTATCCTGTGATTCAGCACTTTTTAAAGCATGCCAAGAAATAACCCCAATTACCTCTCTGCACCATGCTTTAGCTGCATGTACGGGAACACCCTACTCTATCACTTGAGACAGATAGGGAGCTATTTTTCTCACCTCACAAGAAGCCTGCAGGGAGGGAGGCTGCTGTTGGCATTGGTTCATTAGGTTATGGATGTCAGGGCCAATATCCCTGGTTATTTCCCTCATACTGAGAAGATGGCTACCCAGGTTCTTATCATCATATCACAGTGAAACAGGAAAAAAGGACTAAGGAAAGGCTGTGCTAGCGAAATATTTCTTGGGAGGCCTTCAGGCAGTTTCCAGCTTTACTCAGAATCATGGCTTGGCTTAACAGATCATTGTGTTCACAGGTAACCTTCCAAACATTCTTATGGGTGTCCTATATGCTTCTGTGTTCAGAGTCCAGCTGTCAGGGATGTGAACAATTCACCTGCTAATTTTGATACATGAACTATTTTTTTTTTTATTTTAAGATTTTTTTTTATTTATTTGCGAGAGAGAGAACGAGAGACAGAGAGCATGAGAGGGAGTGAGAGGGAGGAGGGTCAGAGGGAGAAGCAGACTCCCTGCTGAGCAGGGAGCCAGATGTGGGACTCGATCCCGGGACTCCAGGATCATGACCTGAGCCAAAGGCAGTTGCTTAACCAACTGAGCCACCCAGGCGCCCAATACATGAACTTTTGAGAGTGAAAGTGAATGCTCAGTTCCTGGGGCTAGGTGTCAGAACTAGCCTTAGCTCCAACAGGCCTGCGTGGCTACCAAGGTCTTCCCTCGGGACAAGGGAAGCAAAAGTTCTCTCTGTTCTCGGTCGGCCAACTTGACAGATAATGTAATATGGCTTCTGGCACTTGGCAGGGTAGCTGATGCTACCATCTCTCACGGCAAATCATATGTTTTCTGAAAACAAAATGATGGTGTTTGGTTTAATTTTATCAAACTCTTTTGTGCTGGATGTTTATTATACTAGCTTCTAAACTGGACTTTTAACTAGCTCTGAGGATAACTAACACAGAAGGTCAATAAATGGACTGCTCTTAATTCTGGGAAAAGGTTGCTTTATATGGTAAGAAGTAGCAACCCATCCCACCATCCCTGCATTCCACATTTCTGTAATATTGCCTGACTGCAGAGGCTACCAGTTCCCCAAATGTCTTGCCTTTTGTGGACAAAGAGTCTGGGACCCAAGGGGATAGTTTAATTAACTGCTTCACATAATCTCAAACTATTGGGAAATATGCTTTCCATCTTACAAAAGGGAGAGAATGTTCTCTGACAACTGCATCCCCAGTGAATTGGCCGCTTCCATGTGAAGGGCATCTTAGGGCAATCCCCTGCTGGGAGGGTGATGGTAATTGTCCCAGCGATGCTCCTGAGCTGCCCCATCAAAAGATGTTATGATTGCCATTTAGTATAATGTGAAAGAGCTTCCTAGATGGCAAGTATTTGCAAATATATGGATTATTAGGAAATTTCTGTCAGAGCTTGGCCTTGAGAGATGAATAGACGCTCAACAGATGGAGAAAGTAATATGAATCATTGGTACCCAAGGGGCATAGAAGAGTAAAAATAAATGCTGAGTTTTGGGGGAAGATAAGTATTCCTATGATAATGAAATACATACTATTTTAAAAGGTATAGTCATGGAAGTTGAAACACTGAGTTAAGGTCAGATAAACTATGGAAGAGATTGAACACCATTATAAGAAAGTGAGATTTCCTGTAGGCCATGGGGAAATCACTGACTATTTCTGACGAGAGGGAGGGGTGTAATCTGACCCACGGTTTCAGAGAGATAATTCTAGTGGCAGTGATAAGGGTGCTGTCGAGATGCAATGATAGAGGCAAAAGTTACAGAGTTTATTCAAGAAGGCAATAGCAGTAGAATAGAAATGAAGGCTCAGAGTTGACAAATGTGGCAGAGAAAAAATATTCCTGGAAGTTAACTATTGGTTGGATGTTGTGGTAGAAACTGGTAGTGGTCTCCCAATATCTGTTTTCTTCCCTGTCTTAGATTCCTAGGGATGCCATTAACAAAATACCACAAACAGGATGGCTTAAACAGCAGAAATTTGTTGTCTCATAGCTCTGAAGGCTAGAAATCAAGGCATCAGCATGGTTGGTTCGTTCTAAGGCTTGTGAGGGAGAACCTGTTCCAAGCTCTGCCTAGCGTCTGGGGACAGTTTGCAATCCTTGGTCATTCCTTGGCTTGTCGTGAACCTAATCTCTGCCTTCCTCTTCACATGGCATTCTCCCTGTGTGATTCTGTCTTCTTATAAGGACACTAGTTGTATTGGCTTAAGGATCTCCCCTCTGCCAGTATGACATCATCTTAACCAATTGCATCTGCAATGACCCTATCCAAATAAGACCACTTCCTGAGGTAGTGGGGATTTTAACTTCAACATACCTTTTTGGAGGGGACACAATTCAACCCATAACATCCCCCTTCCACACTAAAATAGCCCTGATTTGGGGCTGGGCATATGGCCACCCAGAATGGAGGCTGCTTTCACTAGCTGTGGCCATGTGGAAGAGTGCTGGCTAATGAGGCGAAGGTGGAATCGTGTGGCATCTTCTTCTATAAACCTTCCTTAAGGGACAGTGCACACTGTACACAGGATGCTCTTTTCACCCATCTTCATATTTTCCTTCATCCTGCTTCAAGGAATAGAGTTGTCAATTACAGCCAAAGTAGCCTTAACTTTTATAGATGATGAGTAGTAGTGGGCGACCGTGTTGTTTTGTTTTTTTGGACACCTTGGGTAAAATGTTAACATGGCACTCTTGCAAAATGATAATTCCAAAGTCCCTACCTACAACTGACTCTAGCACACAGATGTGTGTGTGTGTGTGTGTGTGTGTGTGTGTGTGTGTGTGTGTTTGGGCACTCAAATTTTTAAAATTTTGAATTGCAATGCATTTAGTTAGGCATTTACTATGGTTTTTAAAAGACCAAATTATGCACTATAACCTTTCAACTAGCTTTATTTAATTATGATACATGCCTGGCCTCTGAAGGATTTAAGCTTAAGACCACTGAGATATCTTTAAATATCTGCTTAATATTTATCTAGAATAGAGGCTGAAGGCTATGGGGAAGAAAGCCCCCCCTTAGCTCTATGACACAGAATAATTGAGTTCTAGTTCCAAACTCCTATATATAGTTCATTCAGCAAACAAAAAGCTACGTAATTACCCTGATACCATCAGGGAGAAGAATTTTAGCAGTGATTTACTGTTATTCTAGATAGCTGTAGGTCTCTCTCCCCTGTCCCCCTATCCACCTAAGTTGGTTCTGAAAATATTTCTTCTAATAACACACAGTCCCCTCCCTGAGAATTCTGGTGAGTGAATACCCTTCAACTTGCCATACTTCCAGAGATATTTTAGCGCCATTAAGAGACTGGCACCTCTAAGCCATCCGGCTCCATCCTGATGTTTCTAATATAGCACACTGGCTCTGTACCCAGAGAATAAGAACACTTCTGAAGAGCTAGTTTTGAGAAGGAAATAATGAGTATAATGAGTACATGTAGAATTTGAATCACCAGTAAGTCATCCATGTGAATTGTTCAGAGCAGGAAGACCACATCCTATGTCCTAAAGAGGGACTGGTTTTGTTTTTGTTTCTGTTTTTGTGTATTTATGTATGTATGCATATATTTTTATTAAATTTTTTAAAAGATTTATTTATTTATTTATTTATTTATTTATTTATTTTAGAGAGAGAGCATGCACATGCATGCACATGGGAGTGGGGGTGGGGCAGAAGGGGAGAGAGGATCTTGAGCAGACTCCCTGCTGAGCGAGGAGCCCCACACGGGGCTTGATCTCACAACCCTGAGATCATGACCTGAGCCGAAATCAAGAGTCTGATGCCCAACTGACTGAGCCACCCCCGTGCCCCTGAAGAGGATTGTCAAAGTGGATTTATGCCAAGTCCTGCTGGACGTGCTGGATCTGGATCCATGCACACAGAGCTCTGTCCCGAGCGGGAGGACTGTCATTGACACAAGCACCGGCAGACTTCAGGCAGTCAGGGGGATGTTTCAGGTCTGTATGTGATCTAGCCGGTGACTTGGGTGTAATCTCAATACTACTTTTTCTAAAGCTTTTCAGTGACTTTCCATAGGATCCGTGGTTTTTAGCAATCTCATAATTTAGTAGAGTTCTCTATAGCAAATACAGTCCATTTTTAAGTCTGTGAAAACTGCTACAACCAGCAACATCGGCTGGTGCCTGCTTCTCAATTAGCCTGTAAATAACTACTCTTTCTGGTTTATAGCAAAAAACCTGACTGGTGAAATGCATTGGCACTGTGTTTCATAGCTAAGGGAATTTTAAAAATCTGTAATGAGCATCAATTGCTGGGAAAAAAAGAATGATTTTTACCCACTTCTTTTACTTCAGTCTTAATCTTTCCCAACTGCCCTCTAGGGCAAAAGAGCTCTCTTTGGTACCTCAGTTCAGACAAACACGTGTAAAGAAACATATACATTAGATTATAAAAGGGTGGTTTCTTAAATGGTTTTAAGCTATAAATAATCCTTAAAAATGACTTTCTCAATTCAAAATGCAGACATTGCACTGTATTTATAATGACAAAAAAAATGGAAACAATCTAAATGTCCAAAACCAGAGAAAAGTTTAAGAAAAATATGATATGTTCATACTACGTCATGCTGTGCAATCATTAAGCATGATTTTATAGAGTTTTAAATAGTAAGAGAATATTCTTATTAAATAAAAGTGGGCTTGATGCAAATTGTTACACAGTATGTCACAAGTAGCTATGTATGTATTGTAAAGAGACTGTCTGGTATGTGCTGAAATGTTTGTAGTGTTTTCTCTGGTTGATGAGAGCAGGGGTGATTTTTTTTTTAATTTTCCTTTTTTAATATCATACATATGCTACTTTTTTTTTTTTAAAGATTTTATTTATTTGATAGAGATAGACACAGCGAGAGAGGGAACACAAGCAGGGGGAGTGGGAGAGGGAAAAGCAGGCTTCCTGCTGAGCAGGGAGTCCGATGTGGGGCTCGATCCCAGGACCCCGATATCATGACCTGAGCGGAAGGCAGCCGCTTAACGACTGAGCCACCCAGGCACCCCATACATATGCTACTTTTATAATAAGGAAAAAATAAACAACCCAAAGGTGTCTTTTCTACAATACTGAGGGGATTTTCCTTATGCTCAAGAAACATATCCCAATTTTTACACTTGTGGTGCAGACAAATGTGAAGGGGAATAAATGATTTGCTCAAATATATTGATATTGTTAGAAAATGCTTATCTAATCTAATGCAAATACAGAACCAAAGGAAATGCATAAACATTGACTATTATAAGGATATGCATATATACAATTCTTCCTCCTGAATTTTTAAGCACAGCTTATATAAAGTTGGCTCCTTGGAATACAACATAAGGGAGACACAGGGGTCCCTGTCGTTTCCAAGATTAGCAAGGATTATCATCACCAATATGTCAGACAGCCTCTCCTTCAAAAAAAAAGAAAGAAAAAAGACAGAAAGAAAGAAAGAAAAAAGAAAGAAAGAAAGTCTGTAGCAGTTTTTAGAAGTTCTTAAGGAAGAGTATCTCCAGCCCATATAGTAGAGACTAAGAGTTAAGAGCTATTACAATAATCAAAGAACACTAAGGTAACTAGAAATTAAGATACGGTCTTGAAATCTTCCCTTAGAAAACATATTTTCATGAAATTCAACTGGATAAAGCTATTCTCCTCCATCACCACTAATTGTGTAGTAGAATGAAAAAGCTAAAAAAGTGACATGCAGGTATTTCTTCTATACAGTGGAAAACTGTATCTCTAATTCCAATACAGAATCATCAGGTAAATACTTATCAGTAAATAATGTATTATAGTTCATAAAAAGGAATTACCTCTACTGAGTGAAGTTTAAGGGGCAATATCCCATTGTATTACTTACACTGTAAAAACAATCTGTGTGTAAATTTTTCTCACAAAAAATACCTTTAAGACATAACTAAGATTATTAGTTAATGGCATAAAAAGCCAAAAGAACAACCTGGACATGCCAGTAAATAGTTAAGAAGAAGTTCCAAAAAATTGTTGACTGACATTCTCATAAAATATTTGAGTAAAGGTTTATGCAGATGCTTCATTAAAAACAAACAAACAAACAAACCCTCCAGGGCCACTTGGGTGACTCAGCTGGTTAAGCATCTGACTCTTGATTTCTGCTCCTGTCAAGATTTTAGGGTTGTGAGATGGATGTGAGAAGGAGCCCCCCCATCAGACTCCACCCTGGGCCTGGAGCCTGCTTGAAATTCTCTCTCTCCCTCTACCTCTGACCTTCGGATATCCACCCCCTCTCCAAAACAAACAAACAAACAAAAAACAACTCCACAAAACCATTTAATGGTTATCAAATCCAAAATAACAAAAGCAAACGCATTAGAATGGGTTCAAACACTTAAATTTGAGTGCTATAATGATTTATTTAAAAAGAAACTGACCACAGACTAAAATCTTAAATGGCTTTATGAAAATGTTATATTTTGTAATGATGGCGATGAGAATCTTATCAATGGTTTTCTAAAATGTACGGTAGGAAGGGTATATCAAACTTTGAGACTATCATATAAACTTGTAAAACTTTATTAAGGACCTAGTAAGATCTTCAGTAGATCTACTTTTTAATTTTGCAATATTATGAACATGACAATTAAAAACACATAGACCCAATTTTTACATGGACGTAAAACTATAATTATTGATAATGAGCAGCTTATTCTAGTAGCATCTTGGAATTATCTTGATTTTTGTGACATCAATTTCTACTGACATAATTATAAGGCCAATAAAAAAAAAAAACCTAATGGGTTTCTCTATTTTGGTTTAGGGTTTGATTGGAAAATTTCAGGAAAACATTCATGAGTTGCTACTTTCTCTTTATCTCCAACACTCTGCTTTCCCTGCCCCCTTAGTCCACATTCACTGACTCAGAGACTATTTGGAGAGGACACCTGTTTTAAATGGAGCCACAGGAAATACCTATGTTGTGTTTTCATACTCTGACCCTGCATCTGGTTGGCTGAAATGTGATCATGATTTAAAAAAAAAAAAAAAAATGCTGCCCACAGACTAAGGCAACTTCACTGTGACAACATTTACTGGAAGGCAGAGGGAATCCAGTTTATTTTCCTTCCATTAAGCTCTGGTATTGTACGGTAGGAAAAAAATAAGTAAAAGGGCAATGTCAGTTTAACCCTCAAAAGATTAGTATTAAGTTACATGCCGGGTTTTGCTTCCAAACTCAGAACGATTTGTTTTGAAGCTGAACGCTCTCTTGAAGCAGAAACAGTTATCTGACACCCCTTTCTCTATAACTTTTTATTTATAAACCTCTTGTCCGAAGTTCATGGTCTGTCCTGTTGTATTACATACTGACATGCTATTTATCAATCTCCTGTGGAGGAGGAGCACGGGGCAGTCCATCCGCTGGAATAGAATTTATAAGGTAATTTCATAGTGATTAATAGTCTATCAGTAAAAATCCAGTTGCGTTCAAAATAGACACTCGGGAGCCCCCGGCGCGCGGGTTTACACCCCACGTGCAGGCTTCCACCGGTCCCTCCGCACGGAGCACCCGCCTTGGCCAGCAGGAACCACCTCCGCCGCAATCCCCCCGGCTGCGACGTTTGTCCCCACTGGGGTCCCCTCCGTCAGGGCAGGTTTCCCGCCCTCCCGCCGGCCCCGCGCTCCCTCTCTGCCCTGCAGATGCCACCCGCCGCGGCTCCGCAGCGCACCGCGCGCTTCGCCGGCCGTGCTCGCACTCGGAGGCCGCCCATCCACCCACAGCACGCCTAGGGGGCGCCCCGGCCGGGTCTCCCGGGGCCCCGCGAACGCAGGAGCAGAATGACGGAGATGACGAAAGAGCTGACGCCACGCCGCCCGGCCGCGGCCGCCGCTAGGGCCCGCCGACGCCGCCCCCGCCCGCGCAGGTCGCCGGGCGCTCGCGGTCGCCGGTTCCGCGGGGCGCGCCCGCCGCAGACCCCGCCCCGCCCCGCCCCGCCCCGCGGCCGGCCAGGGTTCTCCCGGCGCCCGCCCCCGCGCACCCTGCGCCTCCAGCCCTCGCTCCCCGCCTTCTAGGCTGCCAGGCCTTTCGCGAACATGGCGCTTGTGCCGTGCCAGGTGCTGCGGGTGGCGATCCTGCTGTCCTACTGCTCTATCCTGTGTAACTACAAGGCCATCGAAATGCCCTCGCATCAGACCTACGGCGGGAGCTGGAAATTCCTGACGTTCATTGATCTGGTAAGGCCTTCCGCTCCCCTCCCCCGTCCGCCCTGCACCCCGAGTCGGTGTGTGTGGGTGGGTGGGTGCGCGGGCACCTGCGCGCGCGGGCGCGCGCCTCCAGCCTCCACTGGTGTCCTCGCTCTTCCTCGGTGATTGCGTCTAAAGGCCTGGCTGCCTCCGTAGCCGCACCTCCGAACCACCCGTTACAGGGTAGGTGGGGCACGAATGGAGGTGGGCACAGCCAGGTGGTGGGCTATTTGGAGGAGAACACAGACCTGCTTCTAAGAGGTGACACGGAAAGAGTCTCAACTTAACAAATGGATCAGACGACCTTGATCGTGAGTGGCCTCAGACCCATGCGCCCTCAGCATGCTTTCCAGAGCACCCACCGTGGGATCAAGTTGCAGCAACTGAAGGAAACTGGGTATTGTCGAATTACTTGGAGCTTCTTCTGAAAGGACCAAAATCCTCGTAAAGAAGAGAAAGCGCCTAATAAAGTTGTCTTCTTTGCATCTGTTTTCTTGCCCATTGTCAGTAATTTACTTCTAACCTTTCTCCCAGAAATATTAGGGGAGAGGTTTTCAAAATACATTACCAGTATGTCTTTACACTCCTTATATTTCCACCTAAGAGTTTTCAGTAGTTTGCATAAGCAGCTCTGCTGGCACAACAGGATAGCCTTGGCAGTTGCAGTTGTTTTTGTTTTTTTTTTTAAAAAAGCTTATCTACTTCTGGCACTAAAAAAAGGCCAGAGCACCAAAATATGAGCATAAGGCCCAATGATGACATGGAGTGAAATCTAGGAGCTTAAGGGGGAAAGGTGACTAATTTAGACTGGGTGAAACACTCAACAATGACCAAATATGGGTGGAGGGTTAGAACCAAATCAAGGAGTTCCAAGGACTAGAGAAAATGTAGAAGCAAATCCTGGGACACCAGAACTACCCATCCAAGATTATACACAAGGTTGGCTGGCTGCATAAGCAAGATTATAATCTCTAATTGTTGACCCTCCGTTTTGATGAAGAGAACGTGATATTTCCAAAGGCTTAGGATCCCTCAAAGAAATGTAGTCAGAGGGCTTTTTGTTTAGAAACACCACTTTATATTTGTTTCACGTTAGATACTTTCAAAGAAGAATTTAAGTGCTTTTTCTCAGCAGTTTCCAAACTATGTACATGCCTTTGGGCTCCAAGACTTCCCAGGGCATAGAAGTTTCAAGGGTTTCAATTTTCAGATCCTCAACTTCCATCTCTTTCTTGAAACCGATCTGCCTCTGAGCATGGATAATGCCTGCCAGTTCTTCCTTCTTCCTCATTCATCCAAGGGATGAGCACATGACAAGGCTCTGTGCTTTATTTATCTGTTCCTTTTAGCATTCAGAATACAGATTGTCATCAAGACTATCTTCACATTTGACTGAAAAAACGAAGTCAGACTTGTTTTGACAGAAAGTCTTATTGGGTTGATTGGCTTGGCAATGAGAATGGGCTCTGCCAATTAAATTATGTGATAGAGCAGACATTTTCCATAGATTGAATGAGTGAAATCTGCAGCCCTGAGGTTCTGATAAATATGTATTAGAGCATTCGAAATCATGTTCCTTTTTCAAGTGTTTAAACTTATGTTAAAAATGTTTAGATGTAATTTAAAAATATGTGCATAGATTTTCAGAATTCTTCTAGGGGCTATGCAAATAAAATTCCTCTTGGATCACTACCTTATCCCATTCCTTAATCAGAGCTCATTAAAGCTAGCCTGCTCCAGGGTCACCAAGGAGCAGTGCTGAGCTGAAGTATTGTTTGGAGACCCTACCAGAGCCATGGGAACCATGAATAGTTCTCAGAAGCACCTTCGTATTAGGTACAGTTTGGGGGGAGGGGCAAGGAAGGGGGTCAGCAGGTGAGAGGGGTAGAAATTGAGGGTATCAGTTAACCCGTGAGAGATGATTACTTCTCACATTCGCATTGCTCACTGTGTGTTAAAAAACAAGGTTCTCAAGAAACAATATACTTCTCATAACCTTTGTATGACATGATACCACAGTAGAGCCAATCTGACTCTGCGGAAACTGCCATACAGTTTCTATCTTAGCACTTGATGACTGGACATGCCTGTTTTAAATATTTAATCACCACAAATATACTTTTATCTACTAGAATTCAGGCCATAAGTTCAAACTGGGTTCCGTTTGTTTCATATTTAGATTCGGTTTGTGTAGGGCCTTCAGCCAGTTATTCAGACTTTTTACTTTCTGTGACTTCTGATTGAAATATAATAATTATCTTTAATCAAGAGTTCCTGTGAGAAAGTATGTCTAGACTATATTCATAAAAACATTCATGCGAAGTGTTATTCTTTTAATGATTAGAGAGATTTAGAGTCTTTAGAGCTTATGCATTGTACAGTTGTTGAAACCATCGCCTGCCCAGTCCTTAGTTATGGCATGAAAAAATTAGGCTACTAGAATTTACCTATTTGACTTTTCATTTTTTTCCATGTTTAAAACAAACTCTGAACTTTATTACTTAGTGCCTTGGACAGTTTTAATGATTCTAAGCTCATTAGAGCAATTTTAGAGGAGGCTTTAGCTTCTAAAACTTTAATGAGAAGGCCCTTTTTCTAGCCAACTTGGATTGCAGAGTCAGGACATTATCCTGGTGGCCACAGTCTGATTCCATGTTCCACCGCATCGTTTTACCAGAACCTAAGTCAGGGGTCTCAGGCTACATGTATCCGGGAGCCAGTGGTTCTGTGGCAGTGTCCATTCCGGCAATATCCATATCTCATTGAGTATTAGAGTCATCCCAATAGTGTCAGAGCTCATGGTGAAAAACTGAAACACAGGTTTTTGCTCTCAGTAATCTTACACTGTTCTTCCCGGAAGAACTTCTTTTCCTAGCATTGAAAAACTGTAAGAAAACTAAAGTGTTTCGAAAATTCAAGTTAGTAAATAGAAATGGAACCCTGTCTTGGTGTGGTAGGCAGACTAATGAGCCCTCATAGATGTCTGCATCTTAATCCTTAGAACCTGTGAGGGTGTTAGGTTACACGGCAAAGGAAATTAAGGTTGCTTGTCAGCTGACCTTAAAATAGGGAGGCTATCCCAGATTATCCATGTGGCCTGATGTAATCACAGAGGTTCCTAAAATGGAAGGAAGCAGAAGGGAAGAGTCCATTGGAAGAAGATGTGACTGTGGAAGAAAAGTCACAGAGAGACAAAACATTGCTGGGTTGGAAGGTGGAGGAAGGAGCCAAGAGCCAAGGAATGTAGGAGGTGTGTAGAAGCCAGAAAGAACAGAAAATAAGTTCTTCTCTAGAGCCTTGAGAAGAAACCAAGTCCTGCTGACACCTCGATTTTAGCCCAGTGAGACCCATTTTGGACTTCTGACCTCCAGAACTATAAAATAATAAATTTGTGCTGTTTAAGACACTGAATTTATGGTAATTTGTTATAGCAGCAATAGAAAACTAGTACAGTTGGTTTTAAATCCTGTGACCCAGAAAAAAAACTTAAATGTTGTTGTACTTATGCAGTGACTCAGCTAGTTCTTTATGTGTATTAGATAACTGGTTAATTTTAGCTTTAGCTTTAACCAAAATAAAGGTTTTTGTCTACTGCATCCATGACACTATGCAGAGGAGACAACAATGGGCACTATGAGAATCTATAAAAACTGAACAACATAGGAAAAACTAGGTCTTTTCTTTACTGTGAAGTATTTTAGAATCTATCGTTATGCAATAGGCCATGTCAGGAGAAGGAATACTCTCTTAACTAGAAATAAGCTAGAAAGACAGAAAATCTAAATGAACTAATGTTTAATATCTCCTTAGCCAGTATCACAGCTGATGAATTTTCTTGAAATGATGCAGATTCATTCACTTATTTGCTGATTAAAGGTTAATTCCCTAAGTTATACAGTAATTGCTCCCAAAGATAGTAAAAATGAAGGATGGGAATAAAACCAGAATAAATAAATTAAAAGAAAAAGGCATTTGTATGTTGAGACCTCAAAGTAGTGCTGGGTATAATAGGTGTTTAGTAAACATTTGAATAAATGGAAACTTTCCAAATATTCAATGAGTTTTCTTGTCCTATGCCCTCCTAAAATATTCAGAATAATAGGGATTTTTGAAACATACCAACCAAAATTTTCTTTAGATGTGTATGGTACAATATCTAACACATGAGTCAGAATCAACTTCTTTGAAAAACATGAGCTGGACAGTTGTTATGTAAAAAATTAAATTAATACTGATACTGAATTTAAGACCTTTTGATTTTTAAAGATTGATACAGAAATAGGTTATCCCATTTGCTCTGATTTGGAGTGTTCGCCATTGTGAGGGTTCTAGTGTCTTAGGGCTCCGTCCTATTCATTGTTTGTCTTGTACTGACTTTTCCTTCATGTGTGGGCAGAGCACTGTTTAGACCCCGCATCCTCCAAGTGTGGTCTGAGGGCCAATAGGAGTGACCTTATCTGGGAGCCTATTAGAACTGTGGAAACTCGGGCTCCACTCCAGACCTTCTGAACAGAATCCACACTTTTAGTAAGATTATTACATGACTGCTTGGCATGTTCTGGTTTGGTAAATGCTGGCCTAGGCCACACTGGTTTTGTTTTGTAACTTAACATGGAATAGCCTATAGGATGCAGCCTCAGTATTAATTCTGCCCACTATATTTAAAGCATATTTAAACATATTTTGAAACATATTTAAGGTGACTTTTACTGTGGCATAATTAAAAATGTGTTGTAAAAAATTACAACTTTAAAATAAAAGAGAGTTATATGTATTAGGCACCAGGGAGAGGTTATTTATTGCAATTGAAAAAGAAATTTAGCTCATCTTCAGGGCAACCAAGGCAAAAAAAGAATACATATTTGACTGCATTGTATTTAGCATTGGAATAAAGGAAGCATAGCAATTTGTCAGGAAAAATAGAGTGGTTCTTTCCAGGCACTGACTTTTCAAGGTTATTTATCTCTCAGACTGTCATATAAAGGACATTGGGTAACATCATAGATAATGCCTTTGATTGATTTTTAGCAGAATATATAGAAATATTCTTAAAACTGATGTTTCTTTCATCGTGGTTTTTATGAAAGCCAAAAACATGGTCTTATATTTTGACTGGGTGAAGGCATTTTTGTAAAGGCTTAAAGTAATATAATCTAGGTATTTATTTTTGTTATCTAAATCCTTATTGCAAAAGAATTTAAGAAAATCACAGAGGGAGCAAGATAAATAAGGGCTCAGATGTTGAAAAGCTTGGGGTGTTCAAAGAGCAGGAAATGGTCAAGTATACCTAGGGGATACTTTTTCTTTCTTTCTTTCTTTCTTTTTTTTTTTTTTTTTTTTTTGCTTTTAGACATGCTAAGAATTTTTGACATTTTAAAAAAATGTTAAAAAGAATAAATTGCATAAGTATACTAACGAAAGCATTTAAGTTTGTCTTATATTTACTTATGTACTTGTAATAAAATATTCTTGACTCTAGTTCATGGCTTAATTTTAAATAGGAAATAAAATATCTTGAGAAGAGATTCTGTGTATCATTATGTAACTATGGTATTTCGTTTTGCCAGTCATATAAAGGCCAGTAGTTCATTGAGTACTCTGAACAAAATTAGGTGGGTTTTTTGTTTGTTTGTTTTGTTTTGTTTGGATATCATACAAAGAGGGTGAAACTGCACATTTTTTTTCCAGTAGAATTAGACTTGACCCTAAAATGTGCACATAAACTTTAAGGATGAAATAATGCTTTTTTCTAACCCAAGGGAAGAATTGTGAGTATAATACTTCACATAGAATCCTCTTCACCCTCTTTGAAAGTGTTTCTTTTGGATTAGACATAAAATAGGGGCCTGGTTTTGTCCGAGTGGGGGAAATAGTTGATGATATAATCACCCATTCCCTTTCTTAGTTGCAAATGTTATTGAAATTACAGAAAGTCATCTGACCACCAGTTGAGGTCACTTTTTTTCCCATCCCTGCCATCCTCCATGTCTGGTATAACATTTAGCAAAATTGGTAGCTGCTCTTGAGGGTTTTTATTTGTTTCTCTGTGTTCCCCTGAAATGTCATATGTTTCTATGGAAGCGTGAACAATAGTACAATTTTCCATATTGAATCAGATGTTCCTGTGATCCAAGCATATTTGGAAAAATCTTAATGCTTCAGATTCCATAACAACATAGCTTTCTTTTGTGTCTGGCAGCCTGTGGCTAGACAGTTAAAGGGCCCATTTCTCACCTGCAGGGTAGTCCTGCCAGGTATAGTGAGCACAGAGAACTCTTTGAATGTGAAAGAGCCCGTGATGGGATCCATTGTGGAGTGCAGCAAGATATGGAAGGTAGCTTTGATAAGCTAGATCAAGACATGCTAATCAAGAATAACCAGAGAAATTGCTTGAATTTGCAATGTGGCAAGAATTACTACCATTCTGAAGCTTGAGAAAATGGATGTGTTCATTTACAGGGCTTTGGAAACATGGAATTATAAAAAAGTCAGTTAGGAAATGGTCTAGCCCCTTCGTATTGTCTTATATTTAGACCTGTCAGGCTGTGTTATAATTTAAAATTTTAATATCAAAAACAACACATAGAATTATAGAAAATTTGTACAATACAGAAAGCCATAGGGAAGAAAGTATATTCCATTTTAATGATCCCTGATTTTCTGTGCACCTTAGTATTTTAGTGCTTCAAGATGGTATTTATTTATCTTTTTTAATTTTTTTTTAAAGATTTTATTTATTTATTTGACAGAGAGAGACACAGCAATAGAGGGAACACAAGCAGGGGGAGTGGGAGAGGGAGAAGCAGGCTTCCCACCAAGCAGGGAGCCCAATGCGGGGCTTGATCCAAGGACCCCAGGATCACGACCTGAGCCGAAGGCAGACGCTTAATGACTGAGCCACCCAGGCACCCCTATTTATTTTTATTTTTAAAAAGATTTATTTATTTGAGAGAGAAAAAGGACAAGCTGGGTAGGGGCGGAGGGAGAGGGAGAGGGAGAATCTCGAGCAGACTCCTTGCTGAGCACGGAGGCCGAGGCAGGGCTTGATCCTACAACCCCAAGATCATGACCTGAACTGAAACCAAGAGTTGGATGCCTAACCGACTGAACCACCCAGCCACCCCAAGATGGTATTTATTTCAGAGTTTTGTATATACACAGAAACATACATAGAGAATCAGACTGCAGAAATATATGTATATGTATATATGTGTATGCACATATATATAGTCAGATTAAACAAAAAATTACATTCTTTGCAAAAAATTATTTTTAAATTATAGAGAAAAATATTTATCACTCAGAGATACCAATGTTAGTATTTTGGTATTTGCCTTGAGCCATATATATTTTTTCCTCTAAAATATAAGTTCAGTGTATACATATGGTTTGTATGCATTTATTTTTTAAATTAACATACACCAAAATTCACTTTTTGGTGTACAGTTCAGTGATTTTTGACAGATGCATAAAATCATGTAGCCACCACGATCACATAAAAATATTCTTTTATGCTGACCCCTTACAGTTAAATCCTTCCCTGGAACCACAGATTTGTTCCCTATTCCTATAGTTTTACTTTTCTAGAAAATATATATAAGGCATACCATGGTAGCCTTTGAGTCTGGTGCTTTCCATTTAACACAATACATTTTAGATTCCTCCATGTTGTGTATATTGATGGTTTGTTCCATTTTATTGTTGAGTAATATTCC
Organism: Phoca vitulina; assembly: GCF_004348235.1. Classification (NCBI taxonomy): domain Eukaryota; kingdom Metazoa; phylum Chordata; class Mammalia; order Carnivora; family Phocidae; genus Phoca; species Phoca vitulina. The sequence goes on along the minus strand of NW_022589712.1, from coordinate 22,360,462 downwards.
ATGGTATTGATGTACCACTTTGTTAATCCATTCATAAGTTAATATGCATTTGAGTTTTTTCTAGTTTGAGGTGATTATGAAAAAAGCTGCTATAAACACTTACATACAAGTTTTTGTATGAACATGAGTTTTCAATTTTTTGAGTAGGTACCCAGGAGTGGAATTGTTTGGTTATATGGCAAGTATATGTTTGACTTGATAGAGACCACCAAACTATTTTCCAGAGTGGATGTGCCATGTTGCATTGCCATTAGCAATTCATGAGAGTTCCAGTTGCTCTGTGTCCTCATTAGTGTGTAGCATTGTCGGTCTTTCTTCTATTTTAATGATTCCAGCTCTTGTTTTTGGTTTTGGGGGTTGTTGTTGTTGTTTTTTTAATAAAGATTTTACTTATTTATTTGAGAGAGAGAGGGCACGAGGTGGGGTGAGGGGCAGAGGGAGAAGGAGAAGCAGACTCCCTGCTGAGCAGGGAGCCTAATGCAGGACTCGATCCCAGGACACCGGGATCATGACCTGAGCTGAAGGCAGACGCTTAACCGACTGAGCCATCCAGGTGCCCAAGATAAGTGTACTCTTGATCCTCTTTATATGTTTTCCTCATCCCCTGCCCCGCCTCCCCTCTAGAAACCACCAGTTTGTTCTCTATATTTAAGAGTATGTTTATCTCTTTTTTTTTTTCTCGGTTTGTTCATTTGGTTCTTAAATTCCACGTACGAGTGAAATCATGTGGTTTTCGTCTTTTTCTGACTGACTTATTTCACTTAGCACAATACTCTCTAGGTCCATCCATGTTGTTACAAATGGCAAGTAAATCTTTTATATGTAATTGGCATTTTTATTGAGACAATTGTAGATTAATATCAGTTGTAAGAAATAACACAGAGAGATCTGTATAGGCTTTACTCAGTTTCCCCCAATAGTGACATCTTACACAACTGTAGTATATCACAACCAGGATATTGACATTTAAACAGTCAAGGTATGGAACCCCCTGCAAGGACCCCTCATGTAGCACTTTTATGGCCATACCCACTTTCTCCCTCTACCCATCCCTGATTGCTGGCAACCATTAATTTATTCCCTCTTTCTATGGTTTTGTCATTTCAAGAATCTTATATAAATGAAATGATGTACATATGACTTTTTAGAATTGGCTTTTTGACTCAGAATAATTCTCTGGAGATTCACCCAAGTTGTACATGTGTCAATAGTTTGTTCCTTTTTATTGCTGAATAGTATTTCATGGTGTGAGTGTATCACAGTTTAACTAGTCACCCATTAGAGGACATCTGGATTGTTTCCAGTTTTGAGCTATTGTGAATAAAGCTGCTATGAACATTCATGTACATATTTTTGTGTGAACATAAGTTTTTATTTCTCAGGCATAAATATTGAAGAATGCAGTTGCATTCTTTTCCGAGTTTTTAGTTGTAATTAGTGAGAGTGATAGGCTATAGTCAGTTTTCACCATCTTGGCTGACACCAGAAGTAGCTTACATATAATTTTAATATCTGTTCTTTTTCCACCTAGCATGTTTTGTAAAGATTTGCCTCTGCCATTATACATTCTTCCATAATGTCATTTTTAATGACTGCATATTCCTTAATATAGATGCTTGTATTGATTGTCTTGTTGAACATATGAATAGATAAATCTTAACACACGTTTCTGATTATTTTCTTCGGATAAATTCTTAGAGGCAGAATTGCCATATTAAAGTCTTTGAGAGATTATCTTAACTTTAAATCAATCAATTTACACACTCGCCCATATTTGGAGTACTTATTTCTCTGTAATCTAGCTTAACACTATGAATAGAAAAATACTTCCACTGATCACTCAAGGTCCTTAAACTTCACAATGTCCTGTCCAGGAGATGCCCTGCAAATATTTCCTCACATATCTCATAAATGTAAATGATTAGGTGTCTTTGACTCCATGTTTACAAAAACCAATGGTATTAGACAAAGTTCACTTGGGCTCATCAATATTTGAGCCAAGCATGAATCTTCAGTTGTCCAGAGCATCCTAATTAGAGTGGAATTGACATGGCTAAAGTGAGCAAGAATAATTTTCTGTGCACAATAATCTGGGTTTGCTTGTACATTCCATTCATCTTGCATTAAAATTGTACTTTAGCTGAGTCATCAGTGATTTGCAAGATCCAGTTTGAAAAGCCAACATCAAGAGTCTGAAGAAAGTGTGTTTGCTGTAACATTACACATCCTTCTCTTTGTAATTATACTGATACATCTTTGCTATTTTAAAAAAGACATACGAACGTTACAAATGCATATAGAATGCGGAAATACCCTCTTCTAACATATGAAGGCATGTGTTCTATACCAGAACTAATCACTTCTGTGTCAGCCTCTGTCTTGTCCAGAGAAGAAAGATGGCACTTAAATTGGGTAGTTTGAGTGAGTTTAGTGAAAGAATGATTTACAAGGGTGGGCAGGGCAGAGAGAAGGCACAAGCTACAATACAAAACGTGTAGGCTAGTAGTGGGGGCAAGCGATCCCTGCTAGGCCTGAGCAGTGACTTTTTGTGCTCATGCAGCATGGGGGGACCCTTCAGGAATTGAGTAAGTGAAACAAATACCCTCCACGTTTCCTTTTCTTCTTCTGTCTGATCTGCCAGTACTTCTCATTGTTTAAACCCTATAAGAAGTCATAGGGTCAGAAGACCTCTTCATGCAGTGCACAGAGATCTACCAAAGTGAATATAGGAAAAATTATTGAATTTAAATCTCCTACCACAAATACATTCAGAAGTCTCTGGCTAATTTGCAATTATTTGTATATGATGAAAGAACATTTATGTTTCACAAGTTATTTATTTATAGTTGAATATATAAAATAATTCTTAACATGTAACTTTTACTAAAATATACTTTCAATTTATTGGAGATTATATACAACACATTATATACCTATTACATAAGGCTTTATAGTGTAAGGGGTGAGCACTTAGGTTCAGGAGTCAGACTGAATTTGAATCCCAGCCTTTTCATCTACCAGCTATCTGACTTTGGGTAAATTTATTCTCTTCTCTAAGGCCTGATTTTTTTCATTTGTTGAATGGGAATAATAATAGTATCTATCACATATAGTTGTGAGGATTAAATGAGATAATCGTATAATCCAATGCCTGGCATGTATCAAATACTTAATAAATGTTATCTGTTATTATTATAATTGTTACATATATACCTGTAATCAGAGACAAGAACTATGATTCAAGAGGACTCTGGTCATTTTAGGATGAAAGTAATTGTGTCACTAAGTATAGTGTTCAGAAAGGATAGAGAGTTCAATGGTAAGTACACAGGCTCTGGAGTAAAATCTCTGCTTTGTGCCTTAGTTTCTTCATCTGAAAGTTGAGGATGACAGAAATACATTTGTGTGTGTGTGTGTGTGTGTGTGTGTGTGTGTGTGTGTGTGTGTGATGAACATTCACAGTAATGTCAAAAGTTTAGAATTTACAGCCAGATGTATTCTCCAGAATCTGAGAGAACAGTCCATGAAATCCAGGACTAGTGAAGTTGTTTTCAAATATGTAATTGATAGCCCCCCATATCTCCTGGTCTAAAAGCTGAGATGATCTTGGGGCGCCTAGATGACTCACTCAGTTGAGCATCCAGTTTCGGCTCAGATCATGATTTCAGAGTTGGGGGATCGAGCCCCTCCCCAGGCTCCATGCTTAGTGGAGTCTGCGGGAGATTCTCTCCCTCTCCCTCTGCCCCTTCCCTGGCTTACGTACTCACTTGCATGTGCTCTCTCTCTAAAATAAATAAATAAATTGTAAAAAAAAAAAAAAAAAACCAAAAAACAAAAACAGATAATGGTTCTGAAGCTCTTTTCTTATTTCTGATTCAAGGATAAAGTATCTGGAAACACTTATTTTTTATTCCACGGGGTAGATCTGGAAGGCAGCCAAAGTGTCGTCTGACTGGTTTCTGTAAAACCCAGAAAACAAGAGGGCAGGAAGGAAGTAGGAAGAAGACCCACAGAAGTGTATTGCATTCTGGAAGATATCTCATATACAAACAAAGTGTTGGAGCCTCCTGCTAATAAGAGACCTGTCAGTAGTACTGTACTCTGGGATTCAGAGTTTCTTTTTCATGTGCTCCATTACTTGAGTGTGACAGAGACCAACCTATAAGTCGGGGGAAATGCTTTCTCAATAGAGAGGAAGTTATTTACATGGAAGCTTTCAAAATTCTACACAGACCTAATAAGACCAAATATTTAGTAGCAGAGATATACTTTGAGAACGTGATAATGTTTTATAACTGGTAACTATAAGTACAGTGCTGAGCAGTGTTGGTTTTTGCTGCTTCCAATGCAATTTACGTGGATGAATATAAATTATTATGCCTAAACTGGCTAAATTATCTTTTCTGAACCATTACAATGCTTTTATCATTAGTCAGCCTCAATGGTCAGTTCTAGTCTTATTTAGGCCTATCTTGAACGAGAATGACTAAGATATTGTAAAGACCTCATCCAATCAGACTGCTCCCCTCTTTGCTCTTAAACTGTGATTTCAAATAACATAAAATACCTCACAGTATGAATTTCCTTGTATTAAGATTTCATTTATGTTTATGCTACCAGAGTGCTATGCTGATATGGTCAATCCATACTACATGACAATAACTGATAAGCAGTTTTCTTAATGTCTTCTCTATCTTTGAAAAAATAAGTTCAAAAAAGAAAAAAGATATCTTTCAATCGAAACGTGGATGTCTATCGAATATAAGTTAGAAGTAAATAGGAACATATCATAGGGACTGTAATATAATTGGCAATTGCTTTATCTCTACTTTACATTTTTACTGGAGGGCAGTCGAGCATCATAATTTAAAATCAACATTTTCTAATGATATTTAAGCTTTTTCCATATATTAACATCAGTTAAACTCATAATTTGACTGTACTCAACATATCTGAGCCAATTTGTGTGTGCCACAGAAAGCCATTATGATGTGACCTAATTTGACATTTAAAAAATTGCCATTAGTGACCTTTGGCACAAATAGAAAGGGAGCAGCACTGTACCAGAAGATCTAAATCATAAAGGAAAATAAGATTTTTTTTTCCTAGAAGAATGCCTGTTGATGAAATCTTCCTTGCTTTTTACTGAAATGGGGCTTGCTGTGTTATTTTGTAGTGGGAGATTTGCTCAAATATCCTGCTGCAGCATCTTTCCCAGTCCTATGTCCCCTCATTTTTTTAGCATAGGTTCTGTGATCTGATATTTTAAACAAACCCTCGAAATCATCAACTACAGTATCCCTTTTTGCCTTTAATCTTATTTATCTAGAATATATGTAATTCTGATTAAACCCTCCACCTCCTATTTTACCTCAGTGTTTTCTATCTCAGTAAATAGCACCATCATCTAGGACTGTGGTGTTGGACACATCCAGAGTGCATTGTTTGTATGGGTTAATTGAATTTTGATTTGTATTTTCTGTGGGTTTTCCCAAAGGACATCTCATTTATTCAAAATGGACTTGAAAATGTAAACAATTTGGCAACCATATCTGGCTCTTGAAATTTTCAACCTACCTGGACAGCTACTATAGTGATTATGTGATGAAAATGATCAACTAATATCCTTTGTGTGAGAAATTGTGAAAATCAGAGCATAAGTTTCATATTCACCAAAGTAGCTAATACCAAAAAAAAAAAAAAAAATCCTCCAACCAGTTTTAAGTCTTGGATAAATTTTATCAAAAGGTTTTTGATTTTTAAAAAAAAGCATTTTTTACCTACCATTTGGGGGGTAACCACACATTTTTTTATTCTGCTAAAGATGTCCATATTTGTTTTTGAATTAGAAAGTGGTAATATTATGTAGGAAAATTTAAAGAATTGACCAAAAAGTGCCACTGGAACTAATAAGTGATTATAGCAAGATTGCAGGATACGCTTACTTTCCTATATGCCAGTAAAGAACAAATGGAATTGGAAATTAAAAACACATACCAGGGGTGCCTGGGTGGCTCAGTCATTAAGCGTCTGCCTTCAGCTCAGGTCATGATCCCAGGGTCCTGGGATCAAGCCCCGCATTGGGCTCCCTGCTCCAAGGGAAGCCTGCTTCTCCCTCTCCCACTCCGCCTGCTTGTGTTCCCTCTCTCGCTGTCTCTCTGTCAAATAAATAAATAAAATCTTTAAAAAACAAACAAACAAAAAAAAAAAACAAAAAAAAACCCACAATACCATTTACATTAGAACCCCCAAGAATGAAATACTTAGGTATAAACCTAACATAATAAGTACAGGAAAACTACAAATCTCTGATGAGCAAAACCAAAGAAGAACTGAATAAATGGAGAGATATTCTATATTTAAAAATAGAAAGGCTCAATACTGTCGAGATGTCAGTTCTTCCTCACTTGGTCTTTAGATTCAATCTTATCCCAATCAGAAGCCTAGCAAGTTATTTTGTGGGAATCAACACACTGATTCTAAAGTTCATATGGAGAGGCAAAAGATCCAGAGTAGCCAACAGAGACTGAAGGACTGATACTATTGATACTCTTCAAGACTTACTACAGCCTGTGTGGTATTGGCAAAAGAATAGATAAATGGATTGATGTAACAGAATAGGAGACACTGGCAATAGACCCAAGCAAATTCAGACAACTGATCTTTGACAAAGGAGCAAAGATAGTCTTTGCTGGAGCTGGACATCCACAGGCAAAAATGAATCTAGACACAGACGTTACACCCTTAACAAAAATTAACTCAAAATGGATCAAGACTTAAATGTAAAATGCCAAACTATAAAACTCCTAGAAGATAATATAGGAGAAAACCTAGATGACTTTGGGTATGGTGATGACTTTAGATTCTACACCAAAGGTATGATCCATGAAAGAAATCATTGATAAGCTGGACTGCATTAAAATGAAAAACTTCTGCTCCGCAAAAGATAAGAAAAAGAGGAGACAAGCCACAGAAAGGGAGAAAATATTTGCAAAAGGCATGTCTGATAAATCACTGCTATCCAAAATGTACAAAGAACTCTTAAACCTCAACAGTAAGAAAACAATCCGATTAAAAAATAGGCGAAAGTCCTTAACAGACACCTCACCAAAGAAAATATGCAGATGGCAAATAAGCATATGAAAAGACTCCCCACATCATATATCATCAGGGAAATAAAAATCAAAACAACAGTGAGCTACCACTACATGCCTACTAGCATGGCCAAAATCTGGAACACTGACAACACCAAATGCTGGCAAGGATGTGGAGAAACAGGAACTCTCATTCATTGCTGGAAAAGGTGAGGCCACTTTGGAAGAGAGTTTGGCTGTTTCTTACAAAACTAAATATGCTCATACCATATGATCCAGCAGTCGTGCTCCTTGGTATTTCCCAAAGTCATTGAAAACTTATGTCCACAAAAGAACCTGCACATGGATATTTATAGTGGCTTTATTTATAATTGCCAAAACTTGGAAACAACGAAGATGTCCTTCAGTAGGTGAATGAATAAATAAACCATGGTACATCAGACAGTGGAATATAATTCACCACTAAAAAAAATAGCTATCAAGCCATGAAGACATGAGGAATTTTAAATGCATATTATTATTTTTTAAAGATTTTATTTATTTACTTGACAGAGACACAGCGAGAGAGGGAACACAAGCAGGGGGAGTGGGAGAGGAAGAAGCAGGCTTCCTGCCCAGGAGGGAGCCCGATGCGGGGCTCGATCCCAGGACCCTTGGATCATGACCTGAGCCGAAGGCAGATGCTTAATGACTGAGCCACCCAGGCACCTCTAAATGCATATTATTAAATGAAAGAAGCCAATCAGAAAGGGCTGCATACAGTATGACTCCAACATATGACATTCTGGAAAAGGTAAAACTATAGATACAATAAAAACATCATTGGTTGCCGGGAGTTGGTAGGAGGAGGGATGAATAGGCAAAGCATAGAGGACTTTTAGGGCAGTGAAAATACTCTGTGTGATACCATAATAGTAGATATATGTCATTATACATCTGTTCAGACCAATAGAATATACAATACCAAGAGTGAACTCTAAGGTACGTTATGGACTTTGGGTGATGATGACATGTCAATGTAGGTTCATCGATTGTAACAAATGCACTGCTCTGGCAGGGGGATGTTGATGGAGGAGGCTGTGAAGAAGGGGCAGGGGTGTATGGGAAATCTCTGTGCCATCCCTCGATTTTGCTGTGAACCTAAAACTGCTTTTGAAAGTCTTACTTTTTTGGGGGGACCTGGGTGGCTCAGTTGATTAAGTGTCCAACTTGATTTTGGTTCAGGTCATGATCTCAGGGTCTCAGCATGGAGTCGGCTTGAGATTCTCTCCCTCTGCTCCTCTCCCCACTTGCACTCTCTCTCTCTCTCTAAGATAAATAAATAAAATAAATCTAAAAAAAAGGTCTTACTTTTGAAAAAAATAAATATGAAATATCAAAGCAAAAATGCATCATTAGCTCTTTTTATATGGTGCTGCTCTGGAAGAAAACTTCACAAGCCTTTTAGCCAGTAATATTGCGAAGATCAAAGAGGCTTTCAAAGGGATGTCAAACTAACAATAAATATCGGTACTCTCTCTGCATTAGCCAGGCTTGCTATGCTCTACTGCACAGAGTACTCCACATTCTAAACAAGACAAAAACTTTTCAAAGTTGGTCATGAGACAAATGATAAACATAAAACAGTATAATAGATTGGTGCACAAGTTATTAGGTATAATTATAAAATTGAGCTTATTACTACTGTTGCTTTCCATATCATGTTCCTTTCCCATCCCATATTTCTGCCTTCTACCTAGAGCTAGCTGCCATCCTGATTTTTGTGTTTATCATTCCCCTTTTTAAAAAAATAGCATGAACTACTAAGCAATATATTGTGTTGGTTAGTTTTGGTTAGGGCCTTTATGAAAATGGTATCATTATGGAAGCTTTCTTTGTCCAAACAGAAATAGCATGTCTAAGGAGGGTGAATCTGACAGTACAATGAGCCATTGTGATACTGTTTACATGCCTGTGTTTTATATTGCCCTGAGTGCTGTGTAATTTGGTCTTGCCACTGATTAGACAATTAGGAATTGGAAGGGTGAAATGTAAATGTTACTGTCTAACTGACAGAATGATTTATTAGAAATGTGTATTTGTGGAAATCACCTGCTCTGTTGTTTGGGAGGCCCGCTGCCAAACCAAAACATGTGTGTTAATGGCAGACCTGTGGTCAGCTTTTTAAGAGAATTCAGCCCAAGTTGAATTCCATTCAAGTACAGTTGTGTTTGTTTGCCGGTGGTGTCAATATTGATTTTAAAATGTATTTACCTTTTTTAATAGCTTCAGTCAGCATTGTTGAAACTTTCAACACACATGGATATATCTCATGTGCCCTGATGCCACCCCCTGACTACACGAGCTTAGTTTTTGCCTCTGCTTATGCTAGTATTTTCTATTCTTCCAATATCAACTGCCAAGTGGATCCTCTGAACCGTAAGATTTACGTGAGGAGGCCTTCCCTTTGGTCTTAGAGAACTCCAAGTACTACTCATTGCCCCAGGTTATTTACTTCGGTCTCAGAGATGGTTGGGGTTTGTTTTCATTAAAATTATTCTTTTGACTTCAGCATTTTGTCTCAATATGATTTGGATAGAAAATGCTATCAATTATTTTTATAAGGAAAGCAGAAACAGAAGAAACTGACATTTGGCCATAACTTTAATCTACAAAATAAAAAAGCATTCATTTACTTTAGGAAATAATAGGAGTCCATATTAATGAAACTGTGTTAGTTAAAGCTACCTAATTTTAAAGGTGCTCTCTTAATATTCTGATCTATCTTTATTCCCTTTGTTTTAAAAGGCAAGTGAGATAATACACACACACACACACACACCCCATGAAGATTTTATAAGATGCTAGTGGAGACTAGAACAACGTAGTCATACGTAAAGTTTATTGCCTTAAATAATTAGTTCAAGCTCACTGTTAAAAAAGTTTGAATTTTATTTTGTATCATCTTTTATGCATATCTGAGAAGCTTTGATTTTTCTTATGAACTCTTTTTACTTATACTTATGTTAAACTGCTTTGAGTAGCAGGTATAGGTAAGTTGATAAAAATGAGATGTCACATTGCTGGCTTTTATTCTTTAAATTTCTATTTTAGGGGAGTAAGGTGAAAAAATGTGATAGTGAGATGGCACTTGCAGAGGGATCTGGGAGATCACTGAACCCGATGATCAAAATAATCCTGGAGAAAACATTCCATCAGTTAAAGTACAAGTAGCCTGAAAGAGTGGTACATATCAATTATTCACACCACTGTGTGAATTACTCTAATTAGGTAATCACATTGTTTGCCTTCCACCATCTTAGCCTAATTTCTGGGGAATTATTGGTTAGAAGAAAGAGGATTGAGTTGGAAGGGTGGGGAGAGGAAGATCATGCTTAAGGGAATGAATTCCTTCTAGAATAGAGCTTGGAGCAGGTACGGATCTGCAGAGGCTGGAGACTGGTGGAGGACAGCATGAGGGGTAAGGCCCTGAGAATTGGAAAGATGGAGTCCAGAAAGGCTTGTCAGGTGTAATCACCATAGAAACCATCTACTGTGACTCCTGAGTTAATGTCTGAGCAAACATTTTCAGTCAGAAGAATGACTTAAAACATCCAGGAGCTGTTCCATGGAAATGTCATCCTTTCAGGACTCCAGGTGTTTTTTAAAGACGGTAGACACAACACACTCAATGTGAGATTGTGTTAGTTTTTCATTGTTGCATTCATTTTAACATTCTGAACCCTGAATATAAGTGTCCTAGATAAAATAACAATGGCTGATAATATTTTTCATCACCATCATACACCTTTATTTTTCGTTCTAGTTAAGAGATATCTGACTTAATAAAATACAAGGGTTAGTTACAAGCATATGAGACAGATGTAGACATGTCAAAGTAGTCATTTAGTTTTTCATCAAAGCCAAAACTAAAGAAAGAAAAAAACAAAATAAAACTCCATTCATCGGATTGCCATGTTATTTTATATATATTATGCCAGAGTCCTGAAAATTTGTGTATACATTAGGCACAAATATCTAGCATACATATGTGTTTTAGGCCATTATCAGTGAATCTGTTCTTTTGGAAAGTGTCACTGGATTATATGTTTAAAATCAACATGAAGGCAATGAAAAATAGCCAGTTTTATTAGTTGACTTGTTTACTCAACACTTTCTGAATATCTACTATGTACCACTATGCTAGATTATGGTAATACAGTGACAAGTAATATACAGTCCTGCCTTCAAAAATGTTGCAGTCTAAGGAGGGTGTCAGGCCCAAAAACACTCACAAAACAATGTGGAAGTATAGGGAGAGAAACATACCAGATCTTATGAGTGATTCAAAAGTCTACTCCTAACCATCATTGTTGGATTCTAAGGTAACATTGATTAGCTACATTAAGTCCACCCACATAAATAACCACACTGCTTGGTAGAATCTATATATCCATTCTGCCTTTGCCTGGTGAAGTATATGGCTTTATTTAGAAATCCACTGTTTTAGCTCATTGAGGTTTCATTTATAGTATTGACAGGGCAGATGTGATAAATATAGATGTTTTCTAAATTGAGCTACTGAATGTCCTTTTTCCTGATAAGTTCTAACCCAAAACTGTTCACTAAAGGAGAATTACTAGGACCTTGGAAGAGGTTTGGTCACTAGCCAGGATTCTTATGAGTGAAAAATACTTGCCCATCAAAATATTTTTGCCTTGATTTTATGCCCTAAATGGAAGGATTTGACAATATTTCTGATTTGCCGCAGCAGCTGCTGCTGGGAATGCTGGGGATGATGGAAGGAGATTTCTGTTTTTATTTTGATCAACCCCAGAGGTGTTCCCCAGAAGCCATGTGATATGTGAATGAAGAGCTAAGAGTCGGTCTATGCTGGTTTCTGAGAATCCTCTTCGTTACCTTTCTAGTGCCTCCTTAGGATGACTTTTTTTTTTTTTTAAAGGGTTTTACAGTTTATCATTCAATACCATGGAAACAATGAGGCATTAAAATAAAAAAAAATAGAACCATTGAAAAGTTGAAATGCTTACAGCCCTATTTATAAAGGCCTTAGCCTTATATTCCTCTAATCCCTTCACAGTAGTAAGTGAAGGACTCCAGCCTTTCTTTTAATTCTGAGGTGGTGCTTCCATCTGACCTGATTTTAGTGGAAAGATTCTTTTCTTCATGAGGACCCCTCTTTCCATCCCGAGGATGCCATCTGTGCAGAAGGATAGTGGTCCTTTGTCTCAATGGGGTACTTTGTAGTTCTAAAGACCTCTGAATATATATATATATATATATATATATATATGACATTTGGTTCACTAAAGACTTTTTAGCCTTTCCCAGGTGTGAGCTCTTCTGTTTTTGTTTTTGTTTTTCAGTGCTGAATGAAAGAAACCTCAGAAGCCATAGAATATCCTGCTATATCCCAGAGCTGTAACTACTGAGCTTAGAACTAAACCCCAGAAATGGGGATGTCTGTTCTGGGCAGAAAATGGCATACTAGCAATTTAGCTCAGCGAAGATAGGATTCTCGTTGTGCCTCTCAGCTCATTGCCACATTTCTATATTTTTACTAAATTTTGTTTAAAAATCAGAGCAACATGGCACAGGCCAATGAGAACATAGTAGAATACTGAGAACGTGGTCGAGCTAGGGGAATATAAGTGGTTAAGGAAGCATCCCAGGCCAAGAAAGCCAGATAAACCAAAGGAATTTGACCAAAGAGAGAAGATGCAAGACAACATTAAGAGTTGGAGCTGTGTGAGGGGAGAAGGCAGAGCCACACATGGCATTTGGAAGGGGGAGGTGTGAGGAATCTTTAAAATGAGGCTGCTGATGAACCCACAAGGGGTGAGCAAACAGAACAATGACCTTCAGGGAGAAAAATCAGGAAGTTCAGGAATCTGTTGTGTATTGTAATTTTAATAGAACATACATCCTTGAGTCTAAAATGTTTTCCTAGGAGTATGATCGCTGGAATGCTTCCTCAAGTTGACTATAAACACCCTGAAGTGTAGATTTTACTGAGAAAAAAGTGTCAAATGATATCAATATTTTTCCCACAGCTCCAGAAAAAAAATGTGTCCACAAGCAAAATTCTATCCTTGAATTGGCAACACGAGTGAAATGGTTCATTTTCTGTAGGGGAATGTATTAGTGACTTCTCTGATGTGTTTTTTTGAAATTTCAGTAGTCTGGGTTCTGACGTAGGGCTTTGCTTTGGAAGTTAGGGAGAAGGCACGGACCTTCCCACAGCTGTCTGCTCACTCAGTTATAGCAGCTCGCATTCACTGAGATTCTGGCTCTGCGGCCGCCAACCTCCAGACGGGGCAGTTGGTAGGAATAGGGGGTGAACTTGTGGAAACATGTGGTAGGATTGGAGGCCATTATGGATATGGTGGCTTTTCTATAAGGATTCCTCAAAGTCTTGTGAGCTTGCATGTCTTTCTTTCTACATTGTTATGGATTGAATTGTGCCCCCCCCCCCCCCCCCCCCCGCAAATTCCTATATCAATCCTAACTCCTGATGCCTCAGAATGAACTTTATTTAGAAATAAGGTAGTTGCCGGTCATAACGGCATAGAGTCGGCCCCTAATTCAACATGACTGGTGTCCTTATAAAAAGGGGAAATTGGCACACACACACCCAGGGAGAACACCACGTGGACATGAAGGCAGAGATTGAGTGATGCTTCCACAAGCCAAGGAGCGCCAAGGATTGCCAAGAAAGCAGCAGAAGCGAGGGGAGAGGCATGGTACAGAGTTCTTCCCACAACCCTCAGAAGAAACCAATCTCTCAACAGCTTGATCTCAGACTTCTAGCTTCCAGAACTGTGAGAGGATCTATTTCCTTTGTTTAAGCCGTTCCGTTTGTGGTACTGGAAAATGAATAGGTATATTATCTGTGCTTCTTGCCTCCAATTCAGTCTGCAGTCACTGAGGTCAGGGACTACATTCTGGGCATATCCAAATCCTCATCACATAGAACAGTCTCTAGCACACTTAGGGGGACCCCCAAATATTTAAGGAATAAATAAATAAATCTATTGGTTTCTACCAAAAAAAAATTTGGATGTCTCTCAAGTAGGAGAGCATATATTCTGTTCTCCCAGTTCTCAAACTTACTCCAATTTAATAATTTTGACCCTAGATTAGGTTTAGGGTGGCTTCCCTCGACTAATTCCTTTCCCCAGATCCTCCCACTAACCTCTGCTGAAGCATCTCTGTATTTAAAAAGTTAAACATGACAATTTTCATAGTATGTACAGACAAATGAAATTTTTAATAGCACTGGTCTAGAAAAGGCTTCACTTACATTATAATTTATATAGGTTGTATTAAACATTTGGCTAAGATTGTCTTGAGGGGAGAAAAGCATTTTTTTTATGGATGGACAAATAAAGTCAAGGATTCATTTTAATATAAAAATGCTTCCTCCTTGTAGAGAGATGTTCTTGAGTAAATAAAGAGCATACGTGGACAATTTATTTAGACAGAGCAAAGTGATGGCTTATCCAAAACATATCCATAGATGTAGACATTTACCATCTAGATTGTGCAAACATAGCTATACAAAATTGCAGTGATAATGTGAATGAACTGAGACAGCTTTGAACTGTAAGTGAAAATGCAGGTTGTTAAAAGTCAACTGTAAAACGTTCCTTCATAAATGCAAGCAACAAAAATATGCCAGCTGGCCAGATGTGAAAGCCTCAGCATCTATTTACTTGAGGTTTCACTTTTGTATCAAATAGTTGAAAAGCAGAGGGAAAGGAGCTTTATGGAGACTCTGAGAGGATGAGGTGACCTGGAAGAACACAGAGAAGAGGGGAGAAATTCTGGGTCAGGTGGAAGGGATGTATCCTCTGTAATAGTTCTCTGAACCCCTAAGTTAGATTTTTCTGAAATCTTGGTGATCAACTAAAATACCTTTATGCCACAATAACCTCAAAACACTTCCAACTCAATTTATCTTTTGTGTTTCAGTTCTTGTGGTTCTTTGTGTTTGTTTTGTTGTTATTTCTTTCTTAAAGAGGGAAATGAAGTACACATACTTCCATTAAATTTTTGGTGCGGTTACAAATATGATGGACAGCATGGTTTTACATAAAACTTCCATCTGAAAACCCATTTGCTTGAATTAGGGTTGTTTTAACTGGAGTTAAATGTTTTACTTAAATGTTTAGATTTTGTAAAATGGCTGCACAAAAGCTTTTATGCTGAATTACATCTCTCCATCTGCAGTTAAGTAAAAAGTATTTCCAGAGTACAGGGATGGTTATCTCCTCTGTGGTCAGAGGAAACTCCTCAGTGGCTTCTCTCTACGGTGTTTGCTGCATATGATTTCTGCAATGCTCGTGCTAATCAGAGGGACCAGACTCAAATCTGTTTTTAAGACATTCCAGATTTCCTCTGCTTAAAATGGTGAACTAAAATTTTTCTTTAAGATTTCTTACTACATTAGCATTTAAGAAAAAATTCACTCGATTTAAGACAGTATCTTGAGAAACCTAAAACCAAGCAAAAGGACTTGGAAGGAAAACGTCTTCTGACCATGATGGTCAAATGTTTGTGGTGTCTATTTGATAGTGCAAGAAGCGAAATAGAACTCCTTGCTTTTCCTTTTCCCTGATCTAACCTCTGTTTCTAGGAATAAAAAACAGAAGGGCATTTTACAGCTCAGAGAATTCTCACTTAACAACTTCAGCTGGACGGGGCCCAAAATCTGGCTCTGGTGTATAAAATTACTCTTTTAACTGTAGGTGAGGACATTAACACTTGCCTTTGCCAGTTTCAAACAGATATATATATATATATATATATATATACACAGTATACCCATAGATATTTACCTTTGTAGGGTATTTATTGTTAGAAATGTCTTTTATACCCTTGGACTATAGATGTATTAGTGTGGGATATCATGATTCCATACACTTGACTCCATCTTGCTTACTCTGTCCTATTGATTTATTTTCTAAGCATGACAGACATATTGAGACATACACAATCTTATATAAGTAGTTCAAAAAACTTTTACAAAGGGAAAACATCTGCATAACCACCACTCAGAACAAGATACCAAATATGAGCAGGACCCTAGAAATCATCCTGCGTCCCCTCCCTTTCCTTACCCCCTCAGAAGTAACCGTTATTCTGACCTCTGACCTCTATCACTGTAGGTCAGTGCTGCCCGTTCTTAATTTCTGTAGAAATGGAATCATGCAACATGTACTGTTGGGTTTTTTTTCTCTAGTTTCTTTTTGTTCAGCATTGTGTCTGTGAGGTTTGCAGCCTATGGTTGTAAGTAGCATTCATGTGTTCTTTTTCATTGCTGTGTGGAACTCCATCTTGTATATTTTAAAATGTATTTCCCGTTCTGTTGCTGATGTGCTTGTGAGTTATTTCCAGTTTTTAGCTATTAGGGATAATGCCTCTATGAGCATGTTTATAAATATGTTTGGGGCACATGTATGTGCTTGTGTGTCTAGAAGTAGAATTGCTGGGTTTTAGGGGCACATATGTTCAGCTTCGTGGATACTGCCAAACTTCGTGGATACTTTCCAGAGTGGCTTTAAAAATATACATTCCTGCCGGCAGTGTTTAAGAATTCCAGTTATTCTGTATCCACACCAACACTTTATAGTGTCCATTTTTGGGATTTATTTTATTTTATTATTTTTGTTTAGCTATTTGGGCGTATGCAGTAATGCTTCTTTGTGGTTTCAATGTATATTTCTCTGGTCACTAATAAGGTCAAATTTTTTTTATTTTCTTATTGGCCATTTGAGTAGCCTCATTGATGAAGCGCCCATTGAAGTCTTTTGCCATTTTAAAAAGTTGGGTACTCTCCCATTCACCTTCTGATTTGTAGGAGGCTTTTTTTTTTTTTTAAAGTCCATTTTCAGATATATATATATTACAAATATATTTCCTTCTCTATAGCTTATCTGCACTGTTTATGGTATCTTTTGATCAGTGGAAGTTCTTTCAGTGAAGCTTAATTTATTAATCTCTTCCATTACTGTATATGCTTTCTATTACCCTTTTAAGAAATATTTACATAATCCAAGGTTATGAAGTTATTCTATGCTGTATTCTAGAAGTTTGGTCATTTTGCCTTTCACATTTATGATCCATTTGGCAATGATTTTTGTGTGTGGTGTGAGGTAGGAGTGAAAGATCATTTTTTCTCACATGGACATCCAGTCTTTTGCCCAAAGGATGGCAGTGGCAGCTTTGCTATAAATCAGGTGACTGATCCTATGGGAGTTTGTGTCTGGACTCTGTTCTGCTCATTTGGTCTATTAATCTATCCTTGCACTTATGTCACATCTTTTTTTTAAATAAAGATTTTATTTATTTGTCAGAGAAAGAGAGAGAGCAAGCATATAAGCAGGGGGAGCGGCAGGCAGAGGGAGAAGCAGGCTCCTTGCTGAGCAAGGAGCCCAGTGTGGGGCTCGATCCCAGGACCGTGGGATCATGACCTGAGCTGAAGGCAGACGCTTAGCTGAGTGAGCCACCGAAGAGCCCCTGATGCCACATTCTTTTAATTACTGTACTGTAAATTAAATCTTGATATCTGATAATATAAGTCCTCCAACTTTGTTCTTCCATATTATTTTTATTCCTCTTGGCCTTTTGCATTTTCATTTAATTTTAGAATCTGCTTGCCAAATTTTACACAAAAATTTTAGATTATTAATTAGAATAACATTGAATCTATAATCAATTTAGGGAGAATTCACATTTTTCAATATGGTATCTTCCAGAACATAGTATTTTTCTCCATTTCTTTAGGCCTTTATTAACCTTATCTCGGTAAAGTTTTGTGGTTTTTCTTTGTGGCAATCTTGCACATCTTTCATTAGCTTTACTATGAGGTATGTGCCCTGTTTTTAGTAGAGAGCTGCTTCTAGTTTCTATAGAAGCAAACTCTTCCTTTAGACTCACACCCTTAAACAAAATGTTAACAGAGAAACTCTATTTTGAAACTGAAGAGAGGAAGTGCCCTTGCGCCTTGAGGAGGAGGTGTGGGGTTTTTTGTTGTTGCTGTTGGTTTGAGGTAGGTGAGAGGTAGTATGTCTTGTCCAGATGGAATCTTTGGAATATCCTTAAAAGCAGCAGATGTGTGTGGGAAGAATGACAGCAGACTGATTTACTGCCTTGGGTAATTGCATAGTTGAATGAAGAAACCAACGCATATTTTAAGTATCTGAAGCACATTCACCAATGTGAAATGAATGCCCATTCTAAGCCAATGGATTATATACTGGTCCTATCTTCTTAAGTCTTTGATTTACCTTCACCAATCACCAGAGATTAAAAGTTGTAGAGTTACTGATCAAAATATTCTCAAGGTGACTGAGTAAGGAATAAATTTGTTCAATTCACCATCAAGCGTATTTCCCATTAAATTTTAAAAATCTTCAAAATTTAATAAATCATGCATGAGTCAGTGAGAGCTAGTTTCAGAGTTGAAGTCTCTTGGAATTCTAATTACTTGCTTTATTTTTCTTCCCTTTTGTAGTCACATTTTGGGAAAGATTATTTCTTATTGAGTCCAGTGTCTCAGCTCTAATTCACTTTTCATGCTAGCTGGTCTCTCCTAAAGTCCATTGAAACTGCACTCATTGTCGAGGCACAAAGACCTCTTCATCATCAGATCCAGTGAAAATGTGTCCACTTCTCCAATTTCTTTTCAACATTTGAGGTTACTGAAATATTCCTTCTCCGTGGAACTGTTCTTCCATGGTCTAACTCTTCCCTCTCTGACACTCCCTCTCAAGCTATTTTTCAGGCGCTCTGTATTCTATAAATGTGGGTATTGCAAGTAGCCGGCTTCAGACTCATTGTTTTCTCGTTGTGAACTCTCCTTCTGAGGGAGCTCGTTCACGCTCGTGGCTTCAGCCACAAATCACTATTCTTGAAAGACCCTACACTATAAACACCTATGTCCAACTGCCCGTTGGACTTCTCTGTTAAAGTGCCCCCAATGACACCTTAAATTTAAGATGTCAAAGGAGGAAACTTTTTAGCATGCTCTGCATCTTGGCAAATGGCACCCTTTCTGGTAGGCCTGAAGGCTGGGGGTGGTTGTGGGCTCTTCTTTCTCCTTTCTGCCCCCAGAACCAGTGGCTGCATCCTGGCTACGCTCCAGTCTAGGCCCTCCTTTCTAGTTCGACTGCCTTTTTTCTGTTCTCACACCTGCTTACTTAAATAGCCTCCTCCCTAGCCTCTCTGCCTTCAGTATTGTCACTCTCCAAACCATTATCTGTTCTCAGAATGATCTTTCGAGAATGTGCTACTCCTCTGTTTAAAGCTCTGCAATGGGTCTATTTGTCCTTTAACATAAAAGTAAAACTTCTTCATATGGCTTCAAAAGCTAGTCCTCTTCAAGCTCCTCTGCCTTCTCTAGTCTCACCTCTTGATGTTACCCCTTTTTCACGTGACATAAAAGTTATCCAGAACTACGTGCTGTTCCTTCCATCACTCTGCCTGCCCTTCAGAGGTGTTGCTGCTTCTTCCTAGAACGTGCACCCTGCCCTCCTTATCCATTGCCCTCCTTTGGGGACTGCCTCATATTCATCCTCCAAAACTCAACTCAGATATGACACACCCTAGGGGGGGAATATTTTCACATCCTTCCCCACCAGTCTGGATAATATTCTATCACATTTAAGTATTTATGTTGATCATCCCACTCTGAATTTCTTGAAGGCAAGGAACATGCCTTTTATGTTTATATCTTTCCTCTGTGCCTGCTCTTATAAACATGCACTGTGTTAGGCAATAGGTTTGCAAAGATTACGGCATCACTTCTTCCCATGGGCCTCTCACAATATAGAAGGACAGAAACATGAACAGATAATTACTGTGTAATTTGGTAAGTATCACATTACAGGTATTTTTTGAAACATGGAAGAAGGAGCGCCTGATTCTGGGTCTGAGAAAGTTCTATTTAAGTATACACAAGGGATCTCCAGAGAAATAATGTGTGGAGAAACAATCCTCCAAGTAAAGATTATCTCCAGGAAAATTCCTGGCAAATTCATAGCCAGTTTTACCAGATGCTGTCCAGAAATTGTTCATTCAGATCTCCAGATGCACAGAACTGCAGGGAAGCTAAAATATTTGCCAATGATACCTGAACATGTGAATAAACAGTAGGTGGTTTGGTTGGAGAGAGACACACATTCAGCTTAGTTGAGACTGGAAAGAATTCATCATCTTATTTTGTGTGCCCAGGAGCTCTCTGACAAAAATTTCTAACCCTAATTGAGAAAAAAGTCCATTCTGACTTTGTAAATGTTTGCCTTTATGGTGAATAAGAAGAAGCTAAATGCTTGAAAGGCCCAAACTCCTTTTTTTTTCCACATATAATTTTAAATCCCAAAAAACAATCCAGCAAAGTGGGATCTTTACATTTTGGTTTCTGTCCCTCACATCTCAGGAGAGGACACTTCATGGTTGATAGCTGTTTCGTAGGCAGGTTACCAGGCCTGAGGGGTAATCGCCAGAGCCTCATGTGGTTTAGGATGAATCAACACTTGTAGCGGTCAGAGAAGGAAGCCGAATTCATGTGGCCGAGGCAATCTAGTCTTTATACAGGATTGTTTGTAGTAGGGGACACCTACTGATACCTATGGACTTGAGGGACCATGACTGGGCTTCAGGGAGTTTGGAGAGTCCCTAAAATTCCACGCAAAATTTAGCTTGTGCATATAAGGAGAAAGGCTATAATTTTCATCATATCCTTAAAGTTCTTGTAACTCAAAGGGCCACAGGTCTACACACTTTGGTTTATGTTTATGTTTATTTTTTTATTTTGTAATCATGTATTGAGGATTTAGCTATTAGTCGTTTTGCTCAGTGCTGATTTACTGTTGTGATGTGTGTTGCACGGATGCGTGGAATGATTCAGATTCAAGTTAGCATTAACTGAGAGCCTACATTCCAGGTGCTTCCACATGCAGAATCTCACTTAATCTTCATGGTAAATCTGTGGAGTCATGCTCTTACAACCATTTTACAGAAGAGGAAACTGAAGTTCAGAGTATAAAAGAACTTGCCTAGGGACAAGTGACTCAAACAAGTAGACTAGACTAAGAATCTAAAGACAGGGGCACCTGGGTGGCTCAGTCAGTTAAGCATCAGACTCTTGATTTCGGCTCAGGTCATGATCTCAGGGTTGTGAGATTGAGTCCCATATGGGGCTCCGTGCTGGGCGTGGGGCCTGCTTAAGATTCTCTCTCTCCCCCTGCCCCTCCCCCCACTCCCTCTCTGCCTCTCTCTCAAAAAAATATACATGTATATAATACATATAATAATATATAATTATATATAATATATAATAAATATATATAATAATATATATATAAAGACAGAGCATTATACTCCTCCCTATGAAGTTCACAGTCTTCTAGAGTAGACAGACAGAAACAACACCCAAATACAGTGACATACATGCAAGGATAGAGGAATATACAACATACAATCTTAGCACCAAGGCATATAGGGTCACTGCCACTGTCAAGGCGAGAGAGGAGATGGGTCTCCAAGGATGAGTAATGGGAGAGGGGCGGGCTGGAATTCGGCTGAGGTAAAAGCATTTGTAAAACACACCCCTGTGAGCTAGCCTTCTGCTTGGGAAGAAATGCTAGTGGTTAGGAACGGTGAGCACATAAATAAGTAAATAAATGAATATCAGAGAATGAAAAGGCACACGTTGGAGAACCAAGTTCTGCCCTGTGCGTTTCCACCTCAGGTAACTTTATCTACAGCTCCCTTCCAGAAACTAGCCCAGGCTATACAGGTAGCCACAATTTAAAATAAGTTTTTAGAAATTTTTCCCCAAACCTGATTGAGTAGGTGTGCTCCTCATCCTCTGAGAAGTGCTAGAAGGACATTTTGATTCTGTAAATTCTCTTAGGACAGAGTAGTACTGTAAACATTTTCTTAACCTAATTTGATTGCAAACAAAATCCCAAGCCTAACAACCAACCCAAACACTTAGGTAAAAGCTTCAACTATTTCATGGCCCCGAAGAGCAGGAAAGTTAGTTGGAAGGGTATATTTTCAAGCTGAGCTATCAAAACACGTATCTGTTTTCAAAAATCTCACAGGGATAATAAATTTAATACCTGGGTTTTTTTCCTCCCAAAAAACAGCATAGCTAGTTTAAAACAACACTAGATAATTCCTAAGGGGAAACGCTGTAAGAACCTTTGACATAATTAGTTTATGCTTTCGCTTGCTGTTTTAGTTATGCATTTGCAACAAGTTCTCAGAAATATGAATGGAAAATCTTCTCTGATTCCACTCTCAATATGTGGGAAAGAAATTGCACAAAGGTGGGAGTGGTGGCAAAGAGAAAAAGAGAATACGAGCAAATAGGAGGCCAGCACTATTTTTATTTTATTAACAATTAGACATAGTGAGTTATAATTTGAGTAAAATGTTTAGTCTGTGTGTATTTTTCCACTTATAAAAGTTTGTTAGAGACTACAATCAAATTTTCAATGAATGTCAGCTTACAGGTACTCGACCACTATATACGATCATCAATTGTTTAAAGTATCCTGGCTAAAAGATTTATTTTTAGATCATTATTTCTTCGTACAAATATTTTACATAAATTTGAGATCATACTGTATGTAAAATGCTTTTCCGTGCCTGTATTTCTTCCTATGTAAAATCAGAATTATTGGAGCCCCTAGCTCATAAGGTTATCGTAAAGATGAAATTAGATGGGTTAATATCGTGCCCAGCACAGTGCCTGGCACTCACTCAGCATTCAGGTAATAGTAGTTGTTGCTGTTGTAGTGAGGGTTACTTCTCATTACCATTTTTTATACTTGATTATCCATCTTAAACATTTTCTCAAGTTGTCAGCTGTTGTTCAAAGACATGGTGTTTCTCAGATATATAACAGTCCACTATTCCCTCAAGATTTAAGTAATGTCATTTTGATCAGTTTAGCAATTTCCAGATTGTTGTTTGCTTTTTTTCCCAGATTGTTAATAGTATAAACTCCACTGAGACGAATGTTTTTTATCCATAAGTCTTTGTGACCAAGTAAGATGCATTTCTAAAAGTATTTTAAAGACTTTTGATTCTTATGTCCAAATTACATCCCTGAAAGATTCTACCAATTTGGAAATGCCCACCTGTATTACAGTGTTTAAATAAGAATTAAGTAAATGCAGAAGAATGTGGAGAAATGTCAGAGAAGGCTGTAAGTTTCAGAGCCAGAATATTTGCATTCATTGTACCGTAGGAGGCAAGACAATTATATTATGATGTTTAATTATTTTTCATGTTTAAAAGAAGCATTTGTGTGTTGAAATAAAAGCATTGCACTGAAGTCAAAAGGCCCAATTCCTGTACTGGCTGATATAGGAATAGATATAAGCTTGAAGTCACTCTATCTCTCAGAGTTACGCACTCACAATTTGTAAAATGGTGATATAATATGTGTCTTAAAGGACTTCTGTGTGGCAGTTAAATAAGATTGTGCATGAAAAGCACCAAGCAAAGGTCCTGGCATGGGGCAAGCACCTGGGGTTGACCACAGTGTTATTGACCGAGAGTGTGATTTTTGTTGAAGAGCAAGCTTCACCTTCCTCAGTTATTGGCATCTGTAGATTATATACAGTAGTAGAGTTCCCATTAGGTGTCTTGGCTACTCCATGCATGAGCTGAGGGCAGAACCCTATGACCTTTCAGCTTGTACTGTTAACATTTTTGATTATCCTGGTTCGGGTTAACTTGATGTAGTTCTGTTCCTTGATGGAGCATACATTTGGTTCCTGTCTTGTTCCAAGCACTGAGCTGTATCATTGGTGATACAGTAATGAATAAAATATAACTTTGCCCTAGATAGGTTCATAATCTAGACAGGAAGTCGTTAGCATTTTTTCTGGATGTTCTTCTTCTCTTTATATTTAGTGAACATTTTTTGGTACTCTTCATTTGCGCTGTGCTCTGGTAGGTATTTGGAGTTGAAAGTAAGCAATAATAAAGCCAGGCCCAGCCTCGGAGATGGTAGGCATGCTGGATGTAGGCTAACTGGCATTCTTGGTACAAAGAGTATGGGCTTTCAGTCAGATCTGGGTTCACATTTAGGCTTCAAAATGTCCTTGTTGAATGACTTTGAGCAAGGCTGGCCTCGTGATTTGAGCAAGAAAATGGAAAGAAGTAAAATTCAATTTTTCATTCATTCATCTGGC
The DNA here is from genome assembly GCF_004348235.1 of Phoca vitulina. Lineage (NCBI taxonomy): Eukaryota > Metazoa > Chordata > Mammalia > Carnivora > Phocidae > Phoca > Phoca vitulina. The sequence continues at coordinate 22,336,149 of NW_022589712.1, read as the reverse complement.
AAGCATTTATTGAGTGTTAGGGATTCAGCAGTGAGTAACATATCCAGCAAGCACCTGACCTCATGGAGTCCAGGTTCCAGTGACAGAGGGGAAAGGGTGTGAAAACTAGCCCCCCCCCCCCCGAAGAGAGGAATAAAGGCAGTGTTGTCCTCAGGGAGGAGGGGCTGCAGTTTTACAGAATTGCGGGGGAAGCCTCACTACAAGCTAATGTTTGAATGAGGCAAGTGAGGAGTGATTCAAGGGAGCATCAGGTGTAACGGCCCCAAGTTGGGGAGCAGAGAGAAAGAGGGGGGAAATGGCAAGGAGATGTGTTGTTAAGGACTTTGGCTTTTACTTGACCTGAGATAGGAAGCCTTGGAAGGGGTCTGAACAGAGTGACACGATCTAACTTGTAACAGCCTCATTCTGGCTGTCGTATAGAGGAGAGGGGAGAAGACCAGAAAAGCAGGGTGGTCAGATGGGGAGGCCTTTCCAACAAACCAAATGAGAGTTGGTGGCAATATAGAGCGTGAGATAGTAGTAGAAGTGCTGCATGGTGTCAACGGGATAAAGCAAATAGGATTTGCTAATGAACATGGGCTTGGGACTCATGTTACTATAAAGTCTGAGTTGCCATCAATTGATGTAGGAGAAGCAGACTTGTGGGGGAACACAAGGATCTCACTTTGGGACTTGTTGAGTTTGAGTTGCCTATTTGACTTTCAAATGCAGATGTCAAATAGACAGATGGCATTCAAAGGAGAGGCCACAGCTAGAGATGTCAGTGTGGGAGTCATTATCAGAGAGATGGTATTCAAAGTAGGACATTGGGTCAGATCTCTGCAGCTGGAGAAGGGAAGAGGTCCAGTGATTGAGCCCTGGGGTACACCAGACTTTGGAGGTGGAGAAGTTAAGGAGGAAAAAGCAAAGAGATGGGGGAGTGTCCACTGGGAAAGATGAAAAGGAAAACTTGCAGAACAACCTATGTGAAAGCACATTATGGGTCATAAACTACTATATAGGTGATCTTGAGGCAACCATTATACACTTTTGAAAAAATGTAGTATATCATGATACCTTGTGCAAGATTTGATTGGGGTATTTTTCATGTATAGCCTTTACCCTACTCGCTATGGTCACTGCCAAAAACCTATCTTTTTACTAAGTGATGCCCTGATGTCCTCATGACGTGAAAGATTTAAAGATTTTCTATCAGGAATGGATTCAAGCACAAGGGTGTTTGGGTGCCCCTGGAGCTGCTTACACGCGGCCCTGTGCAGAATGTTCCATGATAATATTCAAGCAGAAATAGTGACCTCAGCCTCTAAACTTGCTACGTAAAAACACTGATTCAGAAAAGCACAAAAGGAATTTAGGTCCACAAAGATTAAAATATTGTTAAAATGGATGTGTACGTTATTTACAATATGCTTTCAACATTAAGGTAAGACATACCTGTTGGATTTAAGACATGGGCCAGATTTTTGTCATTAAAGACACCTTCCAGAAAATAGTTTGTGTCAGCTTTTGTCACCTTGTACGTGTAGAAAGCTTTTCCATATGTCAACTATATTCATTCAATTGACAGAAATTAACATCATGAAGACATTATGCTATATGAAATGAGCCAGTCACAGAAGGACAAATACTACTTGACTCATTTCTATGAGGTATCTAAAATACACTCGTAGAAGCAGAGAGTAGAAAAGTGGTTGCCAAGGGCGGGGTTGAGGGAAATGAGGAGTTGCTAATCAATGGGTGTAAAGTTTCAGTTATGCAATATGAATAAATTCTCGGGACCTGTTGTACAACATTGAGCCCATAGTTAACAATACTTTATGGTACACTTAAAAAAAAATCTGTTAAGAGGGCAGATCTCATGGTAAGTATTAGTACCATGATAAAAATAAAAATGAATAAAAAAAGGAAATTTAGTAGCATAACCCCAAAACTTACCATTTATGTTGCCTTATTGATAGTGTTAATAAGTAACTGAATTGTAAGATCCTAGGATGAGTTTTTCAACAACGAAGAATTTGAGAGACCTAAATAAAAATCATTACCAAAGCCACTCCTAGACAGAGCTTCTGGAGAGTGTCCCAAAGAAAGAATTTCCATAGGACTTTGTCCTTATCACTTACCAACAAATTTCTAAGATCATGTCTGGGAGCACTGTGGCTACCAGAGGATCCTACCTTTTGCCCATATGTGCTTAATTTAAATATCAAACATGTCATAAACCTTGCAACATACATCCTTAAACTAGAGGTTATTTAAGGCTAAGCAATTTGAAAGTATGTAATAATTTTCATAGGATGCGGCCCTCTCAAGAGATATCCATCAATGGGGCAATATTTGGGTGAGTGGAGTAAAATTCATTTCCAAGTAGTGGGTAACAAACACTAGTCCCAAATGCACAGGCAGTTTGTTCTGATTGCAGTAGATGTACACTGTGGAAGGAAGTGGAGCTGAGGCTCTGGTGCTTCCTTGTAGCCCGCGAGGCAGTGTTGGTTTACAAAACTGTGCAACCTTCACTTAAGATAAAGAGAACAGTTTTGTGTCTGCAATGGCTCATGCATACTTTGGGCTTAGTTATCTAAGTGGTGTATTCCTCCCTTTATCCATTGTTTGGAATTTGGGGCTTCTGCTTGGCTCTAGAGCCTTGGATAGAGGCATTCATCCCTATCTGTGAACCCTAATCAGTGAACGGATTGGTGTGCTGAGCATGACACAGCATAACAAAGGAAAATAATGCCACTAAAAGAAAGATTTTTTCTGATTCTGCATTTGGGGAGATTTCATTCAGGATATCTTGAAGTCACAAAAGAAAAGTTGGGCTTTGTAATGTTGACTAAATATTCTGTCCTGGGCCCAGCATCAACAATAGATTTTTTAAAAAGTAACTGAGGCTGATGTTATACATACTACATGTAAGCTTCCTCATGGACAGTCTGTAAATTTGACATAATTTGTTGAACACCTTTAGATAATATTTTCAATTCAACTCTCATGTCCCTTGTCTATTATGATAGAAAAGATGGATAGATTAGCTCTTATTTGTCCACCATATTCTCTAGCATTCACCAGGTTGAAACATTAACCTTTAGCTGCCGCATTCTGATCAAGAGAGTTATTGACTAAATTGAACATCTCATGTTATATTAAGAATGAGGTATATATATTTTTCAGAGTATCTGATCATTTTATAACTTTGTATTTGCTGCAGACTGAATATTTGTGTCCTGTCCTTCTGCTACACCCCCAGCCCCCTCCCCAACAATTCTCTGTTGAATTCTGACTCCCAGGGTGATGGCATCCGCAGGTGAGGCCCTTGGGAGGTGATTACGTCAAGTGGGTGGAGCCCTCATGAATAAGATGAATGCCTTTATAAAAGGTTCCGGGGAGAGGTGAGGTAATTCGGGGCAAAGATGGCCGTCTGGGAATGGGGTTGTCACCAGTACTTGATCTTGGACTCCCCAGCCTCCAGAACTGTGAGAAATAAATTTTTGTATTTTATAAGCCACCCCAAGTGTATGGTATTTCCTATACCAGCCCAAACAGACTAAGACAATGTTACCTAAAGTTTTTCTCCCAAACAGTTTCCTTACTCTTTTTTCCCTTCTCTCCTTCCCCTTCCACCCTCTCTCTCTTCCTTCCTTCATTACCTACAGGCAAAATTGCCATAAATAGTCCCTGTTAGCTATTTGGAGAAACTGTGAGAACCACTGGGTTAGCACTGTGGTTAGCAACCAAGACTTTATCACTAGCAAGTGGTAGAAGGCTTCACCGTACAAGTGTTAACTCTCATAAACCATAAGTAAGCATTTGATTTTCTACTGGTAAAACCTTGTGGTAATTATTTCAAATAATATTATTCTTAATGATTCTGATTTAAACAAAAAAATATACTCAAAAAAATCTTATTCAGAAGCACTTAGAAATTTATAAACAACTTTTTACTAAATTTAGTGTACCCAGAACAAGATAGTGTTCCATAAAGTTGATTTTCCTAGCTAACTTTAAAATTTAGTACAAATTTATACTTTCCAGTTTCTAACAAAGAGCTGATGATTTTTGTTATTCTAGTGAGGAAATTATTGCTTGTTTTCAAAATTATTGTACCTTATGAAGCAACATAAGATATGTATTTTCTGTGTTCTGAGTTCTTAGAGCTCTATTTGTTATCTCTTCCTGAATTTATACTTCTTAATTTTATTTGACTTTTTGATGTGTGGTATTGAATTAACTTCTCTCAGAAGTTTCTGGATGAATACTGTTTTTAGAAGAAATGTATATTTTTATTAATACCTGCTAGAACTTTTCCAGAGGATTTCGGATTTTCTTGCTTTATTCCATCCATAACAAAAGTGATGAGACTAGCTTTATCCCTTTGTGAGGTATAAATCAAACTAATGTATCAAAATGATATACACTCATCATTTTTTTGTATTGTTCTCTCCATGTAGAGTTTTGGCTATTGATATTTCCCTCTATTTATTAGCATTTAAACACACACTTTGCTTATGAGAACAGAATGTGGCAAGGTCAAAAGAAGATGCATTACTTTAATGTAATTAAAAGGAAAGATGCCATTGTTTATATTTCTACTGATGCAGGACACTCAGTTACTATTCATTGTTTTATAAACGTATTTTATATTGATATACTTCATTGATGGATTCCTAAAATGTCTGTGGTATTTTTTTAGGATCAATGTTTCTTTGTTTTTTGACTCCAATCTCTTTTAACTTTTTTTTTTTTGCCCCCAAATTTACAATAACATAATTAGTACATGAAATTCACTCCTTACAATACATTTTGTCCTCAACTCTGCTGATTTTTATCTCATCCAGCCTGGAGCTTGGTGCCATAGCCACCCTTGGATTTCGTTGTCATCGAGAACAGCTCGACCTCTAACTCCTTCTCTGATCACAGTGTCCCATCTTTCAGTCATTCGCTCCCACCAGACAGGTGACCGCCCCCACTGGGCAAAGGACTCCCATTGTCTCTCTCTCTCTCGACTTGTTTTTCTCTAACCAGTCTAAACCCTGTGATCTGCCTTTCCTTACTCATCTCCTGATACCCTCACTGCTCTAGTGACTTGCTGGGCTTGCCTTCCAAACCCTCAAACCCATTAGGTCCAATTTGGATGAACTGTAACTAGGGTGCCAAGCACAATTGCAAACAAATAGCACGGCAGCGCAGGTCAGTGGAAATGCAGTTCTGCCAGCACCTTTCTTACGGGGCCCTCAGCACTTGCATGCCATCCTTCCACCAGTCCCAGGTTAGGCTCCCTGCCACCCATTCAGCTGTCACCACTGTTATTAATTCTGTAATTGGCAAATGGGTATTAATACTACTTGTGGTATGTTGTGGCAATCTCAAGGGTTGCAATATTGAGTTAAAGCCAAACCCTCCCCTCATTGGCCTACAAGAGAGTCAGGTATTTATAAAACAGCAACACTATTGATGATTTCATTATACTTGAATCAGGTGGTAAGAAAAACAAGGTGAAAGGTGACCTGAGCTGTGTACTGGGAAGGGAAGAGGGAGGTCTAAGTAGGCTGTGGGTGGCATTTTATTATCATTGTCTTCTCCTTGTAGTTTTACCACATGTGTATTCCTGGGCTAATACTGTGGATTTTTATTCAGTTCTTTTAGGACTTTATTTAAATAATATCATAGCTTTTCCATCTTCTCCAGCTTACTTTTATTGTTCAACATTATGCTTGAATGATTCACCTATGTTGATACAGGTAACTCAAGGTAAATTATTTTCACTGCCATGTATTATTCTTTTAATACCTCTATTTATTTATCCATGGTTGTTTGTGCACATTTGAGTTGTATTCTATTTTCTTTATCATTACAATTCCGAAATGAACAGGAAGGTCATGATAATGACTGGTTAAATTTCAACACATAAGCAAAATTTCATTTTGGCCATTCACTTCAGCCTTCTCTGTCTAACACAAGTATCACAAATTAGTAGTAAAAATAGACCACCTTGAATGTTCTACCATATTTAAAATGTTAAGATAATATCTCCATTGGTTTTCCTAATTTACTCTCTATGAAAGATGACATAAAATAAGTAAATGGCCCAAAGTCAGGAGGTAGGATTCATGTTGCCAGGCTGAATAATTAAAATCAAATGTTCGTCCCTGATTCTTCGGTGTTTCATTAGAATAAATGAAACCATGTCCTCAGTGCTATTAAATATCAATGAAGTCATGGTGAATTAAATGACTATATTGTTTCTCAGCTCCAGATTCACCCTGTAATATCTGCTCTTCCGTAATGGACTGGACTTTTTAAGCATTTCTCCTTCATTGTGACGTTAAGTAGAGGGTGCTGAAGGGACATTGCACAAGGAAGGGGTTTTTGCTTACTGGTTCCAGCTGCTGCCCCATTGATCAGCCGCCTGGAGAGGAAGATGTCTAATATTGCTTCTCCCCCCCCCCACAGGCAGGGGTATGCGGACCCTTAGTGACCACATCCCTGTGGCCCTCCCAAGAAGGGCATCTCGTGCTCTAGTGTTCTATATCATCTTCCATACTTGGTATTATCAGACTTTTCTGTGTCATTAATGAAATTATAAAATGTCTTAGGGACTTTAATTTTGTCTGAGATTTTCATTGTCACTTAAGTTGGATGATGGGAAGACGCTTTGAGCACTAGCTTCATACTTTCTTAAACTATAAGGGCCCTGGGATTTAATTAATATTCCCAATCTAGAGGTAAATATTGTGGAGTCCTACATGAACTAGTGGACAATAGACATGAAAAGAATGATTCCTCTTCTACTCGTCAGGCTCTATAACAGTAAACTTCAAAATGATATATTAAACTAGTGAATATGGTAGAACACTGGCCAATTTGAGCAAATACTGGCTGAGAGGGAGTGAGATCTCTCAAAACGATCCAGAAATTTTTGTCTGGAAGATCTGTTTCTGAAGGCAGAAATCAGTATCTAGAAACAGAGAAACGCCCTCTTAACTATGTTAACCATTCAGTTCCCTGCCAAGGAGTTATCTACAATTGTATAGACATAGCCTTTATGTAGACTCAGTGTTAGATCAAAATCAATAGATCATCAGATATTGAAAACAGAAACTTCTAAGAACAGGGGCCACGTCTTCATATCGGTTTTATTAACACAAGTTCACATGTATATGTGTATGTGTTCTTAATATATATAACTCGTTTTATTATGTACAGATTATGCACAGGTTATGTATGATTATCTGATTCTATATCATCTAATCAATTAAGATCTGATTTGGTCTTAATTCAGTTCAAGGTCCTTTTTAATGTAGTTTTCAGATTTATCTAGCTCTTTAAGGATTACGTTTGGCACTTAAATCATCTTCTGCTGAAATGAGTAAAAAGGTAGTGGGATAACATTTTACAATGTTAGGAAATGTAATGCACTCCAGAACGGATTTGTGTTAAGACACAACATTTTTTTTCAGTAATTGTTTATCACTATTATTGTGCTTAAATCTAGATATCATGTATTTAACAGATGTAGATTCCACCAGATTAGAGGTTAGACACTTCTAAGCACATTCCCATTTGCAGCTCAACACACAATCATTTCATAGCCTGCGTTTCTGCATTACTAGTTCACTAAGTGCTTTGTACACAGTGATCAATAAATATTTGTTAAATAAATCAATGGTGTGTTTAATTCAGTGTTCAAAAGGGATTCATGCTAGTATTAATAGTTTAAAAAATCTTTAAGCCTACACAGGTTTTGAGTAGCTCAGAGTATCAGTGAAGTGAAGTGAGAACACCCGAGGGGAATTTTCTCTCATTATTTGCAGATTTGACTGGAGTCTCTGGAAAGGTCCCCGCTGTACTTTTAACAGGCTGTTGCTGGAACATGGTATGATTGCACCCATTACTTTGTGAAGCATATCCAAATGCCTTCTTTGGAAGACTGTTCTCCTTGCTCCTTATATATTGAAAGCAGTTCTGTGATATTGTAATGAATTTTGTTGACAAGCTTTCCTTTCTGAAGCTGCTTATCGAAGTGCGTTATTTCTGACTGAAAAGCTTATTTTTCTTTCTCGCTGTCTGAATGGATTGCTTGCCAGTGGTGACTTATGGCTTACTTCATCGATTTTCAGTAATGAGATAGAGCAGTGTGAGGTAAATGTCTGTGTACATGGGCAAGGATTCTAAATCACATTCTGAAAACCACGGGCTTGATGATGCAGTGAGTCCATCTCCTCAAAAATGTTTGTGGTGAAGATTTCTTGAAAAACCCTGGGCTTACAGCACATCCCTTAAATGGCAGATTTAGAATAACAGAGTTAGCGTCACTAGCGAGAGAACCATATTGGCTTGTTCAGGGCAGGTAGTAGAGGAAAACTCACCAGCCAGTGCATGGGGTGGGTACAGTCTCAGTAGATGAGGGAGGCAGAGAGAGCCTGTGGTAGTTTTAAATGCATTGATTTCTCTACAAAGTAGCATCCAAACATGTAACTGATTGCCGCCTCCCTGTAACTGATGGACTTCTGGGGCTGTAGAATTGCTACAGATACTCAAATGTCTCAGGCAAGGAAGGAACTGGAAACAAATGTGGAATGCACTCGTTTGACTTCATACTGAGTCACTGTCTCATGGCGCTGAAATACTTTGGGCATTCACTCTTGATCTTAATATAACGAGAAGAAGGAATTATGTGCTATTAACAAGTATGATATTTGTGGAATAGAGGGGGAATTCCTTGAAGATGGTGTTTTATAGTACTGCTATTTTATGGCCCTTATATCCTTTCCACATATTCACTCTTTCAGTCAAATTCACTCTTCATTGAACACATATTGCCATGAAATGCTTTCGTCTTCATCTAAGTCTCCCTTTAATTAATGCTGTGATCCTCATACAGGGTCCTCCTCCAGGCCATCCCTTATGACACCTGTAAATCTTATTGCTTTCTTTCCATCTGTTCTTTCCAGTTTTCTTTCAGCCCATAATCCACATCACTCCAGTGTCCATTGCTACCCCTTAGAGTTCCGTCTTCTTGTTTCTTCTGTCTACCATGTGTAAATTAACTTTAAAATAAGCAATATTTTCAAATATTATGGCATTCTTTATGTTAACCTTATGAAATCCAATATAATCAAAACATGGTACACGATACATCCACGTCATTGGAAGTCTTACTCCCAATGGTCAAGACAGCCATACTGTGGTCTTTAAAAATTCATATAAGCAATGATTTGCATTTCCTACTTAAAATGTTGCTTTTCCTACTTTGGTGCATTCTTTGTTCTTGCCTGAGATTGGCCTGTTAGACGGAAATGTAAATTAGCAACTAATTATAGTAATGACATAACCTGATATACAGACTAAAGTTTGGGATAATTACATATAATTGAGGACATTGAAGATGATCGAATGAAATGAAATAAAACCTATTCTGGGTAAATCATATATGTTGGGGAATAAATGGTAGAAGTCTAACGAATTTGCCCTATGCTAGAAACAGAATTGTAATAGTTTAGTGCATTCCAGAGAAAAAAGGAAAATAATATTAAGGTAATTTACTGAAAACCACTCATGGGTAAGAAAAGATAAGAATATGAATGGAATTTGGGTACATTTCCACACTTGTGGAAATGAATCCTAAACCTAAAATGACTCAGTATATAATCTATTATTTCCTGAGAGAGAGAGCTGAGGGGGTGGAGAGAAGATGCAGAAGGAATTATTCAACAGTAGAGAACATTCTAGAGGAACAGATACTAGAGTGAGTTCAAAATATCCTGGGATTTTTTTTTTTCATTCTGATAAATTCCTATTTATATTTCTTGGAGAGATATGGTACATTTGACCACTTCATTTCTACACGTGATACAAAATAATAAGAGCAGCCAGCCTGCTAAGAACTCAAAGCCAGATGGTGTATATGTGTGTCATGCTGAGTTGATGGTTTGGAAATGCCAGCTCTGCAGAATGGCTGGAGCCAAATAATGCTTCAAGGTAATCCTACTTAAGATTCACTTGTGCATCTCCATCCAACTTTCCCATTCTTAAGTTAATGAATTTTAAGTTGCAGTGGACAACATGATACATATAGGCAATAGACTAAAATATTTCCAATGTGATTTGTTGGCTGTCAGCTCAAATCAAATTCTAATAAAGTAGCAGAAATCTAAAGTGTTAGTTTAACAGTATTGGCTGACTGCTTAACTGAGTAATATAAGCAAAAGTCAGTCCATGCTTCTCCCTAAGGAATGGTGGACTGTTCTATAATTTTTAGGGATTATCTTTTGAAAATTAGCCATTGTGAGTTAAAAAAAAATACAAACAAAAACTAACAAAACCCAACAATTTCCTCTCAGTCTCCTGATGGTTGGAAATGAGGAGAAAATCATTTTGTGGTACTTCCTTTCCCTGACCACCACATGCTCATTGGAGAAGTCTTCCATAGCAGTTCAGGTGAGTTTGGGGGCCATACTGTGGTCACAAGCCATGGAGAGCCAGTGGAGAGGTCTACAGACAGGGACAGGCTAGCTACCAGGTAATAGTGAGGGGACTGCTGTGTCAGATGACAGCACTGGATAAGAAGATGGATCAACTGTAGAAGGGCATAAGACTTCATAATACGATTGATCTTACAAGTTTGGCAAGCTCTTATTTAGACAATTACATTTATATTTGCAGAATTACTTTTGTTTTTCTCTTCTCGATTCTGTTTCTCACCTTCCTTTTTTCCCCCTGCATTTTAAGGTTTCTCCTCTCCTTTTCTTTTAAATCTTCATAAAAGCACCTGTTTCCCAAGAATCAATGAATTATTTATTAAATTATTAGACATTTATTGAGTAATTTAGCCCCATATTAAATCAATTTTTGCTTTTTAAGATCATTATGCTTTCTTAAGGAATTACCCTTTTATCATTATGAAATATTTCTCTTTATTTTTGGTAACATCCTTTATCTTGAAACCTACTTTTTGATATTAATGTAGCTATTCCAGCTTTCTTAAGATTGGTGTTTACATCCATTTACTTTTAACAAATCCATATCTATTGACTTAAAGTGCTTTTTGTTTGTGTTTTAAATGCAGTCTGTCAATCTCTGATATTAATGGGAGAGTTTAAGCCATTTGTATTTCATGTAATTATAGGCATTACTGGGTTAATAATGAGATCTTACTTTTTTTTCTGTCTTGTCTAGTCTTTGTTCCTTTTTCCCAATTCCTGACTTCTTTTGGATTACCCTAATGTACTGTTAGTATTCCATTTTATTTCCAGTATTGTCTTATTAGTTGTGATAGACAGAATATCTAAATTGGTTCCCAAAGATGCCCTACTCTAACCCTGAGAACCTGTGAATTAATGAGATATAACTTCTCTGATTGAATTATGATGTATGGCACAGTTGACCTTAAGAGAACATTACCCATGTGGACTTGATCTTATCACATGAGCCCTTAAAGGCAGAAAGCTTTTTCAAACTGATGGCAGAAGGGCAAGTCAGAGAGATCTGAAGCACAAGAAGAATCTGATATCTGTTGCTGGATTTGAGGATTGGGGGGTGGGAGCAGGTACAAGGGTTGGAGAGCAGATCCAAGGAGCTAAGAATAACTGGCCAACACATAAAAAGGAAGTATAGTCAAAAGGGACTGGATTCTACCAACAGCTAGAGTGAGCTTGGAAGCTCCTTTCCTTGAACCTCCAGATAAGAACTCTGCTTGACCAATACCTTGATTTTGATGGCATAGAAGCCAGGCTAACCTGTTTGGACTTCTGACCTACAGAATTGTGAACAAATAAATTGGTGGTGTTTTAAGCTGTTAAATTTGTGGTAATTTGTTATGCAGCACGTACAACTGATGCATTAGCTGAAGATCTCCATTTATCCTCTTAGTGGTTCCTCTAGGGTTTATGGTACACACCTTAACTTATCACTCTCTGCTGCCAAATAATATTATGCCACCTTATGTAAAATTAAAAACTTAACAACCTATGCCTTCCATTTCTTCTCCCTCTCCCTTTGTGCTGTTGTCATTATTTTATTCATTTGACAGAGAGACACAGGGAGAGAGGGAACACAAGCAGGGGGAGTGGGAGAGGGAGAAGCAGGCTTCCCGCGGAGCAGGGAGCCTGATGCAGGGCTTGATCCCAGGACCATGGGATCATGACCTGAGTGGAAGGTCATGACTTAATGACTGAGCCACCCAGGCGCCCCATAATTTTATTTTTAAATATGTTTAAATCCTCACAATATGTTCTCATGTTTTTGCATTAACTAGTCAATTATCTTTTCAAAAATAAAATAAAATAAAAGATAAATCTTTTATATTTTATCAACATATTTACTATTTTTAGCAATTATCATTGCTCTGTATAGATTTGAAGTTATTATCTGGTATTGTGTTTTCCATTCCTTTGACATTTCTTGTGTGAAAATCTATTGACAATAAATTCTTTCAGCTTCTGTTAGTCTGAAAAAGTCTTTCACCTTTGAGAAATTTTCCCCCTTATAGGTCTTTAAGGTATCATTCCATTGATTTCTGGCTTGTGTTGTTTTACTTGAGAAGTCTGTGAAATTTCTTATCTTTATTTTTCTGAATATGATATGTCTTTTTCCTCCAGTGGCTTTTTTTAAGATAAGATTTATTTATTTATTTTAGAGAGAGAGCACATGCGTGCGTGAGTGGGAGAAGGGAGAGAATCCTCAGGCAGACTCCCTGCTGAGTGCAAAGCCTGATGTGGGGCTGGATCCTAGGACCCTGTGATCATGACCTGAGCCAAAATCAAGAGTCGGACCCTCAACTGACTGAGCCACCCAACTGCCCCCCCTCCAGTGGCTTTTAAGAGTTACAGATGTTCAGCATTTGATCGTATTATGCCTTGATGTGGTTTTCTTTATGTATACTCCATTTGTTTCATTTCTTGGATCTGTAGGTTTATAGTTTTAATGAAGTTTTGGAATAACTTTGCCATTATTTCTTCTAATACTTTTTCTACATGCCTCCCTCTTTGCTCCTTTAGGGCTCCAATACACATAGGTTAGTCTGCTTGACATTTTCTCACAGTTCATTGAGATTCTGTTGATTTTTAAAATCTTTTTCTTTCTCTGATTCATTTTGGATGATTTATATTGCTATATATTCAATTTTTAAATTTTTCTTCTGCAGTGTCTAATTTGATATTATTTCCACCCAGTGACTTTTAAGTTTCAGGCAATGTCTTTAATTTTTAAATGTTCGGTTTGGTTCTTTTATTATTATTATTATTTTATTTTAAAGATTTTATTTATTTGAGAGAGAGAGAGAGCTCGAGTGGGGGGGAGGGGCAGAGGGAGAGAGAGAAGCAGACTCCCCACTGAGCAGAGAGCCCAATGTAAGCTCAAACTTAGGACCCCGAGATCATGACCTAAGCTGAAGGCAGCTGCATAACCAACTGAGCCACCCAGGTGCCCCCGGTTTGGTTCTTTTTAATATTTTTTTTACTTTCACTCATTATTTTCATTTAACTTCTTGAACTTACTTTAATTTAGTGATTTATATTTCTGTCATTTCGAATTTGTTTTTATTTAATTGGTTTCCTCTTGGTTAAAGATTTTTTTACTTCTTGGAAAGTCTAGTAATTTTTGATTAGATGTTGAATATTATAATGTTAGATATTGTTGAATGTTTGGATTTTGGTATATTCCTTTAAAAATTGTAGAATTTTGTTTTTGCAGGTATTTAAGTTACGTGTAGATTGGCTTCAGGTTTGTTTTTTTTTTTTTAATGCTTGTTTTTAGTGTTGTTGGGGTGGATGTAAAGTAGCCTTTATTTGAAGGCTACTTTAGCATCACTATTTAGGTGATAAACTTCTTAGGTCTCTACTGAATGCTTGTTGTAGTCAGTAAGTCCTCTCTGGTCAGAACTTGAATAACTCCCTATTCTGAGTGAGCTCTGAAAATTGTTTAACCCACAGCTTGTGGTATGTAGAATAATAAAATGACTTTCAGTGATATTCATCATTGTATAATCTCCTCCCATGGGGTTTTGGTAGATCCTGTGAATACAACCACTCTGTAATTACATTACTTTATGTGGCAAAAGGAGAATTATTCAAGGTGGGCCTGACCTCATGAGATGAGCCATTTAATTAAAAAAAGAGATTTACTTGGCTGATTGCAGAGGGTAAAGTTCAATATATGAAAAAGCTGACTTATATATTTAGTCCAAATGTCTAGTTGTTTAGAGTGGGAAGGCAACTCTGGTAGTAGTTACTTGATCATGAAATTTTAAAATTCACTTAATTTGGAGCTCACTAAAACTGGCTAGCCCATCCTTAAAATAGAGGAAACTGAGTTAGAAGGAAAACAACTGAAAGAGACTAGCCAACTACATCCCCAAAATATGAAAACCATTCTTTTTACCTTTTATTTTTAAGTTATTTGGCAATATTTCATAATAATGAAGTACATAGAAAATAATACAATAAACTTCTATATACCTAAATTATCAACTTAAGAAATAAAGTATTACTGAGACAGTTGAGGCCCTTGTGTCCTTCCTCCAGTCTTATCCTCCTTTTTTTAAAAAATATTTATTCATGAGAGAGAGAGAGAGAGAGCGCACAAGCAGGGGTGGGCAGAGGGAGAGGGAGAAACAGGCAGAGCCGACAAGGGGGCAGGGCTTGATCCCAGGACCCTGGGATCCCTACCGGCTCAGAAGGCCAACACTTAAACGACAAAGCCACCCAGGCGCCACAAGTCTTATCTCTTTGTAGAGGTACCTGAATTCAGTGCTATTAATTCCATGCATTTCTTCATATTTTACTTTATATACGTGCATCCTTAAAATAATCTTTACATTTTTTTTGAAATCTATTTTAATGCTGTCAAAATGTAGCATTTTGGGGGGTTCCTTTTTTTGTTTAATGTTTTGTTGTGAGAATGAAAAATTGATATGTACTTAGAGTTCCATTGTATAGCACAGTTTATTTATCCAGTCAATAACTGAGACATATAGGCTGAATTTTTGAAGCAATGAATGCAGAAATTAACTTTTGTGTGCATGTGACAAGAACACATGTATGAGAGTTTCAGCAAGGGAATACCTCTGTAATGAAGTCACTAGATAATAGAGTATATGCATCTTTAAGTCACTATATATTGCCAAGTATTCTTCAAAGGGGTTGTCCCAATTTGCATTCCCACCATAGGGTTTCCAGTTGTTCTACATCCTTATGACCAGTGGTATTGTCAGAGTTAAATTATAGATAATTATATGGGTGAGAAATGCTATCTCATTGCCATCTGCATTTGCATTTCCCTGGTAATTGATCATGTAGGACACCTTTTAATATGTTCACTGGCCAAATTGGCATGGAGATTATTATTCCCCAGCCTGGTTACTCCCAATTTCTCAAAAACCCCTTAAGGTTGACATAAAGATCAAACATCTAAAGTGATAAGATATGGTATGGAAAGTTTTGCTAAGTGTGAAATTATTCCCTGAGTCATTGAAATTAATTCTGGTCATCACACCATGATTCTTGCCAACCCTTCAGTTGGACCATGCTCAGTTATGGCAGACTCAGCTTCTCCCACTCTGGTTTTTCTGGTTGTAGAAAGAATAACAAATAAACCTTAAGTCATTGAAGCTAAAAGACAGGCTAAGTTGTAAGAAGGAATAGAACATCACTCTAGATAAGATTGGCTAATAATGGCAGGATTTGGTGAGCCTGGAAGACCACAGTGATTGGATTTTACGTAAAAATATTTCAGGATTTGTTTGTTTGACTAAGGCCAACAATGGCATCTCCATTATTCAGAATTTTCAAAATGGCTTAGATAAGAATTTGAACAGAATGATTGGCAATCTGAGTGTGCCAGTGCTATGCTAAAGGATGGAAACACAAGATTTTGAGGGTCCTTCTTCCCTTTGTTCTGTGCCTCAGGGAGGAACTCATCCACTCAATCACAGGTTCAATCACAGGTTCTTTCCATTGCCAACATGGACATTTACACAAAACTTTTTTTTTTGTTTTCTAAAGAGGTAATGAGTAAAATTGTATCTTTTATAAATATACCATCAATAAATGATTTCTGGTAGAAGAAACCAGAAAAAGTACCCTGAATCTATTCTTGGTGCTAAATGGATGTCACTTTGAGCCCAGGGAATATACTTTCTGCCCTTTCCATAATTTGAATTTTCATTTGCTAAACTATATGACAGTATGCTTCCTGCCTCTACTCACAGCTCTGGATCATCAATACCTTTGCCCCCACTTTAGGAATTTCACAGATTACTCAGTTGTAGTGTTTCAGTGTCCTCCCCCATGATAGTCCAAGTTACACGTAGCTGATGTAAGTAATTTAATTTGTAATTGATTTGGGAATGTGCAACTGAAAGCTTTTTTGGGAATATGGTGTGGGTTATCTCTGTTTATATTATTTTGGGAAGATTTTTATTTCATAGAAACAGAAAACCTGAGAAGGAAGTCATATCGTTTAGGTTTGACAACAGAAAATCGCTCTGTACCAGTTTTGATTATTGCATTCAGTTGATTTCTCTGTGACTCAAGGACTAGAAGCTTTCTACTACCTTTGGCGAGAAAATTTCTGAATCTAGGAGATTAAATCATAGGAAGAGTTCTTCACATCAGACAAAATGTCTCAATTATTATTCAGGCTACCTTGATTCTTTTCTTTGAGCTTCCTCGATGTTTGTTAAACCCCACTAGTCAATATAACTAGATTACAGATACGATATTTTCAAAATAATGGACATGTCATTAGGGTATTTGATACTGCTTTCTATCGGGCCTATTTAGACATGTATGTGCATGCTTACTTTGCATTTGGTCCTGAGGTGAGCAAAAATGGAAGCAGTGTTTTTAGGATGAATTTTCTCACCTATGATAGCAATTTGTAAATATCTTACTCTTTTTTTATTTGTAGGGCCAGCTTTTTAAATATGCTTCTGATCTTCTCTTATCATATGTCATGTTGCAAAGTTGTTGCTCGCTCGCTGTCCTACAGCTGTGGCCTTTTTAGATCTCCCGAGCTAACGCCAGCTGTTGTCTCCCTCCAGGTCATCCAGGCTGTCTTTTTTGGCATTTGCGTGCTGACTGATCTTTCCAGTCTCCTGACTAGAGGAAGTGGGAACCAAGAACAAGAAAGGCAGCTCAAGAAGCTCATCTCGCTCCGGGACTGGATGTTAGCTGTCCTGGCCTTTCCTGTTGGGGTTGTGAGTATGATTTAGAATGCATCTAACCACAAAAGAAATTTGGGTCTTATTTCAGACTTCTAAGAGAAAAAGAAGAGTTACAGTCACAAAGCACCACAGACTTGGGGGCTTAAACAACAGACATTTATTTTCTCACAGTTCTGGAGACTAGAAGTTTGAGATCAAGGCATCCGCAAGGTTGATTTCTTGTGAGGCCTCTGTCCTTGGCTTGTAAGTGGCCTCTCCCTGTGTCCTCACATGCTCTCCTCACATGTGTGTCCATGTCCTATTCTCCTCTTCCTATCAGGACATCAGTCATATCAGATTAGGGCCCCTCAATGACCTCATTTAGCCTTACCTGCTTCTCTAAAGGCCCTACCTCCAAATACAGTCACATTCCTGGGTACTGGGCGGGGTAGGACTTCAACCTATGAATTTTAGGGAGACACAGTTCAACCCACAGCAGTTTCTTTAGCAGCCTAAACTCGAAATGTATGGTCCTTGGGTCTATGACCATTCTAGTATTTTTTGAACTTGAGAGAGGGAGTCAGCATTAGCTCATACTGCTTCGCTCGCCCGATTCTGCCATTGGCTAATACCACTTAAGTAAATGCGGCTTCATGTTTTGGGTCTGTTCTGGCTTCATTGATTTTCATTATTTTCTGTTAGATTCCCTCCATTGCTTGATTTCCTTCACAAGTCCGTTAATCATCCATTGTCCGTCCATAAACCATGTTTCTTTAAAGGACCAGGGCCCCATGAGATTCTATCGATTTTAACCTGTGGATCACCAGGAAAAGAGGGAGAGAACTCCTGTAAATCTCAAATTGTGAAAACAAGGAAGAGCGTGTTAACCTAATTCAAATCAGAACTTTCCTTTGCCAGCCAACATATAGGAAAAAAAGAAGCCCAGGTGGTCTGGTCTAGCATGTGTATCAAGCCTGAGGTCCATGGTAGGCAGAGTCAGAAGGATTTTTTAAATCCTTCCAGGTCTATAGCTGGTAGAAGATGCTTGTTCTAAGATCAATTAGCGAGCACCCAGACCACCACTGAATTGCTTTTTCTATGTACTGAATTATATTTTCTTGGATGAAGTAGTCCTTAGCTCTTGAAAACAACACAAAGTGATTCTGATAATCTGGTCACACTCCTCTGCTCATTCCCTCGTCTTTTTCCTTTGAAAACCTAAATGCGTGCTCAGATTGAAACCAGCTAGCAAATCTCTCAAATTCTGTTGCTTAACCTGACACAGTTAGATGCTTTCCATATTATTTATTTCCTTCTTTGGACTTGACATCTAAAATTCAAATACTTTCTATCAGAATAATCATCTAAGAGAAAATTTCCATTGGCACAAAGTATAAAGATTTATACTCTGTGCATGAAAGAATTATCTAGAAAATCCAAGTCTGTGTGTTTTTTGTTTCTTTTTATTGGCTTATTCCCTTGGAATTTCTATAGGCATGTCATTGCCTCTGGAAGTCTTCCTTGGCTAGAAGGAATACAGTAACACAATACAAAAGTAAATAGGAATACAATATTAACACATTTTCTCTTAGCTCTGCCTCTCGCTCTGTTATGCCGTATCAAACTGTGCCTCTAGGGCTTAAACTGTGCCTCTTACCACTCTCATCAAAGACACATTGCATACGCCCTTTAGACACTTTTGACATTACTTTGGCCAGAAACTTTTTGCACCTGCTTGAGACTTGAGATATTTGTCAGCTTTCAGTGTCCTTCCTGAATTTGGTCCTTATATGCTTCATGGTTTGTAAAAAGGATGGGGGACTTTTTGTTTGCTTGTTTGTTTGATGACATTTGATACTTTCCTCTGTTCCACTATTTTTGTTGTTTTCTCTGTGTTTTGAAAAAGGGACAAGAAGTAATTATACCTTTAATTTCACCCCTCCCTTTTTAACCCAGAAGTCACAACATCACATTTCATTGCATATGTATGCACCTTCCCTACCTGATGAGCTTCGCAGAAGAATTTAAAGAATAATGAATCAATCAGATGAGCAGCTTCACTTATTTCTTTAACTCTTATTTTTGGCTTACCCATTGATATTTTATAGTCAATATTTACATTTTTCATAATCTTCCCTGTTATTATGAGTCACTTTCCCTTTTACAACCACTTGCCTTTTAAAAACCAACTTTTTTTTTCATTTAAAATTCAGGTAGCCAACATACATCATTAGTTTCAGGTGTAGAGTTCAATAATTCATCCATTGTGTATAACACCCAGTGCTCATTTTATCATGTGCCCTCCCTAATGCCAATCACCCAGTTACCCCATCCCCCCTACCCACCTCCCCTCGAGCAGCCCTCAGTTTGTTTCCCAGAATCAAGAGTCTCTCATGGTTTGTCTCCCTCTCTGATGACTTCCCATTTAGTTTTCCCTTCCTTCCCCTATGATCCTCTGCGCTGTTTCTTATATTCCACATGTGAGTGAAACCCATAATTGTCCTTCTCTGACTGACTTATTTCACTCAGTGTAATACTCTCCAGTTCCATCCACGTCGATGTAAATGGTAAGATTTCATCCTTTCTGATGGCTGAGTAATAGTCCGTTGTATATTTATACCACATCTTTATCCATTCATCTGTCGATGAACATCTGGGCTCTTTCCATAATTTGGCTATTGTGGACATTGCTGCTATGAACATTGGGGTGCAGGTGCCCCTTCGGATCACTACATCTGTATCTTTGGGGTAAATACCCAGTAGTGCGATTGCTGGATTGTACTTTCTGAAGTCCCTCTCTTACATCGCTCTCTCTCTCTCTCTGTGTGTCTCTCTGTCTCTATTTCTCTTTGGTATTGGGAAGAATCTGGACAATATTCCCCAGAAATCTTATGTTTTCCACTGTTTCTTACTGTCATTTGACTTTTTGCATCTATTTCCCCAGTTTCTCAAGCTAATAAACAGAAATTTATTCTGAGGCAAAAAACTGATAAATGGCTTCTTTCCAGCCAGACTCCATTCATTTTATAGCAAAGTCATATTTACAAAGGACACAAATGTGTCTCTTTATAAACATTTTAACACAAACTGTTTCTTTATTAAAACATAATTTTATGATTTTTCGCCTTTCTTTCCCCAAGTTAATTTCCTATCTTTCCTTCCTGGTGTGCCCTTGTCTTTGCTGTGACTTCTGAGGTTCTCCCCTGCCCCTCCTGTGTCTCCCCTGTACCCCAGTTGCTCACCAGGGTCTGGAATTTCAGTGTGGTTTTATCACTGAAGTTTTTCTTCCTTGTTAAAATGCAAACCCTTTCTGGAGTAGAGGCGCTTGGAATCACATGAAGAGGTGTCATCTTTACTGTTCCTGTGGCTCCTGGCCTGGGACATTTCGTCTGAAGGATGGGAGTAACATCAATGCCTGGGACCTGATTTGATGGGCATGTCCTTATACCTGTAGGCATCTGTGGTATAAGAATGCTTATCATGTGTGCAAACGATTAATTATGACATTTGTAATTAAACACCTTTTACCATGTTGGTTGACACAGTAGAAATCTGAAAGGACAAAACACCCAAGCACTCGCCTTGTGCCCTGAGAGCCTTGGGCATGGCTGGAGCTTCCTAAGGAGCAAGGTGCACAGCCCCCACTTAGAACCTGCCTGTGGTCCCCAGAGGCCTCCAGGCTCTGACTGCCAGTGATTGCTGGCCTCGCAGCTTACCTCCCCCTCACCCCACTTTCTCCTGTCTTCCTCTGCGCCTCACCTTTTGTTTGTCAGCCCAAAGTTTGCAGGGAAAGTAATGTTATTTTTGCTTCCCAGTGCAGGGCAGAAAGGCAGGGGGCATAATAAGGGGGCAGAGTAGCACCTCTGCTCAAATTTTCCTGAAGAGACCTCTGAGCCCCAAGCTTTGCCTGGCGCACCCATTATCTCTCTCTCTCTCTCTCCTCAGCTGCAGCTGTGGCAGCAAGAAAGACATGGGTAGGTTATCTAGGATTTGTATTGTCTCCACAAATGCTTCCTCTGATAACGAGGTTAATTGAGAGTTGACAGTAATTGCTTTCTGTGGGCATGAAGCACTAAATATGATTTTTGTGACCCATGGACCTAATGCATCTACTTCATGGACTCTATCTCTAGGATATATAAAAATAATAAAGCATTCCAATCAAAGATAATTGGAGTAAAGTTTTGTTTGAGCATAACCTTGAAGAAATCAGGCAGGGTTGCTTGAGTGAACATAGCAAAATTGTACATCCTGATTTGTGTAGATTTCCATAAATGCAAAGCTGGCCTTGATTAGTAACGCTAATGGCCGGAAACCACCACCACTCCCAAAGCCTTGCAACTCATTTTGCAGGGATAACCCATGGGAGGCTCTTCTTACCATGTGCAGTTTATTTCTGAACCCTGTCACCCTTTTAAAGAAGCATTACAAATAACTCTATGACATTATGTGGTCTGGAAGCACTGACGTTTATGAGGAGCAATCAAACCAAGAATGTCTTTTGTCTCCTGTGAGTTTGTTGACTTTTGTGTTAGCAGATACCCTTCTAGTTAAGAGAATCAGCTAAGACTTGCAACCAACCAAGCAAACAAACAAAAAGAGAAGGAAAAAGAGGAAGAGTAACAAAAAAAAAATGAGAACGATGAGTATGAAAGTGCTTCTCTCAGAAATTCTAAATATGTCTCCAACTGCTATCCAAAGCAGCCCCTTTAATGACAAAGAGCTCTCATACTTTCTCCATTAATTCGAGTGTATGTATCCCGTTCATTTGCAGCTTCTCAGCTTACGCGAGACATGTCATCAAATCTCACCACCTCCCCCGTACATCTTTGTCCCTGGTGTCACTTGGGTTCTAGACCAGAAGCTGGGCTGTTGCTAAACTAACCTTGACTGATGGGTGAAGATGAGATGTCTCTCTCGGTGGAGAGGGGGAGTGGGTCTGAGAAGGACCTTGAGATTTGGATTGTTTAACCACGGATGGGCATCCAGGGTATCCCAAGCAAACCAGCATGTGCCAAGATAAGTTTTTCTGGAATTTGGGCTTTTATATCTGAGTTTAGTCTCAAAGTTATTTGTTCAGGAACTGTCTCTGGTGTTATAAGTGTGATCTTGTAAAGACGTGATGAAGACTTTATATGTACCAACCTAGTCTAGATTCCTTGAAAGTTTGCTTTTGCTTGTGATGGGAACTGTATGATACCTGTTTCCTTAGGAAATACGGAAAATGTAATTTGAAATCTCAAATGCAAACTTAAAGAAAAAGTATCTAGCAAGTGTTTTCAAAAAGTGATTCGTAAGTCTTCATTTATTGACATACCAGCTGACTCTAAGCCGTTATTCAGAAAAATGTTGTGAAGCATACAAATTCAGATCATTATATCCCTACAATCTAAAAAACATTATTTTCCTTTCTGATTTTTAAGTAAGAGATTGGCTTAAATGGAAAGCAAACGTTAATTAATATTAATTACTAATATTACTATCTGTTAATGTAACACATAAAGGAAGGGAATTTTATTTTGTTTGAGAGTGTATGAAGGGGAAATTTTTAAAAAGCACATTATTTACTTTATTCTACAAACCCTGGATTTAATATAAAAATACACTTAATATCTGCTGATCCTCTCTTTATTAAATTTTCACACAGGTACCTAAAACCAAACTCTTTTCTGTTTTTTTTTAAAGCCTTCATTGATGTTTTAAGTTTCTTCATATACCCTTTTCCTTTCTCTTCACCTTTGAAGTTAAAAATGTAATATTTGTTAGGTCATATTTTATGGTAAAACCCAGTTCATTTTGTGTTAAATCAATCATATGCTTTCTTCCTGCACTGAAGTGAGTGTGAGTTGGGTTGCCTAAGAGGGAAGGTCCACAGTTGGGCATTCCTTCAAGATCAGTAAACAAAATGAACGTTTTCCTCCCCTACCAGGAGAAATACTGAGGAGACTGTAATTATCTAATCTAGGTGAGTGGTCTTACATCATTTTTTGGATAGCCTTTTCCAAAGACCAAGGACATAATGTGATTAGACAGATGTACCTGATAGGGAACCAGGTTGCTTCTCAACCACCTTATATATTTTTGTCTCCTAAATAGAAACCAAAGATTTTCTGCCTAAGTGACCTATTTAATCTGTACACCTTCATGGAGACTTGAAGCAGTCAGCTGGTTCAATGCTTGCAAGACAAATTTCTTCAACACAAAAAATAATCACACCTTAACAACATTTTCTGTAGGTGCCCACTTTTAATCACACTACAGTGGAAACCACACATTTATATCCAGAACATTCAAAGGACAGAAGCTCTAGTCAAGTCAATAATTATTTGTGTGTTCATGGAGCTCACTAGGGAAGTAGTACCGAGTGCTAAGAGCCAAGATAGCAGTGACTAAGAATTGATCTTGTCCTTCAAGAGTCTCAATGTCTAGAGAAAGTGACTTTATAAGCTCTCTCAACAAGTAAAGTAGAAGAAGGCACATGGTATAGATAATAGTGCATGGGTCTAAGGTGAAGAATTATCCTAGAAGAGGAAGGGATTGATTTTAGTGAGTGGGAGGTCCTGGAAGACCTCCCAGAAATGATGTTGGAGCTCTGTTTTGACGAATGACTACAAACTTATTGGATGTTTAAGTTAATGATGCTTTCAGCTGCAAGTAACAGAACCCCCACAGCTATCCACCTGACTCACTCTTTTAATTCATTCAAGTCTCTGTTCAAATGATTACCTCTTAGAAGAGCTTCCATGAATAATCAATATAAATTAGCTTTCCATTATTCTCAATCTCCTTACCTTGCTTTATATTCTCCATAATGATTACCACTACCTGGCACTTTCTATGTTTATTCTTTTATTTCTGTAGCATATGTCTCCTCTGGCTTGGTACACACCCTGTGAGGCCAGAGAGGTTGTGTGTTTGATTTACTGCTGCAACCCAAGCCTCAGGAGCAATGCCTAAATAATTCAGTATTTATTGAGTGAATATCCATCAAACTGTGGCTTAAGCAATAAAGATATTTAATATCTCACAAAACAAGAAGACTGTAAGCAGGTAGCTTCAGGATGGTATTGCTCCGTATTATCATTTGAGACTTAGGCATTTTTTATTGTTTACTTTTTTATCTCCAGAGTGTTGGCTTTTTGTTCTTGGACTTGCTACCTACAGTCTCAAGGGTTGGTAAAGTCCCAAACATCACCCCCTTTGCAACCATGTTCAAGGCAGGAAGAGGAAGAATCTTTTTGGGGAGCTCTCCCCTTGTGTTTGTCTCTTCATCAGGATAATGAATATTTCCTATAAAGCCTGTCAGCAAATTTCCCCTTGGTTTTGTTGGTTAGAAGAGTCACGTGGCTAGAACCAGCTGCACGGGAGGCTGGGAAAGCAAGTGGGAGAAGGAAATGAGCTTACCATGAGGGCTTCAACAAATTATGATTTATCCTTAGGGCTTGGGCACATTGCTGCCCAAACAAAATCAGGAGTTTTAAGAACTATGATAAGTAACAAATATTGAGAACAACTATTAAATGTAAACTGAGTAAACACTAATAGGATTTTAAGTAATTTGTTGTTTATGTTTTTATGAAAAATAGATATAGTAAGACTGATGAGATTCATCATGGACATTTTCTATCTGAGCCAAGAAAGGCATATTTTTTTTCCATTTATTCTCTGCCAGCACCATTTTTTGTACATTCTCATTCGTATTCTTATAAACAACTATCAAAATCTGATTTTTGAAAAAGTTCTTCTCAAAGAAAGTCCGATATGTTATACAATTGACTAAACAGTTTCTGTTCAGTTTCTGAAACTCCAGAGGAAATTTGTGAGAGCTGGCCCTGCCATAGACCAGCAACTCAGATATGCAGACAAGCAGGTTCGATGAGTAAAATCTTCCTTGAATAGCCTAGAAGTTGTAGAGATTGGTCACACACTGTGTGTCATTTCAGAGTTCCCACTCTCTCTGGGCCAAAGGGCCACAAAAGTGTCTCAGGAGACAATCTTTTTTCCATATTTATATCTGTAAGTTCGATACATATTTGAAGCATGTGATTGAGAAATGGTAGAATTGATCTTCAGTAACAATAATGTGATGCATATTATAAAATAGACACACGATTCTTGTTCTCAAAAATTAAGACCCCCCCCCCAAATCAGGATCTTTGTATGCCCTTGTTTGGGAATCCAGGAACAAGATGCAATATTAGTTGTTGATTAAAAAGGAAATGAGGAAAGGAACACACTATTTTTCTTCTTCCTTCTCTGTGTACATATCTTTCTTCCTCCTTCTCTCTCAACTTTTCCCCTCCTCGCTCTACCCCAACCCCATCTCCTTCTTTGTAGAAGAAACAATGATTTGCTGTGTGGGTGCCCTGAAATTACTATAGTTCCTGTGGGTGTTTTGAGGTAACTCTTACCTGTTTTAGCTGGATCAAAATGCGCTGTGTCACATCAGCTGATATCAGAAGGAACATTTCCCCCCAAGGAAGGAGCCAGTGGACTTTCCACCTACGCAAATTTTATTAACTTTTAGTTGTGCCTGTGGGATGACCATGCTAATGATTTGCTTATCTTACTGCAAATAGCAAATCCTGGCTAGGACTTTCCTTCATCGTGCCTTTTTATAGCTCTCTTAGGAATGGAAGTTGAGGTATAATTCTGACTTTGGAGGATGTGTTGGGGGACAGGTGGGAAGGTGGGAAGACGAGAAGCTGGGGAACAGTGAGGGGAGAGCATGTGTGGAGCCCCGCTCACTTCTAAACTCCTCTGAAGAGCACCTGCCAAGAGGTTTCTGTCTCCAGAATGTCCCTTTATCCTGTAGGTTACGTCTGTGCTCCTTTCACACAAAGGAACAAACACACTGGGTGCTGGGCTGCGCTGCTGAGGTTTGGTGGACAGGGTCAAAATGAAGGGAGCGTGTCCCAGTAGGAACCAGAAGGAGCTCTTCTGTCCCAATCTGCTTTTGGGTGCTCTACCACTTTGTTCATTGTTTGCCAAGGGGAAACTGGGAAAGAATGGGAAACAAGAAAACTATGAGCATAAGTGGTGGTGTGCCCACATTGGATGGCATGAATGGAGACAAGTTTTCTGTGCCCTTTTGGATCACCTCACCGCGTGACCTTACGGAGGGCCCCTCCCCTTTCCTCACCGTAAAAATCTACTACAAAATTAGAATGACTGCCTTCATACAAGCACAAATAACAAAACAGGAAGAAGCCTCAGCACTCCCATGCCTAGAAAATAATATAAGCATGCACATGCCCAGAAGATGCTGTCAAAAGTAGCCTTGAGTCAACAAAGAAAAACAGCCCCTAGATTCATTAACACAGTAACATTTTTGTTTGAATATTCAGAAGTGCTACCTGCGCCTCCTTCCCGCTGCAATTACCTTAGAGTTTTATAGAAGACACCACATACCCAGAGGCATTTGAGATTGCCTTTCTTTTTTGTTTCCAGCCAGTGGAAGAGCAGTTCCATTTGCACTTTCTGAGACTTCTCTCACCGTCTCCCTTCCCATAGAGGCAAAACCCACAAACAACTCAAGAGGTTGGAAAGTCTAATAATGAGCACTAACTTCTGCTCCATGCTATGGGGGACAGATACTGTGCTAAGGGCTTTACTTTAATTGCGTATTCAACCCTCAAAGCCCCAAACGCTAGGAATTTCCGTCATTCTCACTTCATAGAAGATGCTTCTATTGTAGGGTTTTACAGACGGGGTTCCCACTTTACAGGTCGTGTGCCTGAGGTCCATGGTGCAGCCAGGACTCAACCCAGACCCTGACCAATGAGGTGCTTGCTGTCAGCAGGTACTCTACTTTTTGACAAACCAGACCTAACTTGGCTTTTCATTGTTCGCCTGATAGATATTTTTAGCTACGTACAGAAGTTCTGAGCTGACCACAATTTCTAATTTAGGAGAATGCATCAGAATAAGAAAGGGAGTTATGCAGAATCTGGATCAGAAGCCACTGTTTATCCTTTTCCTTGAGGCTATTTAACAAAAGCTGTTCATTTGTGCTCATTACTGTTTCCATTTGATACATTATTTCACACCATGGAAGCCTGTGGTTTTATACAGTTTTACAGGCCAGTTTGCAAAATACAAGTTTGGGCAAAAAAAAAAAAAGAACATCTTCCTGCCTTGTCTTCTTGTTTCAACCATTGAGTACAGATTTAAGTTCCCACATTTACCCAATGTGCTTGTTTTTAATATGTGAAAATCAGGTTTTATCGATAGAATTAGCTACGTTTTTAAAAATGGTTACTAAATGTATCCAGTGTCATCTGCAACTCATCTTGGGGCTTGCAAGAAGGCACAGTTCGTGGCTACACGATTGCAAAAGAATATTTTTGGCAAGAAATGATCCAGTACATTCCGTATGGGTATCCTAACAAGTGAACTGTGCCTACCCAGCAAATATTTTACTAAGAATTCCTGAAAGCGATTTTGTTCTGCTTTATCAGGAGAAGCTTTTCAGTCAAATCTGCTTTTCTTTTTAAATTTATAATTTATACTTCCACCTATTTTCACCAGGGATTTGAGGTGGTCTAAATCAGATCAGTTCATTGAAGTGAACTAGTCTCCTAGGCCTCAGCCTTGTTCAGCAGAGGCTGCCTGTAAATAATCTTGTCTATTTGGATGAGTGTCTTCTCTATTAACGTTGCAGGATACACAGAACAACTTTCTTACGCATTTTATCTTGCAAAGTCAAGCAAGCCAGGAAAATGGGGAGAAATATCCAATAGACCTTCTGGCAAATTTATTGAGTGCTATGCACCAGTCACTATGTTAAACGCTCTCACATAATTTCACTTACTCTCAAAGGGGATCTTACAAAAAGAAGAGGCAGTTGGCAAGAGGAAGCTTACTTATCCCCGAGACTGCGATCCCAGCACCAGGACTGGTGCACTGAGTGAAGCCACAACAGGCCACAGCGGTCTGTTCTTGCTTTGCTCGGTCCTACCTGGAGAATAATGCCTGCCATATTGGACCTGGTCAGTCATGTGTGATCCATGCCCTAGGCTTGAAGAGTCTCAAGCAAAAAGGGTAGTAAGGAAGGAGAAAGAAAGAAAGAAAGTTCTAGGGCAAAAGAATCATCCACAGAGAATAGATTTTCTCCTTAATCTTGGCACCTTCCTGAAGTGCTGACCTTCAAAGTAATTAGTCTAAACTCCGGGCTCTTAATTGACAAGAGGCATTCTTCAACCATGAAAAAAAAAAAAAAAATCCAGAATTGATCAGCAATTCTAGAGGGGCCTAAGCAGATGACAAAGAATTCAGTTAGATCACATGCCAGAACACAACTCTTGCAATGCTGTTGGGCAGACAGAATGCAGACGCTCAGGCTGCATTCCAGAGATGACCATTTGTTTGTTGACTCCTTCCGCTTTTGTTGATACAGCAGAGATCATCATAGAATAATTTAAAGGGCAAAAACAAAAGTCCACACGAATTTCCATACTGAGCATTTATTTCTTTTATAATAAGAAAATCTCACGTGTATTTACATTTGCAAATATATTGTCATTGGCAGATGCTTATACTCTAAATTTAAAGGTTAATGTTCCTAGAGGAAGAAATAACATTGATATGCAATTGATACAATACTCAAAAACAAACGCACCAACCTTTCCAAAAGTTCTTTCCCCATGGCAAACTACACACAGAAATTTCTACATGTTTTCCTAGTTTGTTTATGCATATAATCTAAACTAAACAAAACAAAGAAAACCTTAGCCTTTTTCCTCTCCTATCTCCATAACAATTCAGAGGGAGCAAAGTGGCCATTTGAGGGTGTCCCAGAGTGCTGGGACAGTATTTAAATGTCACTGTAGTCCAGGACCAAAGACCTAGACACTCAATTTTGTCAGTCTTTTCTAAGGTGATCCTTCTCTCAGCCAATGAACTCATGCTAACTAAATGACTACAGACTAAAGTTTAGCTCAGAAAGATAACTGAATAATTTGTAATGACAAAAAAAAAAAAAATGTCAGGCAGGCTAGAATCTGCATAAACTCTCTCTAGAACAGAACAACTTAAAGACAAAGAATAGCCAGAAGACTTCTGGGTGAACTCAAATGCAAGGCAAGGGGCAGTAAATGGATGATATTAGTGGCAGGTGGTCAGATTACTAGTCTGCTCCATAAGGACTGACTTATACTAGGTAGATCAGAAGCTACCTTGGGTGGTCTGGGGTGCCTGTCCTCTATGCAAAGCTGGAGACCCACTCTTGCCCTGTTATACCCATAAGCCTGCCCACGATGATGATACTTTTCCCTGTTAACATATCCTTTTTTGGGAAGCCTGTAATTCATTTAAGCAGGCTTCAAATTCCACTGTTACAACAGTATTCTGGTCAGGCCATTGTGATATTATACCCAAGGCACTGAATATAGGCAGTCATTGATCCATAGCCACCTAACAGGATGCTTTTACAAAAGGATGCTCTAATTACTTAATTAAGTTTGATTAGATTAGATTAGATTAGATTGTTCTTAATTTTATTCTCAGGTGGTAACTCTAAATTCAAGTTGTAGTTGGCTGGATGTCTCTCCTCTGTACTTATAGTTGCCTTGTGCATATTCAGTTTAATGCAATCCTATCTAATAATAGACCAGAGTCCCCTTTTATTAAAAAGAGAAAGAGAGACAGAGACAGAGAGCAAGAGTTTGATTATTCAGTGATTTTTGTGACAAAAGGTCTAAATAGTTTTTTGAAAAAGAGATTTCTATCAATGCTATTTGATTGGCAGTGGTTCTCTAACATAATAAAAATAGTCTTCTGTGAGGTTTATGGATATGTTTAATTATTTTATTTGTTGTCACTTGACAGAGAGTGAAAGAAGCCTTGGTCGATTTGTTTTGGAGTGGAATTCAATTTAAAATGGATCAGTTTAAAACTCTGAACCCATAAAAGGAGGGTTAGTTATTAGGATGCAAAAATGACCCACCTTATGGTGTGATGTTACCTGTGTGAGGCATAAGGTGACCAGATGTGGTCGAAAGAACATGAGCCTTGGAGAAAGATGTGGGTTTTAATTCTGGATCCACCACTTTCTAATGTGATGAGTGGGCTCAACGAAACCTAACTCACTTGGGTTATTGTGAAGGACAATGAAAGACACAGAGTATCTAGAACAGGATCCAGCAGGATGACAAGTAGTCAAAGAGTGTCAGTTTCCTTCCATTTGCCCCCAAAGTGGCCTCACATCACAGAGAATGTCCTGAGAGATGAGAGCACCTTTTAACAAAGTATTTACATTGCCCTGTTGCAAACACTCATTCAAAAGGTTACAGTGTACAAGTTCTTGAAATTCCAAGGTGTGTATGGTCATGCCATTCAGAACCCCAGAAGGAGTTCTTATGGTTCTTGAAGGCAGTAGAAGTTAGAGGGAAAGGTTCAAATACTGGTAAAAGGCTTCAAGGGAAAACAGTATACCATTGGTGGGGTTTATGTCAGAAGTTAGAAGTGGGTCTGCTACCACCTCTTCACTCACAATTTCCAACTTAGTTCACCTGGAAATGTTGGAGGAGGTGGATATATGTTTTATTTTCTGGTGCAAATCAGCAGTTGATTAAACTAGAGGGTTGAAATTTGCACGAAAGAGGAAAAAATTCTGATTTCTTAAAAGATCTGACCTGTCTTTAGAATTTTCATCAGAGAAATCTATCTATGTTATTATTGATGAATAGTAGGCTTGTTTCCAAATTTTTGGCAATTCTGGGCAATACTGCTTTGAACATTCTTGTACATTCATTCTCCTGCTCCACATATGTAAGAGATTCTCCAGGAAAAAAGGTTCCTAAACAGTATGCTGCAGTGAAATACAAATGTCCCAAGACCTGTCTATCACCTCCGCCCCTGCGAATCTGAGCATGGTCTGGGGTGCCATACTCCCCAGCAGGGGACTTTTAGTCCTTGTTTGCTGAGAATTCTTATCAAGAATGATTGCTATATTTTATCAGATTTTTTTCCTGCACTTGTAGAGGTGCTTCATTGATTCTTTCCTGTATGCTTGTTTTCTATTTCAGTAATCATTTGGCTATTCTTTGCTGTCTTCTGAAGATGTATACCCCACTCATTAATTTTTACACATTCTCTTCTACTGTAGGTATAGGAGCGTGTAAAATTCCCTCAATTAACACTTTAACTACATCCCACAAGAATTGTATCTACCATTTTTATTACTGTTATTTCTAAATATTTTCTAGAGTCCATTATGATTTTGTGTTTGATCCCCAAGTTTTTAAAACATGTTTTTAGATTTCCAAATGTACAGGGATTTTTATGTTTCTATTATTGATTTCAAATTCAATTGCACTTTGGCCGGAGGCTATGATCAGTAAGCTACCAATACTCTGAAATTTTTTGAATTGCTTTTTGGTTTAAATGGTGGCAGATTTTTATATTCTTAACTTGAGTTTAAAAAGAACACACATTTCAGATCACTACATCTTCCTGAAAGCTCATATCAGGCCACAAATCCACATGATTGCTATCTTAAGGTTCTGATGGCTATCTTATGGTTATGAATTTTCAGGGTAATTTTTCTTTCTCTTTCTTCTCAGTACAGAGCTCAGGTTCCAGTAGCCATGTTTTCCTTAGTGCCCTCTTCTCTGCCAGGTTGAGGATCACCCTTTCACTGAAGGTGTAACCCTCTGGGGTACTAGCTTTAGGTGGGGGCCTCAGTGGGGCTCCCCACCTTGGGCAGTCTTTATCTCCTATCTCCTGAATTCCACAGAATATCCAAAGATAAAGTTAGGGTCACTGTGGTTGACAGACACTTCTGGACGAAAGCTGGCCTCTGGTGCTTGCTGATCTCCTGGGATTCTCCCTCACTTTATTTTTTTTTAAATTTTTTATTGTTACGTTAATCACCATACATTACATCATTAGTTTTAGATGTAGTGTTCCATGATTCATTGTTTGTCCCTCATTTTATTTTGACATCTACAGTTTCACTACTTTTTGTCACATAGCAATTAATTTTTAAAAGATGCTTCATGTATCCTGGATACATTACGAAACAACAAAATCAAGATTATATAGTACGATATGTGTATTTAAGAAGGGGAGACACACAGATAGGAACATGTAGGCATTTATATGTGTGGGTGTGTACCTTTTTTTCTTTTTGCAAAAACAATCACTGAAAGGATAAAAGAGAAATTAATACATGGTTACCTAAATATTTAATTACACTTTTTTTTTTTTTTTTGGTGGTGGTTTTCATTGGGAGAGTAAGTTTGGAGTATTTATTCCACCATATAGCTGGATATATGAGTAAGTTCTGATTCCCTTTTTCCCACATCTTATCTAGGGAACGGGTTCACCTATGGCTCCTATTGAATCTCCTTTGTATCAGTGTCTCCATAATAGAAGTTTTCTTGCCTTGAAGTCCCTTTTCAGGAAATGGTTGTCCCAAATATATCA
Organism: Phoca vitulina; assembly: GCF_004348235.1. NCBI lineage: Eukaryota > Metazoa > Chordata > Mammalia > Carnivora > Phocidae > Phoca > Phoca vitulina. The sequence goes on along the minus strand of NW_022589712.1, from coordinate 22,303,583 downwards.
GGGACAATCCCATTGTGGAATTAAAGAACATTAACTGTTCCCATTGTGTTTAGTAGCCGTAGCTATATTACTGTGCATTTTTCTGGAGTGTCTGATCGCCCTTTTCATTCCATCTGTGCAATTGGCTGTAATCTTTGTAGTTTTCCAACTGAGTCGCAACTACTCCTGATTCACGCTTATCATAGCAGTCAGACCTTAGTATTTCCTTTCCCCTATTTCTTTCTGTAGCTTGATGGATAACCAGAAAGTAGAATAGACAGAGTTTCCACCCTCGGGGGCTCATCTTCTCCACTCCATACCCCCTCACGGTGCATACCACCTTACTAACCAAGCCCACAACCTCCAGGACACTCTCAATGGTGTGTAATAAACCTTCAAAAGAAGGCTGCTACCACTAGAAGCCACCCTCAGGCAACTTTGGATCCACTTGATGGGAAATAAAAGCGAACATAAAAGCTATCATTTCTATGTGTCAGTCAGTGTTGAAACAGGCCAAGTGGAGATGCCTGAGACTCTGAAAAGAGCCAGAGTCCGAGGAATGTGGCCTGATTGGTGTGGTTTCATCCTGTAGGTACAAGGATGATACCCAGCCTGACCCTGGGCAAAGCGTCTGAGAACTTAGGTCATAAGCACCTAGGCCCATAAGCTGGTATTCCAGGGAAAGACTTGCATCCCAAAGATGACATGAGAATCAGATAGCAGCTTATTAGTAAAATTTGAGTAAGGAAGGGAGCATGACTCCAAGGTGCAAGACAGGACCCAAATATCAGTAAGGACCAGCAAATATTCTATTTCTCTATCCAGTGAATATGAATTTGCCGGAGGTAGGATAAACCTGGTCAAATAATCCTTATTGAGATGCTTGAGATACCACTAATGCATTTATTCATATTCCTAGCAAAGACAAGAATGAGTCTCCTGACTGGTTCTGCATTCTGTGCTCCTGTCTTATGGCTTTGGATGTCATGGTTGATCCAGAAGAATAGCCTGGTGATTTTTCTCCAGGTGTAACCATCTTTCTTTTTCTTCTGGGTTTTCTAGAATGATTAACCAAACATTTTACTCACCAAACATTCATTGAATTCCTGTTCTAGCAGGCCTTCTTAGAGGACTTAGAAATGAAATAGTCTTTGGCATTTAATCATTCATTCAATTATTAATTGCTTCAAAAGTATGTACTATTATGTACAAGAAGTATTAAGAGAGGTTAAAGGCATTGGCTCTGGGGTTTCATTGTCTGGCCTCACATTATCGCTTAACCACTTTTTGACCCTGGGAAAGTTACTAAAATTCTTTAAAGCTAATTTCTTCATTTATAAAACCAGAAGAATAATAGTAGCTACCTCAGGGTAGTTGTAATTCTTAAATAACATTTTGCCTGTGAAGCCCCTGATCTATACAAAGTAGAGACTAAATAGGTGTAAACCAGCTTTCATAAAGCACTGGAAAAGATTACATTTATATAATATTCTCAAAATGTTAAAATATAGTGATGGAGGAAACATCCATAGTTGACAGGGGCTCAGGTTGGGCGAGGGTGTGACCCTAAGGAGGTAGCATTAGGGACTTCCTCGGTGGTGATGGAACTCTTCGGAATCCTGATTGTGGTAAAGGTTACACAAATGTGTACATGTGGTAAAATTTCATAGTATAATATGCCTCCTCAGAAAACGAGTGCCTGTAAAAACTGGTAAAATCTGAATAGGTCTGTCGTTTAGTTATAGTGTTATGCCAATGTCAGTTTTCTGGCTTGAAAATGTACCAGGCTTGTGTAAGATGTTATCCTTAGGAGAAGCTGGGTGAAGGAGACACAGGAATTCTCTGTGTTATTTTTCAACTTCTTGTGAGTCTTAGATGATTTCAAAACAAAGAGCCAAGAAATAAACATATAAAGCACCAAGGGAGATGTGACGATGCAACCAAGAGGAAATCGACTGGTCCTTACTCTGCCAGAGTTCACATCCCACTGGGAGGAGAAACCAGCAATGACACTGTCACTGATTCCGTCATGATTTTGCTCAGCATTGTGAAGGAAAAATATAACATGCTACTAGAGCTCAGGCAAGGAAAAGGGGCAACTCAGGGGAAGCTTCTTGGAGGTTATGCTATTTCGGACCCCTTCTCTTCGGTGATGATGAGCTGGCAGGGCTGTGGGGAGGCATTCCAGGCAAACGGAGCAACAGATGAGGGGCCTGGAGGACAGGCGGAGGCTTCCAGCTGCTTAGAGGGACCAGCAAGTTAAAGGATGTGTAAGAGTTACTTGAATGGGCTAGTGTTGTAAGCAGAGGCCTGAGGTGGGTCAAGGAAAGAAGTAATTACTTTTATTTTATTTTATTTTATTATGTTATGTTAATCACCATACATTACATCATCAGTTTTTGATGTAGTGTTCCATGATTCATTGTTTTTGTGTGACACCCAGTGCTCCACTCAATACGTGCCCTTTTTTCTTACTTTTGATGAGAGATTGTGGGGGAGTTTTAGGTGGTGGGGACAACTGCGCCATGAAAGAAACACTTGATAGAGCTTGGATTTTGAAAAAAAAAAAAAATGTAATGAATCTCAAGCTGCAGTTACAACAAAGCCCAGAGGCATGGATACTTGGAAGTGTCTGGTGAGTTTGGGAAACTATACATAGTCTGTTGATTGGGTTCCTGGAAGAAGCTGGAAGGGGACTGGAAAGAGAATTTGGGACCAGATCACAACGGGAGTTTTGGTTTTATTCTGGAAGCAAGGGGGAGTCATTGGAAGTTTTAAACTGAGAAGTTCTTAAACGTTTTTAATAAGATAACTCCGAGGCCAAGATAAAGCATGGATAGAATTTGAAGGAAAACTGACGCCGGTAGCTCTAGCCAAGGGGCTACCGCAACAGTCCAGAACAGGGACAGCCGGAACTGGGGTAAAGGCAGTAGTCACTGGGAGCAGGGAATGACAGAGGAGCCTTGGTGAAAGTCAGCTCAAAAGGCGATGGTGACCTCGGATCCAGGAGCTTCACTTCTAGTAATTTATTCCTCTGGGGTATTCACATGGGTGCATAAAAACATACACATAACATACCGTTGCAGGGTTACTGGAAACTGCAGCAATCAGAATGAAGATACATATCTATTAGTGAGTGCTTAAGTAAATTATAGCACATAATCACGCAGTGTGGTACTTTGAAGTGCTTAAGAAAAATGGGATATCACCACAAAACATTTTTAAGTTAAAAAATTGCAGAAAACTGGCTATAGTGTGATCTAATTCTCTAAAATAGTGAATGGAATGCCCATTAGATGCATAGGAAAAGACCTTGCAGGAGTATACCTATCCTTTTGACAGTGACTATCTTTACAGGGCAAGATTACAAAGAGCTTTTACTTTTTATACATTTCTTTATGGTGATGTACTACAAATGTTTTCGTGCTTAAATGTGTCTCGTCTGTGGCACTCACACGTGCATGGCATGGTCTTAGATTGGCCTTCCTGTGAACGGGCTCAGGGACGGAGGGTGCATGCAGGAGAAGGGGGCTCTTGGGAGAAACACCTGTTCGGAAGGGAGGAAGGCAGTGTTGGGTAGAAGGAGAAGTTGACCCACACTACAGTTGTAACCGGCATCCTGGGATGTCTAGAGCTGGGATGTCAGAGCTGCCGTAAGTGGAGGCAGAGGGGCTGGGTGTTTGTTTCCTGGCATGGGTCAGACACTGGATTTAGACTGCCCCCTCACCCCTCCACCCCCCACCCCCCCGCCCCCCGGGGAAGGGGCATGACTCGGGCAAGACAGTTCCCTGCAGCTGAGGGCAGTTCCCAATGAGGGATGCAGCTCACAGTGGCCAGCGACCAGTATTGCCAACATCTAGGGGATGGACGCATGGGCCCTGAAGAGGGAATCTGGAAGAAACACTAGCATATCTGCCCCAGTTATCTGGTATAAGCATAAAAGCTCTTCTCTGACTTTGCAGACCTTGCTGAATGACCACACGTAGCTTGCATGAATACAAAGATGAGGAAAAATGATGATCTCAATGCAGCACAAAATTCAGTGAAATGAAATATTTTTGATTAAAAAGATCTTAACAATTAGGAATAGGAAGCTGTGTATTTAGCCTGATGAGCACTTCCTCGAGCCTATCCTTTCACTGAAGCTCTGGCCCCTCTGTGGGATAAGGCCCGTGGGTGCCGTACGTACTCCTCCAATTTGCGCAGGCCCAAGGCCACGATCATCCATATCCATGGCCACATTCCACAGAGCACTCTGATTCTGGTAATGGGCATTTGCCCACATGGCAGCCCTAATTTCTGTGTTTGCTAGTGATCTGGTTTTTACCCTGTTCTGTTTTTGTCTGTATGGATTTTTTTTTTTTTTTGACTCCCAGTGATTTCCCCTCCTTTCTTGTCTGCTCAGCAATATATTTGAAAGTATATTTGTTGTAATTTATTTAGCACCTAGTGTTTCACAGTAGGAAAGTTTTTCTGTGTATCTAGTCCACGGTACTGCAGAAACCTAAACCCCCACTGTCTTTACCAAAGGCAGTTTTTCCTTTTACTGCTTATAATGTGACTTTCAGTTTTATGTAGTTTTATACTTTATATTTTATTTATTTCTTAAGCTCTCCACTCTTCTCTTGCTCTGCCTTCTTTATTTAATCTCAGATTTTCATCTTTGACCTCTTTTCTTTAATGGAGAATTATTTGATCATTAATTAATCATTTTTTCTGATTTGTATTGTTGAGTTGCCCTTTTTTGGAGGGAGGTGGTCACATTCCACTTTATCTCTCTCTCTCATGGTATTTATGAACACATTCCATGCTATTTCTTTTCTTATGATTACTCAATCTTAAATTGGTTCTTTCTGAGCCAGCTGTTTGCGAAAGGATAGTACTGGAGACAGGCTAGGGAACTGAGCTAGGGCAGCTTGAATTTCTGCCTCTTTCCCACCACCTTCTTTGGAGAATGGCTTCTCTCTGCGCTACACTCATTTCTCTCTCCTTGCCTCATTTTGATCGCAACCGTTTTGTATGGTGACAGGAAGCTGAGTGTTCATCGGGTGCGCTGGAGTTGTCCATGCAGGCTGCTTACCACAGATCCTTTCTTGTTTGCCATAACATACCCACATCCTGCTTCTTGCAGAGATGACATGCTGACCCGTTGCCACATTTCACATCATCACTTTTGACACCTGAAGCCAAGTAGGGATCAGAACATCTCCCAGGTGCTCCCATGCATCTCAGACCTCCTGTTCCCAGCAAGAGTCACTCAGTGTCTCTTAGAGGGCGTCGCCTGGAGCGATCTCTCTGTTCTGCTCACTCGACCAGAGAACCCTTGGATCTCGTTTCTTTCATCAGAGTCTTGCCCTGTCCGGGCTCAGTTTTCCTAATACTGAGCAGCCTGTTGAAAAGAGTGATATTTGGATTATGGGTGTTTCCTACTTTATTGGTTTCACTTCTCCTTGTGTCTGGTTGACTTGGGGAAAGGGAGCCTTTGGTCTTCCATCTTGATCCAGAAATCCAGAGAAGGATCATGTCAGGGTGATAGAAAACTTAAACAGGTGAAGGAGGGATTGGCAGGTAAAGGTCTGAGAAGAGATGGGCTAGAAGAATAACGCTGGAAAGAAGGGTTTCTCTTCCTCACAGACGGGAGAACAAAAAAATACAGAGAACGTGAAAAAGGAATTTTAGGTCGTTAGGAGGAAAATTGAAGGCTTAAAAGGATGCTCCTCCTAAGGGAGATGTGGAGCCTGACACAGACAGAAAGCACCAATACATCTTTATCATTTACTCTGCCCATTTTTATCATAAATGTGCTATGTGTGAAGCGGTGGGGAAACGGCAACGAACAAGACAGACAAGTTCCTATTCTCTGACACTTCAGCTCCTCAGAAGAGAGCCAGACACTGAACAATAATGAAAACTTACTTTCTGTCAGCGTCTATGATAGGAAAGAACGGGGCCACAGAGTCATTGGCAAGGTGTCTGTGAAGAGGTGCTGTTTAAGCCAGACCTAAAGGGACAGAGAATGCAGCCAGGTGAAAATGGGGTAGGAGAATTCCTGGCAGAAAGGATTGGAAATGCGAAGACCCTGAGGCACGAAAGAGCTTAATGAGTTTCAGGAACAAATGGCCATTGAGAGCTTAGGAAGCAAGAGAGAATATGGTAGAATCTGAGGTCAGAAAGAAAAGCAGGGGTCAAGTCATATGGGCACTGTTGGAGCTGGGTTTTTATTCTCACATTATTTACTCAGTCAGAAGGGACCATTAAGGACCTAAATGTAGGTAAATATGGATAAATTAAAAATTCTACCACAAAGATTATAGTTGAAGGCTGTGAAAAAAGGCAGAAACGTGCTTTAGAAACTCTTTAAATGCAGATTCTGGTTTTAAGGTAATTTGAGCATAGTGCACGGAGTAAAAAAAAAACAATGTAGTGTTACTCACAGCCTCATAATTACAAGTAGAGGAATTCTATGTCACATTTCCAGGAATGAGTACTAGAAACTAACTGTACTCTGGAACAAAAGATACTGTAACATTTCAGAGGGGCCTATGCTTTGCTGTGCCTTGCTGAATTTGAGGGTATGGATGAGGGAAGTCAGCTATGAGATCATGTCGTGACTCAGAATCTTCTAGACCTGAAGGGTGGGAAGACAAGAGCCTTGTCAAAATGAGAGAGTCTCGTTGTTGGTGTATAGGAATGCCACCGATTTCTGTGCTTTGATTTTATATCCTGCCACTTTACTGAATTCCTGTATGAGTTCTAGCAGTTTTGGGGTGGAGTCTTTTGGGTTTTCCACATAAAGTATCATATCATCTGCAAAGAGTGAGAGTTTGACTTCTTCTTTGCCGATTTGGATGCCTTTTATTTCTTTTTGTTGTCTGATTGCTGTGGCTAGGACTTCTAATACTATGTTGAATAGCAGTGGTGATAGTGGACATCCCTGCCGTGTTCCTGACCTTAGGGGGAAAGCTCTCAGTTTTTCCCCATTGAGGATGATATTCGCTGTGGGTTTTTCATAGATGGCTTTTATGATATTGAGGTGTGTACCCTCTATCCCTATACTCTGAAGAGTTTTGATCAAGAAAGGATGCTGTACTTTGTCAAATGCTTTTTCTGCATCTATTGAGAGGATCCTATGGTTCTTGTTCTTTCTTTTATTAATGTATTGTATCACATTGATTGATTTGCAGATGTTGAACCAACCTTGCAGCCCAGGGATAAATCCGACTTGGTCGTGGTGAATAATCCTTTTAATGTACTGTTGGATCCTATTGGCTAGTATTTTGGTGAGAATTTTTGCATCCATGTTCATCAGGAATATTGGTCTGTAATTCTCCTTTTTGATGGGGTCTTTGTCTGGTTTGGGGATCAAGGTAATGGTGGCCTCATAAAACGAGTTTGGAAGTTTTCCTTCCATTTCTATTTTTGGAACAGTTTCAGAAGAATAGGTATTAATTCTTCTTGAAATGTTTGGTAGAATTCCCCTGGGAAGCCATCTGGCCCTGGGCTTTTGTTTGTTGGGAGATTTTTGATTACTGCTTCAATTTCCTAGTGGTTATAGGTCTGTTCAGGTTTTCCATTTCTTCCTCGTTCAGTTTTGGTAGTTTATACGTCTCTGGAATGCATCCATTTCTTCCAGATTATCTAATTTGCTGGCATATAGTTGCTCATAATATGTTCTTATAATTGTTTGTATTTCTTTGGTATTGGTTGTGATCTCTCCTCTTTCTTTCATGATTTTATTTATTTGGGTCATTTCTCTTTTCTTTGCGATAAGTCTGACCAGGGGTTTATCAATCTTATTAATTCTTTCAAAGAACCAGCTCCTAGTTTCGTTGATCTGTTCTACTGTTCTTTTGGTTTCTATTTCATTGATTTCTGCTCTGATCTTTATTATTTCTCTTCTCCTGCTGGGTTTAGGCTTTATTTGTTGTTCTTTCTGCAGCTCCTTTAGGTGTAGGGTTAGGTTGTGTATTTGAGACCTTTCTTGTTTCTTGAGAAAGGCTTTTATTGCTATATACTTTCCTCTTAGGACTGCCTTTGCTGCATCCCAAAGATTTCGAACAGTTGTGTTTTCATTTTCATTTGTTTCCATGAATTTTTTTAGATCTTCTTTAATTTCCTGGTAGAAGAAAGAGAAATTAAGGAGTCGATCCCATTTACAATTGCACCCAAAACCATAAAATACCTAGGAATAAATCTAACCAAAGAGGCAAAGAATCTGTACTCAGAAAACTATAAAATACTCATGAAAGAAATTGAGGAAGACACAAAGAAATGGAAAAACGTTCCATGCTCGTGGATTGGAAGAACAAATATTGTGAAGAGGTCAATGCTACCTAGAGCAATCTACACATTTAATACAATCCCTATCAAAATACCATCCACTTTTTTCAAAGAAATGGAACAAATAATCCTAAAATTTGTGTGGAACTAGAAAAGACCCCGAATAGCCAGAGGAATGTTGAAAAAGAAAAGCAAAGCTGGTGCCATCACAATTCTGGACTTCAAGATCTATTACAAAGCTGTCATCATGAAGACAGTATGGTACTGGCACAAAAACAGACACATAGATCAATGGAACAGAATGGAGAGCCCAGAAATGGACCCTCAACCGTATGGTCAACTAATCCTCGACAAAGCAGGAAAGAATGTCCAATGGCAAAAAGACAGTCTCTTCAACAAACGGTGTTGGGAAAATTGGACAGCCACATGCAGAAGAATGAAACTGGACCATTTCCTTATATCACACACAAAAATAGACTCAAAATGGTTGAAAGACCTCAGTGTGAGACAGGAGTCCATCAAAATCCTAGAGGAGAACACAGGCAGCAACCTCTTCGACCTCAGCCACAGCAACTTCTTCCTAGAAACATCACCAAAGGCAAGGGAAGCAAGGGCAAAAATGAACTATTGGGACTTCATCAAGATAAAAAGCTTTTGCAAAGCAAAAGAAACAGTCAACAAAACCAAAAGACAACCGACAGAATGGGAGAAGATATTTGCAAATTACATATCAGATAAAGGGCTAGTATCCAAAATCTATAAAGAACTTTCCAAACCCAACACCCAAAGAACAAATAATCCAATCAAGAAATGGGCAGAAGACATGAATAGACATTTTTCCAAAGAAGACATCCAAATGGCCAACAGACACATGAAAGTGCTCAACCTTGCTCAGCATCAGGGAAATCCAAATCAAAACGTCAATGAGATACCACCTCACACCAGTCAGAATGGCTAAAATTAACAAGTCAGGAAACGACAGATATTGGCAGGGATGCGGAGAAAGGGGAACCCTCCTACTCTGTTGGTGGGAATGCAAGCTGGTGCAGCCACTCTGGAAAACAGTATGGAGATTCCTCAAAAAGTTGAAAATAGAGCTACCATACGATCCAGCAATTGCACTACTGGGTATTTATCCCAAAGATACAAATGTAGTGATCCGAAGGGGTACATGCACCCCAATGTTTATAGCAGCAATGTCCACAATAGCCAAACTATGGAAAGAGCCAAGATGTCCATCAACAGATGAATGGATAAAGAAGATGTGGTATATATATACAATGGAATATTATGCAGCCATCAAAAGGAATGAAATCTTGCCATTTGCAATGATGTGGATGGAACTGGAGGGTATTATGCTGAGCGAAATAAGTCAATCAGAGAAAGACATGTATCATATGACCTCACTGATATGAGGAATTCTTAATCTCAGGAAAGAAACTGAGGGTTGCTGGAGTGGTAGGGGGTGGGAGGGATGGGGTGGCTGGGTGATAGACATTGGGGAGGGTATGTGCCATGGTGAGCACTGTGAATTGTGTAAGACTGTTGAATCACAGACCTCTGAAACAAATAATACATTATATGTTAAAAAAAAAAAAAAGTAGGAAGGGAAAAATGAAGGGGGGGAATCGGAGGGGGAGACGAACCATGAGAGACTATGGACTCAGAAACCTACTGAGGGTTCTAGAGGGGAGGGGGTGGGGGGATGGGTTAGCCTGGTGATGGGTATTGAAGAGGGCACGTATTGAATGGAGCATTGGGTGTTATACGCAAACAATGAAACATGGAACACTCCATCAAAAACTAATGATGTAATGTATGGTGATTAACATAACAATAAAAATTTTTTAAAAAGAGTAGAAATTTCAGAAATAGATCCAAATAAATAAAGGAATTTAGTATATGAAAAATGAGAGAGTCTCTCTCTGCTTGGGGACCATCAGAGACAAAGCCAGCTAGCATCCAAAACACACAACTTATTCTCATGCTTTGTGTGTTTGGAAGGAGAAAGCACAACGGGAAACATGTCTACACATTACCTCTCAGCAAATACTACCACGGAAAAAAGTGATGGGAAAAAAGTCATGACAAGGAAATCTGGAAGCAAAGTAATAGAGCTCAAAACAGAATTCATTTTTTTTTCCAATAGGTATTTGGTAAAGTCTGAGTACTAATAGATTAGTTTTTAAAGGAAAAGTGATTTCATAGGATCATGTCATATTGAAGCTGAAGACTTTAAAGATGTATTCATTTATTTCCTTCTTCCCTCCTTCAACAGTGGATGTTTGAGATATGCTAAATGGCCTTTATAGACCAATCTATAGATAAGTGACTTTTCTCTTTGACCTCCTTCATGGTATATTTCTCTGCAACATCCTTTGGGCTCTAATCGGTTTTACTAAATTCCAAAGAATTTCCCACTGATCAGTAAAGCTTCTTCTTAGAAGTGGACTAAAGCTGATTAACTTCAGCTTCTACTGGATACCATATAAGAGACTCTTTACAGAAGGAGACAAAGCGTGAATCCAGTTTTTTTTTTTTGCATTCATTTCTAATTGTTCCAGGGGTTCAAACGAAGCCTCAATGACTAGCTGTAACACAAGTACTTTGTCTGGGAAGCTTGAAGGACTGGAAAGCCCCTGAGCTCCTTCTACTCTCAGTTTAAGTACAGTATTCTGGGCCTGGCAGCTGAGAAGCAGCAGGTGCACGCTGAGAAATAGCTGGCCACAATTGTGGAATGTTTCAGTGGTACTTCGCCTGTCCAAGGGAACCTATTTTTGTTCCATATTCATGCCCTGGTAGTAGAGTTCAAACTTATTTTGGGTTTGCTGATGACCATACTATCAAGAGGATATCAGTGCATGAAGCCAAGAAGCCACCATCTGTGCTGTGTTTCTATCTCAAGAATTATTTAGAAGGCTGATTATTCAGTTGCCTGGGCCTCTTGACCTTCTAGTATTACACTAAGAAAGACAACTAACACTTTCTTGAAAGTCACTTCACTTTTAATAACCCACAGAATTCCCTCAATATATGGTAAGGGTGAAAGGACTGATCACATTCCACCAGTAAGTACTGACACCAAAATGCTCTCCATGTGGTAGGGACACCATGAATGATCATTTATGGTGAGCAGAAATTAGCTCTCCACAGTGGTGTGCTAGTCAATAATTAACAGCTGGCTCTACAAGGAAAAAATACCTGATTTGTAGCATTCGCTGATTTCCATAGCTGAATAGTAAGAACAGCTTGATAAGCTTAAAAACTTAGATGAGATGGAAAAATTCCACAGAAGGCAAAAGTGACTAAAACTGAGTCATAAAGTTTTAGTTTTGAACTAAAAACTCTTCTCCAGAGAAAGCAGAAACCCTGAGAACTTTATATCTAATAAAAAAATTGAATTCACAATTAAATCTTCTCATGAGAAAACTTACAAGTCCAGATAGCTCCCCTAGAGAAGCCTATCACTTTATACGCAACTAATGAGTCACTGAACACTACACTAAAAACTGATGATGTACTATATGTTGGCTCATTGAATTTAAATTAAAATAATTACCCCAAAGATACAGATGTAGTGAAAAGAAGGGGCACATGCACCCCAATATTCATAGCAGCAATGTCCACAATAGCCAAACTGTGGAAGGAGATGAGATGTCCTTGAACAAGTGAACGGATAAAGAAGATGTGGTTCATATATACAATAGAATATTACTCAGCCATCAGAAAGGATGAATACCTACCATTTGCATCGATGTGGATGGAACTGGAGGGGATTATGCTAAGTCAAATAAGTTAAGCAGAGAAAGACAATTATCATGTGGTTTCATTCATATGTGGAACATAAGGAATAGCAAGGAGGACCACAGGGGAAGGGAGGGAAAATTGAAGGGGAAGAAATCAGAGAGGGAGACAAATCGTGAGAGAATCTGGAATACGGGAACCAAACTGAGGGTTAGAGAAGGGAGAGGGATGTGGGGTGAGATAACTGGATGATGGGTATTAAGGAGGGCACATGTGGTGATGAGCACTGGGTGTTATATGCAACTAATGAATCGTTGAACACTACATCAAAAACTAATGATGTACTGTATATTGGCTAACAGAACATAATAAAAAAAAGTTGGAAAAAAAAGAAAAGAAAAAAAGAGAAGCATATTAAATAGGTAAGGAGGAAATAATACCAATCTTGGACAGAGTCCCTTGAAAAATAGAGGAGGGAGCTTTTCCCAGTTTATTTTTTGAGGCCACCATTTTCCTGTCACCAAGATTAGAAGAAGACATGAGAAAATAAAACTAACTATGGATTGATATACTGTATAAATGAAGATGGGAGAAAAATTCTTAACAAAATATTGGCAAGTCAAATCCAGCAATATATAAAAATGATAATACATAATGACCAAGTATTAAAGGTTGGTTTAACATTAAAAATCTATATAATTCATCATATTAACCAAATAAAGGAAAAGAACTATCTGGTCACCTGAGGTTGTACAGTAAAATTATCTGAAAAAATTCAGCACTTGTCCATTACATACATAAATGAAGGATAGGGGAGATTTTCCTCAATGTGATAAAACATCTAAGAAAAACCTGCAGCTAATATCAAACTTAAATGTTAAAAGACTGGACACCTTCCTAAGAGCGAAGAAAGCAAGGGTGCTCTCTGCTCATCACTTCTAGTCAACACTGTGCTGAAGTTTGTAGGTTGTGCAGTTAAGAAAAGAAAAAGAAGTAAACGGCATATACATTGTAAAGGAAGAAGAAAAGCTGTCTTTATTTGCAGATCACGTACATATAAAAATCTAAAATAATTTATGAAAGAACTACTCAAACTATGTGAATTTAGCCAAGCAAGAGGACACAGCGTCAATAAACTAGTCATTTGTACTTTTATAGACGAGTAACAAAATGTAAAAACAAATTCAATACTATCTACAATAACATACAAAAACATGAAATGTTTCATAATAGATTAAAAAAAATATATGTGCAAGATCTGTCAACTAAAAACTACAAACTGAAAAACCAAAGATCTACATGAATGGAGGCATCAGTGATGTTCCTGGGTCAGAAGACGCAGTATTGTGAAGATGTCATTTCAACCCAGATTGAATATATTGATTCAGTATGGTCGTAATCAGAATTCTAGGAGGATATTTTTGTAGAAATTAGCAAGCTGAGATTCTATGATTTAAATGGAAATGCAAAGGACTTAAAATAGCCAAAACAATTTGGAAAAGAAGAAGAGTGGAAGCATATGGTAAGCAGAATTCTAAGATGGCCCCACGATTGCATCCCATGTGGTGCAGGCCTGTTTAATCCCCTCCCCTTGAGTGTGGGAGGGGACCTGTGAATGTGATGGGACGTCACCCCTGGTTGGGTTACGTTATATGGCATAGGTGAAGGGATTTCCACCTGTGGCTCCATCCAGGATTAAAGTAGCTTCGTGCTTGTGTGTGGAGTCCCAGACTAAATGTAAAACTGGTCCTCACCTTCAGAAACAGATACATCTTAACCACCTCACAGGTCAAGGGGTGTACACATTGATTGTGCGGTCAACCCTCTAGGTCAGACCCAGGAAGGAGGTCCACACAGGCCGTGAGGCATACTTGTGTCTTTTTGAAGAGGAAATTCCAGGATTATTGTTGCCCAGGATATGGTATAGAAAAGTAGGTGGAGGCTCTGGGTAGACCAGCCATTTGGCTGAGTGACTGCCTCACTCCATGTCGGGGGCAGAGGCTCAAGGTGGCTGGAGGACCTTCCAAAGCCGACGTCTCAGACTTTAATGTGGATATGAGTGACCCCAGAATCTTATTAAAAATGCAGAATCAGAACATATCAGGACAGGACCTGGCATTCCACACATCTAACAAGCTCTCAGGTGACATGGGAGCTGCTGATCCTTGGGACTGCATTTTGAGTCACGATGCTGTAAAGTTTGGCACCCAGGTCTGAGGGCAGGTAATATTGATACTCAGTACATTTGAAGTCTGTAGTGGAATGAATAAACCAAAGTTGTGAGTAATTTCAAATTACTCATTGCACTAATGATAGTTAACATTAAGCTAATAATGTTTTTTTTTTTCCTTCTTGTGCATTTATCAACTGAGTGAAAATAGTTGACCCAAAAGCAGGATAAATAACTGGAGATCCCAATCCAGGATTGAAACTATGTGTGTAATCTATGGTTGCCTCTTGTAATTATCTTTCAATATGCTTTATGAAACGAGAAATGTTCATAACATCTTAGGTTTTAAGGGTGAAGCATACTACACTTTTCATACTACAATTACCCATATCATAACTGACATACTTGGAAAAGAGCTTTGGAACCCTTCTGATTACTAGCTTGTGCTGGGAGTTTTATGAAAAGAGGCATTAAAATATTTACTACTTTTATTAATAAAATGCGGGGCTATGGATGACTTACAAGATAAAATTGTTTCTGCTTAATATTCATCTGCATTTTATCGCTCTGTAGCATTTATTATGAGACGTAACTCTGCAGAGACTTTGATCTCTCTCTGGGCTAGTTGCCTTCTCCATGCCACATTTATTGACTATGTACACAAGCATTTGCGTTTTCTTTATAATTCTATCCTGAAGGTTAAGACCCTGGACCATCCGTTTCTTTATTTTATCTGAACTTCTCTCACCATTAGTTTGAAGAAAAGAGAAAAAATTGAGTACTGTACTCTCTTTGGTTGGTTATGTTGCTGATGGGTCAAAATAAACCTTGGGAACCCAGATGAACATGTAAGTTATTCCAGGAGAATTAGGATTCTTCCTTTGTGTTTCATACACTCTGCTTTCAATGCAGGCAAAGCCCCTGCTTAAGCTATATAAATTAATACATTTGCAGGAAATGTGACTTCGGGACATTTTACATAGCAGTGATTTTAATGCTGTTAGTGGTGAAATGGAAACTTGAGAATGTGAAGATTAATTTAAACCACATGATGGGTTCAAGGAAAATACACTACAGTTTCTTGAATGTGTGCTCTGTAGAGTGGGGAATGGGATCCAAAAAACCACCAGTGAACTTTTAAACCCTCTTGAGAGGATTCAAACCAACACAATTAGCCCTCGAAGGGAGCTGTTCCAAATGACAGACAGATCATTTCTCTCTCCCTCAGAAACAGATCCCTTTGCCTAAGAGAACGCAGTAGGGAGACCAAGGAAGGAAGAAGGACCCCACGCGTTACCACCAATGGAGTGAAGTTAGAAATCCCTTTCCAGTCATTCGCTGGTTTACTGATTCATCTTTCACTCTAGATTACAGTTCTGTTGGGTTTTTTGAACAATGGATAACCAACGCATTGTATATCGTGAATTTGAAATAAAGGATTTCTTTTCCCTTCTAGTTCGTGGTAGCGGTCTTCTGGATCATTTATGCCTATGACAGAGAGATGATTTACCCGAAGTTGCTTGATAATTTTATCCCAGGGTGGCTGAATCACGGAATGGTAAGTGGACTAAAACAAATAATTTCCTTTCATTAAAAAAAAAAAATCTATTAAAGAGCTATTTTCTAATTCGGGCTTTCCATAGAATGTACCTAACTGGCTGTGCAATGAGGGGGATTATGAGAGATTGTAATCAGAGGAGAATACCGAATGTCAATAAAAACATCTTCCCATGAAACTGAGTCACTATTAAAACTATGTAGTAGATGAATCCACAGTTTACAAGGTGTTGGTATTGTTGGATAATACAACTAGCTCATTGTATGGATGAATTTAATTTCTGTGCCATTCGAAGACTTGTCCCCTACTGGAGCCTAAGGACCTAGTCCCACCTGTACAACTATTGAGGCCTCATTGTTCCTCCACCTCACGTCAGGATATTGTGTTGGAAGTAACTACAGCACTGGGAGAATTGGCCCCAGGGGAGCAGCAAGACTGTTATTTTCCCTGGGAGATCTGCTGCAGGCATTGGAAGTGTCCTTGGCAGGGGGTGCCCGTTGGAGGGCATTTGCCTGGGGCGCCCAGCTCTTTCCCTTCTTCTCAGTCGGATTCCTTCTGATGCTCTAGCCATGGTTTTGCCTTCCCATGTTTCAAATCAAATATTTTGGATGGTTTGCCTGTCACCTCACAAGACTTAAAGATATATTTTCTGCAGAGAAATTTTGAATTGTCTTCCCTGTCCACTTCTGGAATTGAGCACTTTTGTTATTAACTAAGAAGCCTGCATTTTTTTGGTTACAGCAATTTTTAGAATACATCACTGGGGGCTCCCCGTGAAAGGGGTAACCCATCAGAGAAATTATAGGGGCACGAAGAGCTAGATCTCACACATCATAGGTCCAAAATAAGTTTCCTTTCTACCCCCAATTTTGGTATATTTTGAGAAAAGTGGTGTGTACTGACAAACAAACATTACTGTACTGAGGGGCTTTGATTAATTCTTTCCTAAGCCAACACATCAAAAGTGGCACGGCTCAAACAACTGGCATTTTCTTTGAGTCCAATTAGAGCCACGCTGTTGAAGGATTAACATGGCACCTCTGGTCTAGTTCCAAACAAATAAGCTGGGTCTTGTCAGATTCATTTTACCATCTTTGGAGCTTGATGTGGCTACTCTGTGCCTCTCCAACTTTTGACTTTTCTTGAACGTGAAAAGCCTTTGCATAACCCTGTGTCCACAATCTTCTACCCTCGATGCCCTTCCCATTCTTTACCGGGGAACCCCTGCTCACCCTGCTAGCTTCTATAACATCTCTCAGAAGTCATGGAACACTACATCAAAAACTAATGATGTAATGTATGGTGATTAACATAACATAATAAAAAATTAAGTAATTAATTAATTTTAAAAAAAAGAAGTCTCTCTTCACCCCCTCAGGCCAGGTTAGCTCTCCTGTCAGGCTCGCAAAGCACCTTCAAATCTCCGTCAGACATGTGTGTATCCCTCACACAAGTGTTACTTCCTAGTGCAAACAGCAGACTTCCAGCCCCGAGCACTCCGCCCACCCACCTGGCATGTAGTGGGATCAATGCCTATTTGTTAGATTGATGCATGAATTCAGTATACAGTCGTCCCCCCACTCCCCGCCTTATCTGAGAGGGATCTGTTCCAAAATCCCCAGTGGATGCCTGAAACCGAGGACAGTACCATACTATGTTTTTTCCTGTACATACATACCTATGATAAAGTTTAGCTTATAAATTAGGCCCAGTAAGAAATTAACAACAAGAGGAGGGCCTTCACTGGGAACCAGTGGTCGCATCATGCGCTCTAGGAGTACAGGCCTTAACTGTTTGGCCTGTCGTCCACATCCCTCAAATGCACAATATTACCTTTAGGCCAGAGAATAAATCACAACCTTAGCAGATGTAGGTGCTACTTAACGTTTCAAAAGAATGGTTTCTAAGTACTGATGAAGCCATTAGAACGGTAACTTGACTCTTAAGAATTTCCCCTGGATTCACTTTGATAGGCTATACTCACTCGTGGAGACAAACACTACTTAGAAATTCAAGGAGAATTTGAGTGACACAGATATTTCGGAAAGGGAAAAGATAAATGAATCAACATGTCAAATCCTCTAAGATAATAAGAGCTCAATAGAGTCTTTCTTAATGAACTTTGTCCGTTAGTAGAGATGAATGACCATTTCTTTGGTTTTCTTCATGTTCCAGTTCGTGATTCCAGAATTACCAACCAAGAAGTTGCATATGGTGGCTGAGGAATATTTTGCAATATTAATTTGCATTACTCTAAATTTGTATATATGTGACTTTAAATAGGATGTTGATTCTTTAGATTGGCCGTTAAAATATGAACACTAACTGCTGGAATCATGAATAATATAATTTTTATAAAAATGTGAAAAACTATTTATGAAATACTAATAAATCAGATAAGCATTTTCAACTTTAAATTTTATTTGAAAGTTTAATAATTATCATTTGTATTTTAATTTTAAATGATTTTCAATATTTAATTTTAAAAGTATGAAAATAATTCAACTAAAAATTTTTACATTCACTTGAATGTTCGTATTTTGATGAAAACATTCAAATTGTGTATACTTTGATTATAATTACATTTTATTTTTAATTAATGCCTTAGATTAATACTATCAGTGGAGCTTAAATTTTTGAAAATTTCCATTATAACAACATATTCAGTGAATTTGCTGAAATGAAGGCAAGAAAATAAAATTTTGGAATATTTATTTTGGAATATTTATATTGATATTATATTAAATAATATAATTTTATAATTTACAAATTTGTAATTTATAAATATATAAGCCTTTATTTTATTACTCATACAATCATATATTTTTTTATTTTGTTTTATAAAATATGTATCTAACAATGTAGGAGGATAGAACATATTTTATTTAATATTTTACTAGCTTAATTTGTAACTTTTAAGTATTTCTGCCCATGGATGGTTTATGGCCCTTTAGGCCTTTTGCTATTGCCTATCTAAATCTGTATAGCTACAAGAATTCCAAGAGAGAATGTACCCTGTTTTGTTTTGTTTTTGTTTTTTTTTTGACACAAAGTTTGCTTTAAATATTTTTTGGGGGGAAAGGACACCACACTTCTACTCAATTAAAAGAAACATTTTTACAGTCTTGAGGTCTTTTATTTTCTTTACATTTATCATGCCATGAATTCATAGGGAATGGGTTCCAGCAGTGCGGGCTCCTTTCCATTGGTTCTCACAAAGTGTGTTTCTCTGGGTGGGGCAGGCTGGCGCTTCAGTTGAACCCAAGTACCTTTCTCTTTGGCTTCCTTCTTTTTCTGATCATTTTCCTTCACACGCTTTAGGAAGCTATCTCGGCTCTTTGAGTGTTTAATATGCTCAATGAGTACATTAATTCTCTTGGCAAGAATCTTGCCCTTAACTTGTTTGTTTACAACAATGCCAACAGCATGCTGAGTAACATTGTAGACTCTTCCAGTTTTGCCATGGTAACATTTGTGGGGCATTTCTTTTTGAACAATGCCCATTCCCTTGATGTCCACAATATCACCCTTCTTATAGGTTTGCATGTATGTGGCCAAAAGAACAACTCCATGTTTTCTAAAAGGTCTAGAGAACATATAGCGGGTACCTTTCCTCTTTCCCTTTGTGTTGGTCATTTTGGCAAATTACTGGAAGATGGCGGTTCCGGCCGAAAGGCGAGTGTACCCTGTTCTTATATGTAGAATCACACTTACTGTTTGAAGAGTCTCAACATAATCTCCCAGGCTCCAGAGGCCTGATGCGGTTTATAAGTCTGTCATGGCACCATTTCAGAAGACATCACCAAGTTAGTCTTGAATTTACAGCACTCATCTGCCCAGCACAAAATTAGACAGAAAACAGGCATGAAAGGAAACTCACAGGATTTTAAATTCACAGGACTTTCCTTTTGATTTACTCTACCCATAAGTTGGACGTGATTGTAACTAAAGGAAACTATCCTATTTCTTCCTTTCTATTGTTTACCTCTATTCTCTCAGCAAGCAATCTTAGAATTTTTTTGGAGAAGAGAAGAGGAAATGGGTAAATAAATGAGTTGTAACAGTAATACAACCTTGCTGTGTAACTGCTAACTTCTTTCCAGGCTCTATTAAAATAGCACTTGCACACACACACTATTTTAGTTTATTATAATTAAAAATATAAACCTATAAAATATAACATATTTTACTGGAGTCACTTTAAGATCCAAAAATCAAAAACTGTTCTATCCTTTCAGCCCTATTTATTTTTTGTATTTCCAGGAATCTGAACAGCACCTGACGCCCATTAGGCATTCACTAGGTGTTGGTCATTAAAAGGGTATTTACATGTTTGTTTTTGAAACTTGGAAGAATGTTGGGGTGCCTGGGTGGCTCAGTCGGTTAAGTGTCCCACTCTTGATTTCGGCTCAGGGTCCTGAGATTGAGCCCCGTGTGCTTAAGATTCTCTTTCTCCCTCTCCCTCTGCCCCTCCCACGCACATACCCCCACTTGTGCACGTTCATTTTCTCTCTAAAAAAAAAAAAACTTGAAAGAATGCCATGTTTATATTTATATCTTCTACCACCTTTCTATCCTCAGTCCACTGATAATAAGACAAGAGAAAACTAGAGATATCAGCAAAATGAATCACTTTGCAAAACATAATGCTAATGGTCATGGATAGTTGTGGTTGGAGTCTGCATGGCTGCAACCTGTGGGAGCTGAGCTTTGATTCAATTCAATCTAGCAAACATTTATTTTCAGTAAGACCTATGAAATGCAAAGCACCCTGCTAGGCACTGTGGGGTTATAGGATGAGAAAAATACTTGCACTTTTAAAGGATAGAAATGGCCTGTTTGAGGTGGAGGAAGGTGAGTAGGAAAACAATTCTACAAGCCAACGGAGTGGTCTCCCGTAGGCTGTGTTCACTCTGACAACGAGAAGCACTATTGTTATTCTGGCCTGTTTGTTGGCTGCAAAAATAGATCCCTGAACCTTTCTCTTCTGCTGATTATAAGTTTAAAGCACTGTCAATGGAGTAAGTATACATTAAAAGCAATAAATAAATAAATATTTAAACTCTAGAAAGATTGCTGATTCTCAGCGATGCTATAACAGGAAAAACCAACAATGAGACAGTGTCTCTGCTTAGCGAAGACCTAATTAATGTTTATAAAATGCCTTGAGAATGCCAAGCACTGCAGAAGTTTGGATATTATTATTAATATCACAGATCTTTAAGCATACATGACCTAGATATTCTTATAATCACAGCAGTTGTTCATTCCCCATATAATTTATAAGGAGATAAAAAAATAAAGCCCACCTCTCTTCATGCTTGATTTGTCAGTTGTTCTTGTTATATGTAACTGATCCTCAAGAGAACTTTAATTTAGGCAACTATTTATTCTGTTCAATATTATTTTGACATTTGGTAATTACTAAAGTTTTTGTGCATCTGTCTTTCCCAGAAGAGAAGGCATTAAATACTGCTTGGATGATCATTGGTTTTGTAGGAACACAAAGTTGACGTTATTCTTTTGTTAAATAACACAACTTATGGAAAGTCTCCAGTTCTGGGCCACACAGACGATGCATTTCGTGATCTGTGGAGTCTGTGCCACCCTGATACTGGATACTTGACAAAATAAGCTGTTGGTCACGAGAAGGCTATCTTCTTTTTCGTATGAAAAAAACTGACCTTTATTATTTTCCCAATATATTCTAAAGTAACTGGAAGATATCTGGAAATTTTCAAAAATAAAAGTAAGACTGGAACAGAGGTCAGAAATTTCTTGGGAACCACTTTCTAAGACTCCCAATGGACCTCCCAAAGAAAACAAATAAGACCCCAAAGACCCAGAAATGAGAAGGAGAGTTCCATCCACAGTGAGGCAGATACTTTCAGAGTTACTGCATACGGTTCTCATTTCATTTTACAGATCATAGCATTCTCCGTGTGAATTTCCATTTGCTCAGTCTCACCTTCTCAGTAGGGCCCACTCTGAGCAGCCTATTAGGTATTGCCAGCTACCGCCATGTCCCCGGAGTCCCCTTACCCTGCTCTTTGTCCCCCTGGTGGTACTTAACCATCCTTGACATATCTGGTTTTACTTACATGCTGTATTTATGGCTTATTGTCCATCTCCTTCTGCTAGAATATAATTTTCATAAGGGCAGAGGTCTTTGTTTCAGTTACTCATCTATCCCAAGCACTTCAAACAGTGCCTCTACACAATGGAAATCAATGAGTATTTGTTGCATCGATGAGTGAATTTTACCAATATTCTACGTCCATGTTTTCTCTTGTCCTTTTTTTTTCAACTCTGTCTTTTCCTTTTCGTAATAGTTGACAGAGAATGCAACCCCAAACCATTCACTTCTTTCCTAACTTGTATTTTACTTCACTCTTCAATCTCAGCTGCACTGCAATAAAATCTTACATACACGGCCTGCTATCCGCTCTGAGGGTCTTATTGGTTGGTACATACCAAATTGCTGCCACTGCCTGAGAAGGCCTGAAATGATGTCCAAAGAACACAGTGTGGTCCCTGGAACATCTGAGAGTTACAGGCCAAGTAAATAGAAATGCCTAGGTCAAATTTATTGGAAAGCATTTCCATATATTGATTATTTTATCTGATTATTAGTTCTTTTTTCTCTAGGGTAATAGACCATGGCTTTTTAAAGCAATTTTCTGACATCACAAATTCCACTGTAGAACTAATTTTCCATGTAAGGATAGAATTCAAGGCTAATACTATTTGGCTTACACTCTGCCCTTTTTCTTGCTACACTGAATAGATGAGCAGGCCCAGCAGTAGTTTGAGTTCATCAAAAGGTCTATAAATTATATTCAGATATTTTGGGGTCAGCAAAACCCAAAGTGTGGTTTATTCAAGTTCTTTTACCCCTAATCCTTAAATCCATAGATATTTCAAAGTAAACTTCATTCATATGTTTCCCATTCATGTGCCCTCAGTTCTTCGTAGCTGGGGGAGAGGTGGGGCCAGGCCCAAAGGTGTTGTCTCAGGAACTGGCTTCCTCCTTCATTACCACAAACAGATCATTCATTAGCCACAGACCCAGCTCCTTGGCAGAAGTCCATCACTATATCCTTTCCAGTTCCCTTTTAATTGAAGCTCCAACCTCAGCAAGCATCAGTGATAGCTGCCAAAGAAAGTGAAGTGGAAAAACAAAGCTGCATTTTCTATCATAGAGGCACAGAATCCTAACATCTTAAAACTTGGGAAGTGTTTCTAAAGACCATCTGGTCCATACACCATGTGATATCTCAGTTCCCTGAACAATATCTTGGCAAATTCCCTTTCAGTCTATACTTGAGCATCTCTAATGATGGAGCTTCAACAGTGGACCAGGACCATGGGGTTTTCAGCTGAAGGAAGATTCTCATAAGGAACTGAACCTTCTGTTTTTTCCTCCAGTTCAAATCCGCCCAGTCCATTCATCCATTCTGCAGGATTCCCAAATAACCACCTGTCTCTCTTCTCTTCATGTTCTCTTCCAGGGGGATCTCACTCTTCCCCATGACTTCAGTCTCTGTTATATGTGGGTCATTCCAAGTCTGTACTTCCTGGTCCAACTTCTAAAGGGCATCACACTCAGCATTTGACACAAGGACCTTGAGATGAACATACTGAAACAAATTCATCACATTAACCCCTCCCCTCGTCTTGTTACTCCTCTCATGTTGCCACTTCAGTAATGGCAGAAGCATCTAAAATCTCCTCTTTCTACCACATTCCTCACAGTTAGTTGACAAGTCCTACTAGATGTACCTCCAAAGTAGCTCCCAAACCTGCCCCAGCCTCCTCCACCATCCCGGCTTTAGTTCAAGGCTTCATCATCAGCCAACTGAACTGAGGCAACAGGCTCTCTCTTATCTCCCCACCTCCCCACTCCCTCCTCACCAGAACTTTCTCCACACTGCTGCCTCAGTTACCTTTCTAGAAGATCTGAAGTTCTGATGGCTCCTTGCTCCATCCCTTTCTCAGACGCCACCTGTGAGTGAAGCGGTCCTGAGTCTCCGAGGTATCTGAGTGGGTCGCTTCTCCCTGCACTCAGAACACTTTGTCCCGACACCTAGGATTTCACTTATCACATTGTTTGATTAGTATTATTTGGTTATTCCCCCAATGGGCTATAAGGCCATAAAGGGCAGAAAATGTTGTTGTTCTTGTTGTTTTCTTTCATCTTTTCCTCCAGAACCTAGCGTAGTCTCTGGCATTCCTGCACACTCTGTAAATGTTTATTGAGAAAATGTCATACAGGCCTTTTAGCATCATGCTCAGTCTCCCCTGATGAGGCTTCAGCTTGTGTAGATTGGTTTTTACAGTTCCGTATGATTGGGCAAGAGTAACAACAGAGCGGTCTAGCCAGCGTCTTGTCTTAATAGCGTTGTCTGAGCTCCATTAACTCTTTTTGGCAGTTCATTATACCATATACTGAAACTTGCACATCATGTTTACCTGACCAGTGTGTGGTTTAGCTAAGATTCGAAGTTGTTATTATTTTGTTCTTTTGCATACAAGATGTAGGATCCTTAGGTGTATTCTTAGTGAATTCCATCTTGTTAAACTCAATTTGAATACAGCATGGGCTCTGGGGAAGCCACAGTACACAGAAAGATTTTAAGGGTCATTAAATGGATCTATTGGAATTTAATAAAATGATTGATCTATAAAACTAATTTGAATTGAGGTGCCTGAGTTGAAGCTTCTTTGGAGGCTCCCGCTGTGAGTAAAGTCAGTAACAAAATAAGTGATTTTTCAGAGCAGTAAATTTTGACCACCTTGTAACCATGTGGGGAGAGGATAGTTGGTTCCTAAGGTCAAGACAGGTATTTAGATAAAAATGACCTATGTGGTAGCAGAAGGGAAGAGCGGGGCAGCGGTATTGGCCACTGAAGATTATCACCATATCCAGGGATGGAGAAATAGGAAATTAATGCAATACATATATTGGAGAGAGAGTTCTCAGACAAGGGATCTGGTGAGGAAAAGGGTTATAAGATGATACTGGCAACAGGTGGATGGTAGCTTGGGGACAGAACTCACCTGTGAAGAGTAGGTGTTGCTGTTTCCCAGTTTGACTGGATTCTAGATATCTAGAGATGCTGAGGGGTCATCATGTTGGTCACATTTAGATAAAGTGGGAAAAGAAACTTTTCTGGGAGTCCAGAATCGTTGTCCCAAATCCTTACATCCACACCAGATCATGAAGACAGCAAGAATCCTCATCTCATCTGCATGCTCCTTTATCTGAGTCATGTTAAAAAGTGAAGAAAGAACAGCAAGGAAAGACTGTGGCAACCCACCAGGAAATTTTCAACTCAAAATTTTTTCTTTTTTTTCTTTTTCTATTTGAATCTGAAGCTAAACTATCAAATTTGGCCCCAAACTGCCTGGTCCTTTAGGAATACTGGTTAACTTCTGTGATCCCATTTAAGGTTAAGTTGGGGTTTCTCTGGGACCGAGTGTCCACTCAGCCCTGAGTTTCCTGTCAAAACCTTCTCTCTCCTCCCAGTCCACTCATGCATCAACTCTGCCTTACATCACAGAACTGACCATCCTCTTTACGAGCCTCTACCCCACATGTGCCTCTATGACAGCATCCGTTGTCCTGTACTTGTAGTATGTTGTTGCATTTGTCTGGAACTGTTGAATTTGTTCTTTAACAGCAGGCTCATGCTCTTAGCTTCCTTGCACAGTCCCATCTTCTGGATCAGTGCCTGGCACATAGTAGGTCTCAGAAAATGTTTTTGAAAGGATGAATGAATAATGGTGGAGTGAATGCCTTTCTATCCTATTTCCTTACTCTCCCAGTCTGGTAAGACCTTCTGAAAAGGAAATAAGATCATTTTCTCTAAGTGAACTTAAGCTGGCACATATGATCATCATTAACTTCTCTCTGTTTCCTACCCGAGCCCTTCAGTGACCCATTTTAGAACTTCACAGCATCCTTGTCAAGCTCACTGGCTTATAATTTTCAAAATCAATCTTCCCCTTTTCCAGAGCAGAACTGTATCTGCTGGCCTTCAAGTGTGCAGCATGAGAACTTGTCCAGGCTTGCACAGCTAGCCAGCCCCTACCTGGGGGTGGGATGCTGAGCTGACCGACCCCATCACATTATCACACCCAGGGCCTCTCTTCTTGGAGCTTTGTTAACATCTAGTGAATAGATGCCTTTCACCATGAATCATCATTATATTTCACAAACATATCTCATCAAGACACTAATAAACATTCCTGGCATTTCTGATGATTTTCTTTTCATCTAAGCAAGGGTGACTTTTTCCTATTGTTTTACCATATCTATATTCAGAGAATGAGCTTGCCCTTAATGATTTAATTGAGATAACGTTTTAACCTAGTTGTAAGGATTAGCCCTGGTGGGTGAAAATGTTTCCCCTTAAGGCAACCCCTTTCATCCGTATCAAATATGTTCTTTCATGTGACCTGGTAATATATCAAATTATCTTATATGACCAAGTGCTACTCTTCACAAGGCTACTGTCTATATGCATTAGGATAAAAAGACTGATGTTAGTAAACATCCCTTTCTATGCTCTGCCCTGCTGCCACACACACAATAGAGTGTCTTTTTTGTTCCATTCTCTTTCTCACACCGGGTTAACCCCAAAAGGCACTCTGTGTCTACAGGCAGCTCTTCTAAGCGATAAAGACATGTGAGCCACCTCGAAGGAGCCACTGAACCAGATGACCTCTCAAGTTTTCTCTGGTTTTATCATTCTGTGGAAGGGGTTTAGTGTAAGTGATTTAAGAGGTTAGTCAGAAGAGAATTCTCTGTTCAATGGTCTTTTTAAATTTCTCTCCTGAATTCCACGAGTGGGGAACTTAAAGCTTCTTGCAGGAGCTCCTGAGATTGGCTGTGGAAGTACATACCCCGGTACCTGCCACATAATAGGCTCCATGAATAGAAGTCCCCTCAAAGAGGACAGGGTAGGAATCTTATGGCAAAGATAAGATGAAATTCCCGTATAGCTAATGATGTTCCCCTATTAGCATATAGTAGGTAAGAAGCTAGCGTCAAACTCTGTCTACAGCTTCAAGGAGAAATGCTCAGGTGGAAATCTTGTATTTTTAGCAACAGCACATTTGTATATACTCCTAACATAAAAAGTTAATGAAATTCCTTTAAAGTTTATATAACAGGTACGATATTTATCCTTGGACATAGAATTCAAATCTCCCTTAATTTATTTTTAAGCATTTCTCCTCACTTGCACCTATTGCAAAGCACTTTGCTTAAACTCAGAATTTGACTGCTAATATTCACACATATGGCAAATATGAACTAATCAGACCACAGCTATTTTGCCGCATTCCATGGTGTCTCATTTATTTGTTTAATTTGCAGCTATAGCAACTAGATTCCACCACTTTCGGCTTTTACTCAGACCTACGGTCTGATCAGCTTGGTTGAAGTTTGGCACTCGGCAGCATGCTCAATTGAAGACATATGCGCAAACTCACTTACCACATTTTTTAACCTGATTTTCACACTGGGTAGATATTAATATTTGCGTAAAAATATGAACAGCAACCTTCTGCAAGGATAGGAGGCCATTAAAAGATGTTGTGACCTTCTCTTCTGTAACATTTCAAATCTGAAAGTTTTCTTGGCATGCTTTTCAAAAGCCCATCTGACTTTGAAGCAGCCTGCCTCACCACAGAAGGCTCCCTCCAGCAATGACTAATGGGTTGACCTGGTGCCATGCGAGTGATGTTCCACGCATGCTGGTCTGCATAAGACAAGCATTTGGAAATGACCTTGAAAGGGAGTTTTGCCAAGTTCGTGAAATATGGGCCTTCAAGGAGTTGCCATTTCACAAGCGATTTCCAGAAGGGTATCCACAGCATTGTCAAAACTTGGCTCCTTAATTTGGTGTTGCTTTACCAAGAGTGTTTAACACACACAAAGAATGATGCTCCCTCTTGGTTTTATGAGTTGCACTTTGTAACAAGTTGGAAAAATCAGGTAATGGTGAAAATTGGCATCCCAATGTTGTTTCTCTTAGGTGTTTTTGTTTCAAACATTCGCTGGAGGGAAGGAGGATGCTCAAAGAGTCCAAGTGTAAATAAGGACATGGGAGTTTAAAATGAAGGGTAAGCTGAGGGGCGCCTGGGTGGCTCAGTCAGTTAAGCGTCCGGGCTCTTGATTTCGGCTCAGGTCATGATCTCAGGGTCGTGAGATCGAGCCCCGCGTCGGGCTCCGTGCTCACTGGGGAGTCGCTTGAGATTCTCTCCCTCTCCCTCTCTGCCCCTCCCCACCCCCTCTAAAATAAATAAGTAAATCTTAAAAAAAAAAAAAAAAGAAGGGTAAGCTGCAAATGGAAGTGAAGATAGTGTTAGTGGGTAAAGAAAACGTGTCAAGAAGAGGTACCCCTTTGTATGCCATTTACTGCCCAGTTGATGTGATTCCTCATCAGCAGATTTAGGCTCTAGGAAGAGAACATTCCTTCATCTTGGTGGGCACACCCATGTAGTAGTCTATTGTCGTTGTTTAAAAATGCTCATCGACGCTGACATCAGATTTGCTATACGGCTTTCCATTTTAGTGACTGATATATTTCTTTTGGTGCACAGTGTCTTTTTTTGATTGCACTCCTCATGCTGGTGAAGTTGGCTGACATTTCAGAATCTGGATAACGAAGCTGTGCTTTAACCTTATTTGGAAGTCAGAGATCAGGCTCCTAGATTCCTATGATTTGGAAAGGTCGCCCTCAGGTTCCCTTCCTGTGACTTCCCCTCTGCAGTCATGGGTAGCAGAGACAGTCCAAGCTCAGGGTGGGCTCTTGGAAGAACAGTGAGGAACAAGTCATATTTTCTTAATTCATTTTTAATTTATTATCTTTATTCCTCATTTGCTCTCAGTTTGCTCTCAGATTTTTTATACAGAATTAGATTAGATATTTCTTTAAAAAACAAAAACAAAAACAAAAAGATTCAGCCTCTCTAGAACCCTCTGATGAGACTGTTAAAGACCTCTGGCCATTCTTATTTTTCAAATGCTGATATTCCTCACTAAGTAATCCTGGGAAACAAACATCTATAAGATCAGGGCAACAGACTGTCAACGGCAACTTCCCAGAACATTCCTTTTTTACTTCATCTGGGATTTTTTTCAATAAGTAATTTGATATTTCTGTAAGTTTAAACTGGAATCACTAAAGTGAAGGCATTTTTCCCTTATAAGCTCAAGCCTTCCAGACTCATCATTTTGTAGTGTTACATAAGTAAGCCATGCAGTTAAGTTAAAAGTCTAAATTACAGAATAAAGTTGTTGTAAAACTGTTCACATTTTATGCAGCAACTTACATTAAAACCTGTAACATATTTGCAAAACAGGTTTTGTATGCAACAATTTATATTGAAATCCAGCTTGGTGATTTTTCATTAGGTTTTGCTGAGGGTTATATGCTAAATTATTCACTTGTGAATTTTTTTTCCCCAATTGCTTGTGTGTAGTAAATTTGCTTGAAAAGTTCTGACATAGGAAACTCAGAAAGATGCCATTATCTTGCCCTATTTTCTTTATCTATCTGTATTTAGGTGATTTGCTTTAAATTGCAATACCAGACCTTTTTTTTCACTTTTAAATGTTTTTATTAGAGAACACATTTTCCCAAATAATCCTCATCCCTAGTTTAGAGCCCCATCCTACTAATATGACTGATTTTTAATGTATTTCCTAAAACACATCCACTGCTTAAATAAAGAAGGAATGAAAAAAAAAGAGAGAGACTGAAGAAGGGTGAGAAAAAGAGGCAAATGCAGGAGAGAGCATCAACCGTAAGGAACACCAGCATTTCTGGTACTTAATATCGTAGACCACAGCTCACAGGAACCAAGAGACAGAATGAAAAAAGAAGGCCCAGGCCAATGAGCTTCTGATACCCTGAGAATCCTTGTGTCCTTGCATCCCACTGACTTCGGCACTTAGCACTGCCTTTCTCTTCCTGATGATATTTTTCTTTTATATTTTCAGTAAACATTTTAGATACAAAGAGGTAGGGAGCTTATCATTATTCAATACCGTCAGGCAATATCTTCACCTTTAAACTATATTCACAGTCTCACCATCCTATTTTTTAGAATCATATGAGATTATTTATGTTTATGTGAATAGAATGTAAAGTATTTTCTTATTAAAAAAAAAAAAAAACAAAAAACCTTCATTCTGCATCCCTGCACAGCTCCTTCCAATTGAACAGGAGCCTTCTTTACAAAGAAGGTCCCCAAGTAGGGACCTTCTCAACCTTTATTCTAACATAATGGCACTTTGCCCTCTGCTTCCTTGTCTCATTGTTGTAAAATATCCATCAAACATTGTCTGTGTACCTTTATATATACTTAACTAGCACACATGGTTGAAAGAAATATGATCCTGTATTAGTCAGGGTTCTCCAGAGAAACAGAATCAGTAGGATGTGTGTGTGTGTGTGTGTGTGTGTATGTGTGCAAGCGTGCGTTCACGCTCTTGCATGGCTGTACATGCATATAAGGAATTGGCTCATGTGATTATAGAGCCTGAGACGTCCTGAGATCTGCAGTCGACAAGCTGGAGACCCAGCAGAGTCGATGGTACAGTTTCAGTCCAAGTCCAAAAGCCTGAGAAGCAGGAAAGCTGATGGCAGAGATTCTAGTCCAAGTCTGAGTCCAGAGACAGGAGAAGACCCATGTCCCAGATTGAAGACAGTCAGGTGGAGAGAGTAGATTCTCCCTTCTTCATCCTGTGATTCTATATAGGCCGTCAGTGAATTGGATAACGCCCACCCCCATTGGGGAGGCCAATCTGCTTTACTCAGCCTACTGACTCAAGTGTTAATCTCACCCAGAAACACCCTCACAGACATAATGTCTAACCAAATACCTGGGTACCCTGTGGCCCAGTCGGGTAGACACATAAAATTGACTTTGACAGATCCCCATCAAAAACTCCTCTCTTCCTTTGAAAATCAACTCCATTTGTTAGAGGTCTGAATAATGCTGTTCTGTTTCCATTAAAGTTACACTAAGGTTGGTCAAGCCTGGTTGGCCCAAGTCTCATGCTCAGAGGTTCTGATGGACTCTGTCTTGGATGGGACCCTTGCACCATCTGTATTCTTCGTAATGCTTCCCCACGTGGTTGGGGAAGCACAGCCAAGTTTGAGAATCCTTGCATTCATTGGCCTGTAGGCTTCCTTGGGGTTCAATGAAAGTGGTTAATGGAAGAACACAAAGAGAGAAGTCACCCTGGCGGTGCCTGGAGCTGAGCTAAGTGGAGGAGTGGAAAGGAGACAGACCCCAGCCAACGTACATAACCAGGCTGACTTAACCATTACAGGGCTGGTTACCAGGTGGCATCTCTGCCTCTTTTTCGACTGGGATAAAATACTGTTGCCATCCCAAGATTCTAGGGAAAAGAATCAATATTAACATTTCTTAAAAGATTAAAAGCATAATACATGTGTCAATTATCATTAATCCTTGAAAATATTTATGGAGTTAAATGGTCTGTAACTAATTAGAGGTGGCAGTTAACAGGGGATATGGGTTTCCTCTGAGTTATATGAAACAAAATATAAATCTTTTTATATAACTCTATTTCCTACAGAAAGGATTTTTGCTTATCAGTGGGATTTTTAAAGTTTTATTTTATTTTCTTGGATTTCATTCCTTTTCCACAAATTCTATAAGCAGAATTACAATGAGGTGAGTCACAGTCTTAACACTTTTTTGGAGCTTCTTCTGCCAATGCAGCTTGGAATACAGGGGATTTTTTTTTTTTTTTTTTAAACTGTGTTTGGGAAACATGGGGAGGGGAGGGTGAAAGAAGGGAGAGAGGGAGGAAAGAAGGAAGGAAAAAAGGAGGCTTTAGATTTTACTTTAGATTACATTTTTTTTTAATTAATGATATTATAAAGGTAAAACTTCCATAGTATCTCATCAGTGTGTTATAGACAGTCCTGAAATACAAATGGTTTGGGTTTTAGAAGTTCATTCATGAGCTAGTCATTTGGAACTGAGAACACATTTTACCACAAAAAATTTTGTTATATAAGTGGTAATTAATTTTCGAAGCTAGCTCATAATCTGCCCTCATTCTGTTTTGAAACTGAATGGTTGTGCATTTACAGTGATAAATAGACTCTGTTGTTGAAAATTTGTAGATTAAAAAGTACATATAAAAGCAATAAAATCCATTTTGAGTCACTTCAAACTGTTCACTTGAACGCGGGTGCTGGAGGGAGAACAGATTTAATCTGAGGCACCTACGGATGTTCAGAACATCTGATGCTGCTATTTGAGAGCACCAGTCCAAAGAGCAGCAGCCATTCTCTCTGGAGAGTCTCTGAAGGCACACGTATGCTTCAAGGTGGTCACCAAAGAGCAACACGCTTAGAACACATTAGTAAGTCCTCAATGGAAAATGTCTTCTTTCCTTCCTACCACAAATGCTGATGGAACATGTACTATATGTGATACACTCCTTACCACTTAACACTAGGAGGAAACAGGAAGAACCCCTCTCCTTGTGGAGCTTTTAGCTAGTGGGGGAGGGAATGAAATAATTGTACAAGTAGATGACCTATGATTCATCCATCTTTATGAAATACAACAGTGTGAATATTAAAGCCCATACATCTGTACAAGGAATAATGAAGATCTATATAGGATTCACCTGGGGATGGGAAGGCAAAATCTTTGTTAAATATGTGCCGTGGGCCAGCCACTTACTCCTGCTCTCTCATTTTACCTTCGGAGTGACCCTGAGGATTAGGGACTGTTACCACCATCTCACAGATGAAGAACTGAGTCTCCGAAGTTAAAAATGTGGCCAATTTCTCCATTTTGGAGAAATGTCTGTTCATGCCCTCTGCCCATTGAAGTCAAGCTTCTATGACTCCAGGTACTTGCTGCCAGTCTGAACTGCCTGTTCTACAAAATCACTCTGGAGATGTAGCCTATTAGTTTACTCAGTATTTTTTATATAAGTATCTATACAGTCACCTCCTGGAATTTAATAGGGAAACTGTTATATCTCCTGATGCTGACATGCTCCTTTTTGTGAACGTGAACTGTCTCCACTTCTCCTCTGATGCCACATTTAGTGCTCTCGTGCGCTACATAGATCCTCCCCATAAAGAGGGGACGTTGATCAGAAATGCAGAAAATTTTTTGAAGCAACACTTCGTTCTAATACACATATACATTTAAACCTGTCTTTTTCAGACCTAAATGTGAGACCTGAAATCATAAAAATCCTAAAAGAGACGACAGGCAGTAACCTCTTTGACATTAGCCTTAGCCACTTTTTTCTAGATATGTTACCCGAGGCAAGGAAAACAAAAGCAAAAATAAACTACTGGGACTACAACAAAATAAAAACTTCTGGGGCACCTGGGTGGCTCAGTCGATTAAGCGTATGCTTTCAGCTCATGTCAGGATGCCAGGTCCTGGGATCGAGCCCCGCGTTGG
Source organism: Phoca vitulina (assembly GCF_004348235.1). Taxonomy (NCBI): domain Eukaryota; kingdom Metazoa; phylum Chordata; class Mammalia; order Carnivora; family Phocidae; genus Phoca; species Phoca vitulina. Next base: position 22,270,365 of record NW_022589712.1, on the reverse strand, counting down.
GCTCTCTGTACAGCGGGGAGCCTGCTTCTCCCTCTGCCTGCCGCTCCCCCTGCTTGTGCTCTCTCTCTCTCCCTCTCTGTCAAATAAATAAATAAAATCTTAAAAAATAAAAGCTTCTGCACAGCATAGAAAGCAATCAACAAAACTAAAAGACAACCTCCTGAATGGGAGAAGTTATTTGCAAATGGCATATACAATAAAGGATTAGTATCCAAGACATATAAAGAATTTATAAAACTCAACACCCAAAAAACAAGTCATCCAATTAAAAATGGGCAGAAGGCATGAACAGATATTTCTTCAAAAAAGACATCCAGATGACCAACAAACACATGAAAAGATGTTCATCATCACTTACCATCAGGGAAATGCAAATCAAAACTACAGTGAGATCTCACCTCACACCTGTCAGAATGGCTAAAATCAACAACACAAGAAATAACAGGTGTTGGCGAGGATGTGGTGAAATAGGAACCCTTATGCACTATTGATGGGAATGCAAACTGGTGCAGCCACTGTGGAAAACAGTTTGGGGGGGTCCTCAAGAAGTTAAAAATTGAACTACCCTATGATCCTGCAATTGCACTACTGGATATTTATCCAAAGAATACAAAAACACTAGTTCAAAGGGATACATGCACCCCTATGTTTATAGCAACATTATTTACAATAACCAAGATGTGGAAGCAACCCAAGTGTCCATTGATTGATGAATGGACAAAGAAGAAGTGGTATATACATACACTGGAAAATTATTCAGCCATAAAAAAGAATGAAATCTTGCCATTTGCAATGACATGGATGGAGCTAGAGAGTATAATGCTAAGCAAAATAAGTTCATCAGAGAAAGACATAATGCCGTATGATTTCACTCATGTGTGGAATTTAAGAAACAAAACAAATGAGCAAAGGGGAAAAAAGAGAGAGAGAGAGACAAATCAAGAAACAAACTCTTAATTATAGAGAACTGATGGTTACCAGAGGAGAGGGGATGGGGGGGATGGGTGAAACAGATGATGGGGATTAAGGAGCGTACTTACGATGAGCACTGGATGACTATGGGACTATTGAATCACTATATTGTACAACTGAAACTAACACTGTATGTTAACTAACTGGAATTAAAAACTTATAAAAATTTTTAAAAATAAGCCCTTTTTTTTTGCTTTTCAATTTTTGGAGAGGGATTTATCTCCAGGCCAGCCCATTTTCATGGGCCATCTTTTTTGTTGTTAATTGTGATGTACTTTCTCATATGTGGCTTTCTCCAGAGTGCTCACTAAAACATTTTGGAACTTCATGCTGGCAACGTCTCCTTTCTGTGAGGTTTATACTATCGCTTATTTTAAAATTCCATCTGTGAGATTTTTTAGACATTTTTGGATGTCAGGATGTCCATTCTAACTTGGCCAGGCCTTTCTGGAGACTCCTGTCCCATATGGGGAGGGACGAAGTCAGGCTGGATGCAGTAGCTCTCACCTCATGCCACTGTGGCCATGACTGAGCGTGTCTCTCTAAAATGTCTTCTTTCCTTCCTACCACAAACACTGATGGAACATGTACTATGTGTGATCCGCTCCTTACCGCTTACACTAGGAGGAAACAGGAAGAACCCCTCTCCTTGTGGAGCTTATAAGCTAGTGGGGGCGGAAATGAAATAATTTGGTTAAACAGGGACTTGTGGTCTCTGTCACAGCATGGGCCCTAATACAACTGGATGAGGGGCAGTCGCCAGCTGAGACCCAGGACAGGTGTGGGCAGCTCCCCTCTCTCCCTGCTCTGTGACTTCCTGTGTGGCCTGCAGTTGGTATCAGGCAGGACCCTCCTGATGGAGACAGCCAAGGATGGGAGACAGCCAAGGATGTTTGAACTGAATCAGATGTTCACAATTCTTCAGGCATTTCTACCGTAATATTGGAATTGAACACATTGGCCAAATAAAGTTGAAATTTAAAAAAAAAAAAAAAAAGCCAGCTTATTTGTGGCTTCCAAATAGTTTTCTCTCCTTCTTTCCCACCATATTTTTTTGTCCGATTCTTCAATTTGTGTTGATTTCCACCACCCTGAGCATTTTACTGCAAGCTGCCTTGTCCTTTTGAGGAATAGCTAGGATACACATTACAGAAATAGAAGAGAAATAGATATGACTTCTCTTCTAGAGTGTCAGTTCCTCAAAGCTCTCTTTTTGTATCCTCCACATGACCTGGAATAAGTCATGCACTTAGGAGTAAGCAATTAAGTATTGATTGATAGTTTACTCAGTATAGTAATTCAGAAGGATAAGTCTGGTTATTTTAAAGACGACGAAGAAGTTGATGGCTCTGGCTTTATATGTTAATTGCATCCTAAGACTTACTACTTTTCTTTTCCTTAATAGGGATTTATTTATTGTATTTTCTTCTGTTTGTCACTCATAAATGGAATATAAAGGGCAATGATTACAGCTAACATGCATCACGCTCCTCTCTCTTGCTTTCTAGATATTGTCTACTTAATCCTCACAGCCCTATTATTATTCCCATTTCACAGAAATAGAAACTGAGGGTTAGAGACTTTAAGCAGTTAGGGGGAAAGCAAGGAAATAACCTTTCTCTTGGTGAGTGGGCAAGAGATGGAAGAAAAAACTAGGAGAAGAGAAAGGATTATATAAGAGAAATAAATTGTTTCAGGTATGATCAGTAAAATGCAGAAGACTGGGAAGAATCACAAGTGATTTATGAGGGAATTTCTCTTCCTGCCCATCCCATGCTCTGCTGACCATGAGACTTCAAAGAGTCATATGCCAATGGCTATTTTTTATATGAGGCATTCTCTCTTGGAGACATCATAACTTTGGTGGAGGGGTTGTACTTAGAAATCCCTTTAATCCACATAATTATTTGGATAATTTCAAGTTATACAGTTTAATATATGGACAGAAACCTAAAAGTCTTTATCCTTCTGGGCCGGTCCTTGCCCTGCCCCCAGCCTGCAGTAACTCTCAGATCCCAGGAAGGTCAGGACATGTGCTAGATCGCTCTACCTCTTGGCAGGTGACCCCCAGCAACTCCCAGTCATTACTACTTCCAGGAGCAGCACCCAAGGCTCCCTGGGCACATCTGTGGCTGGCCAGAGCAGAAAGACAAACAGGATCTTCTCTGTCCATTCACACTGGAAAAAAAGATGCTCCATTGTGGGCAGTACTATTGGGCCTCTCCAGGGAATGAGGAAGAGTCACAGTCAGAGATTAACCCTTTTGTAGGTATTTGCTCTACAGATATTCACTTAACCCCCTTGTGCCTGGGACCATTCTGGGCACTGATTTTGTTCCCCTAGAGAAAGAACAGCCAGTCAAGGGAGAGACCATTAAAGCTCCAAGAAGGGACAAAAGAGGGAAGAGTTCCAGGGACCACTTTTGGGGAGCTGAAATTGAAAGTTTAGAGCAGATGTGATGATTTGGGGAACAACTTCCATTCATGCTGCGTTTAGGGACTCAAAACAACTGGATTATCTGGGAGCGGAGTCAAAGATGGGGCATACCTGGAGGTGTGGTTAGAAAAGGAAGCAGGGGCTGAGATCTGGGAGAGCCCTATGGACCAAAAACTAGTTTAGGTTTTATCTCTCAGAAACGATAAAGCATGGGAAAGGGTTGCATGAGGAAGATGATTCGATTTACACATTAGAGAGACGGGGAAAGGAAGGAAAGGCAGCCCAGGTGGAGGAACAGCATAAGCAGAGGCAGGAAATCCCGCCATATGTTTGACAAACTTGCATAAAGTGTGAGCCCGCCACAGAAGAGGGCCCAGGAGGTGAAGGCACTTAGCAGCCATGCAGGGCTGAGCCAGAAGCTTCCGGTGTCCTGGCCGAGGAGACTGAAGGTAATCCTGCTCTGGGGAGTTGTTGAAGGATTTTAAACAGAGGGAAAGTGGGGTCAGGGCAGCATTTTAGAAGGCTTCCTGCTTTGGGGTTGAGGGAAGGAAGTGACAGGGACAGTCTGGGTTTAGGAGGGAGGAGAAGGCTGGGAATAGAGCCGTGGCCAGTGCCCACACGAAAGGGAGAAGACTGAGAAGGAGGTCATGGGCATGGGAAACTAGCCCAGGGAGAAAGGGGGTAGGAGCCCTGAGGAGGGCACTTCCGGAAGAAGGAACATCCTAAGCCACTCGGAGGTCCCATCAGAGAAGGACAGTGACTGGCACGGGTACTGAGGAGCAGCACAATGACGGCAAGGCGACAAGCCACAGAGAAAAGAGGAGCCTGCCTAAATAGCAAAAAGCAATAACAAACTCCTACGTATATGGCCATTTTTGAGGTGAGGGAAGATGGACCACTTCATCTTTCACTTGAACCAGAAATAAGGGCAGATGGAGTAACAGCGCTTGAGGGGTAGATAATTCTCCCTTGCTGGCCTCACCTCCTCGAGACCCTCCTTTTCTCCTGGTGAAAGAAGCGCTATTTCTGACATTGCTCTTGGCAGGGACAGAAAGCTTCTCCAGCTACACGGGAATGGCCTTTTGTCTTCTTTCTGCCACTTACAGTACTGTCATCCGGAATACATTTTCTATATTGACCTGAATGTTAATCTGTACATGATAAGGACAGATCATAGGAGAATATGCAGAAAAATGGTAAAAAGAAGTTAGTTGTTTGTGCATTCCTTGAATTGGGGGAGGAGGAAGAGAAACTTTAAAATAATCCTTCCCACTTGTGACTTCTCATTTGTTAACACAAAAAAGGCAAAACAAAAACAAAAAGATGTTTGGATTCATTTGAATTAACTGGAAGCCTGCATAATTTAGATTATGTCTTTCTTTAAAATGTTCTAAGAGACACCTGGCAGGCTCAGCTGGTAGGGCATGTGACTCTTGATCTTAGGGTTCTGAGTTCGAGCCCCACATTGGGTGTAGAAACTACTTAAAAATAAAATCTTTTAAAAAAATAAAATGTTCTAAAATTTTATTTAGATATTTAGGAAGCTTCAGAAATTTCTATAGATATGCATGAGAGACATTTGCTTTGGTGAGAATTCAAAAAGAGAAATGTACTTTGGAAAGCAAACGAAATTGGACTTGACTTGGAGAAACAGTTCTCTGACCAGATGTCATTTAAAGACACTGGACTGTGGGCTCCAGACTGTAACCACCTTTATCTTGTGTTTTTATCTTGAAGGACGCCCATCCTTCAAGATAAATACACATATGGGAACCAGGAGGGGCGTGTGCTGAGCATGCCCGTGACATCTTTGAAACTGTGAGGGTACAGATGAGAGACGTAGTGCTTCTCAGCTCTTTCTCAGAATTTCTCTCATCTGTCTGGCAAAAAAAAAAAAAAAAAGAAAAGAAAAGAAAAAAGAAAAGAAAAGAAAAGAAAAAAGAAAAAAAACTCTTGGGGAGTATAAAATGTTATTAAATTTGCAGCAGTTGTCATGGTTACCCACATAGTTCCATTGCTTTATTAATGTGTAATTCCCTTTATTTCTGGAAATATCATTATAATGAAACATAATCGTCTGCAGCCTCTTAGCAGGTTTTGCCATGTGTCTGAGAGACTCTCACAGTAGCTGTGACCAACGCGTGTGTGGTTTCTGGGCCACCTGTGTGCTGTTGGTCCAGTAACTAGGACACCATTGTTTAGGAAAAGACAACGTGAAGTTAATGACTCTTGAAAATCCCTTAGAAGTTCAAATCCTTCGCTAAACAAAAGTGCTTGTTTTTTCCTAGAAGAAAAGGATCCAACGCTCGAGTCTTTTTCTAACTAAAATAATTTGGGTTTTCTGCCATTAAAATCATTTTTTTTGAGTGATTATTATTATTTACTGAAGTCCGTTTGAAGTGTTCAGGAGATTTTTGCCTGATCAATTCTTTAAAAAATTATCTTCCCTAAATTCATTTCTTGTATCATACAAGGATTTTTGTGAGACACCGCTAATCGAGGGTTTGGCCAAGTGTTTTAAGTGTATTCTCCCAATACTCAAGTGGAAGCTAAATAAAACAGTTCAGTAAATTCCTTCAGGATAACTGCTTATGACAGATACTGCTAGCTGATCCCCACATTTATCTCTCTTCTTCCTGGGCACTCACCAAACCATATTGGCCAGGAGCCCTTGCAGTTACGTCTCAGTAGAAGACTCATGGACAGTGGAATGTGAGCGGAAGTTATGAAATCACTTCCTGGCCTGGCCCGTAAATACCTCCCACATAATCCTCCCATCCCTTGTTATCAGGCTGGTCGGTGACTCTGCCCATCTGGACCCTTAAATAACTGGATGGAGCAGAGCCTCATGCTCTAGACCCCTGCTGTTACATAAAGGAGACAAACCCTCTGAGATGAGAGGGTAGAGTGCTATATCGGCTAGTATTTCCCTAATACAATGCTTATCAACATTCTTTCTAAGCAGCCTATAATCCTTGGGAGGTTTTCATCCATAAGTGCTTTCTACGGTTTCTTTCACAGCCTTTAAAAAGAGACTGGCATTGTGAATCTCAGGGCCCCTACTCAGTGTCCACTCATTTTTGCTGTTTTAGACAAGGATTGGAGACCTGAATGGCTATAGAATAGTAGATTATTGGAAAATATCATCAGACCCTTAGGCCTTATGTACACAGGGAACCAAAGGAAATGAAATTCACCTTTTCTGGAAACCTCTCTGTGCCAAGTACTGTGTTCACTCCTCTGATATACACAAACTTATTTATTTTCCCTAATTAATCTTCTAGGGAACCCTGTTATTCCCATTTTACAGATCTTTGAGGTGTCACATAGTTTTAATAATTTCTTCTTAGCTAGGAAGTAGCAAGGGAGGATAAATTTGTCTGGAACCAAACCCAGCCAGTCTTTCTACTTTGCTGCTTGTCGTGGTATACAATCAGTTAACTAATGTCAGTTGATTATCATGCTCCCAGACAGAATGATAGCTAGTAATAATTGGAAACATATGCAGAGAATATTTGACTGTTATGTAAGGAACAGAAACTCTCATTAGATTTTTAGAAAACTTCCATTTGATTTATAATACTGACATTGTTGAGTTTTACCTTCTAACTTAATTAAGATATCAGGACAGCTATTGTAACTGATACCAAAATAACAGTAGTTTAAAACTGATGGTCTGCACGTTGGCAGGGCCAATTCTTCCCGATGAGGTCAACTAGGGCCCCAGGCTCTTTCATCTGGTTGCTTCTGTATCCTCTAGGGTTGTTCATCATCTGCTTGGTGGCAGATGGCTTACCACACTACATCTGCATTTAAGCCATTAAGAAGGGTGTATCAGAGAGGAGACAGCACACATCTTTCCAGTTAAAGGCATGACCCAGAAATTGCACACATCACTTTTGCTAAAAAAGTTGCATGGTCTTGTGGCTGTCTTAACTGCAAGAGAGTCTAGGAAATGTTTAGCCTTGTGCGATACTTCTATTCTTCTAGAGAAAGGGGACAAAAGATACTGGGGGACAAACAAATAGTAGCCTCCGCCACATTTTCTTTTCCTTCCCATTTTTTGATAAACATGATAATGAGAAAGATCCAAAACAGCAGTAGCTGAAGAGCGAAGGATATGAATCAAGGAAATTATTAAGTAATTCAAAAATTGAATATCTCCTTTTTCCTTAACCTCTTCCAGCACATGTGCTAAAAGAATCAAGAGTTAATGTCCAGCACTAAATTGCCTTAAAATGGGCAATAAGTATTAAATTAAGCATTCTCTGAATAAAATGATTGCAACAAATTGAGGACATATGAACAAAACCTAGATATTAAATCATATTAAGTAATTAGCATTAATTTCATTAGGTTTGACATGTGGTTAAATTATAAAACAAAACCTCATCTGGTAGAGATATTTACTGAGGTATATATAAGTGAAATGATACAATGTCTGGAGTTTGCTTTAAAATACTCCAGGAAAAAAATGGGAGGGGGTTGATGAACAGACAAAATTAGATTGGGAAAATATTGTGAGTTGTTGCAACTGGATCATAGGTTCATGGGGGTTCATTATGCTCTTCTTTCTACTTTTATGTATATTTGAAATATTCCATACCATAATAAAAAGTTAAATAAGTACTTGTTCCAGGAAAGAAAAGCAATTTTTGGCCGTGCCCTGATGTTCATATGAGCTCATTTCTGTACTCCAGTTGAGTGCATTCTTAAGTTTCCAGTGTATTATTTATTCTGCATGCATACAACTGGAAAAAACTCATTTCATCTAAAGAATTTATTAATTTGTTTTTGAGCCAGTTAAACAAAAGTTGGTGAGTGCCTGTTGTATCTAGTGATGCAAGGGATGCAAAAATGAGTAAGTTTAAAGTCTAATCAGGCAGATAAGACAACCTCTCAAATAAATCTAACTGAAGAGAAGTGCACATGAAGGCTTAACTGTTAGGAGATCCCATCAAGTTGGAAGGATCAGCAGAGTTTCCTGGATCACATGTCATAAGCTTTAAAGGATGGGTAGGTTTTTAACAGATTGAAGTGGCGGAGAAAGTGGTCTGGGCAGGGGGACCACCAAGAGGAAGGCTCTGAGCCAGAGAATATGAGATGGTTTCCTGATGACAGAAAAGGAAAATATGGTTTATGTGTGAGTATCTGGATGTCCCATTAAAGGAAATAGGGGAGCAAAGAGGACCTAGATGAGAAAATTTCTACTCTTTATAGGGGCATGTTGTTTTGGGGACACTGTGAGACTCCATGTGAGCTACCCATCATCAGATAAAGTGTTGGAGCACAGAGGGCTTAGTGTGGGTAGTCAGCTGCATAGATTGCTAGTTGAAGCTGTAAATAGGTGATGAATTCACTACTGAAGAGAATAAAGACTTTTTTTAAGGCCAGTTTTATGAGAGTAGAGGATTCTGACAACAACAGAGTGATTTCAGGTGATGTTCAAGACAACGTGAATCCCTCATGTGACACCCTCTGTATCCTTGTCCCTCTCTGTCTACTGAATTCTCGGTACTCCTCTCACAGAGCTTACGTATCTCTTTCTCTCTCCTCTTCCTTCAGCCTAAGCTTCTCCACAGAGTTATCTACACAGATTGTCTCCACTGCCTGACTCCTGTTCACTCTGTAACCCACTCTGAACCAGAATCCTGCTTAACCACTCCACTGAGCCTGCTCTCAGTTCAACATGGAGGGTTCACAATCACCTCCATGTTGACCGATTCTATGGACACGTTTTCCTCCTCACTTCCCTTGACTCTCTGAGCGGTATTTTACCTAACTAGCCACTTCCTCTTCCTTGGAACTCTCTCTTCTTGGCCTCTGGTTTTCTCCTGGCTGCTTCTCATTTTCTTTGTGGGTTCCTCCTCTCCTAAACGTTTACATATTGTGGTGTCTTGGGGCCAAAGCTCCTATAATCTCTCCTGGAGACGTTTTTCCTGTTCTATGATTTCACCCAACAAAGGTCAACAGAACTCCCATATTTATATCTCATTTGAGTTCTGGACCTACCTAATACCTCCACTCAGATTTCTCATAGGTACTTTGTAGGTAACACATCCAAAACTGCAATTTGGACTACTCCCACCTCCCTCCCTGTTCTCCATTTCAGTAAATGTCACTACCGTCCACCTTGCTACTCCAGCCCATAAAGTGAATCATTTTATTTACAAAAGGTCCACAGGACTGTTCCACTAGGAAGGCCAAGCAAATATTGCTTCGTTATGAGATGTCCTTTGATCCCTAGACTGTTTCCTAAAGTAGCTGAAGTGTGTAAGCCATAAAAATAAAGCTTTCCCACGTAACTCTATTGCAACACAGCAGTTTGATTTAAGCACCAGTGCTGGCTGTAAATTTAAACTTGTGATTGACTTTAAGCTATATATTGTAAAGGATTTTGTGGGTCAGTTACAGTCAGGAGTAGCCCAGGGGCTCTGTAAGTAGAGGGGACCCCACAATTCATCTAAGAGATGCAGATGCTGCTTTTCTGTCAATCAGATTAGAAATCCACAGGCAGTGGACCTCTCCACCACCCTCTACTCTGCCTGGAGTGATGAAAAACAGTAACCCTACTTCTCCTCTTTGGTGAGGACCTGGGGACACTTTCCATCCCTGGCGGGGGTGGGCACTTTATCCATGTCTTTTGAGTCTAGGTTCCCAGTGGATGGGCGTAATGATTTGGAGGAAGGAGAACATGCTTCTAGTTCCACCTCAGGAACTAGCAAGTTAGTTGTAAATCTGATTAGTAGAGTTGTCCTTACCTCTATACCTCTCTCCACATCCCACACGGAATAATAACTAATGTCACTTGTTTTCTAATTTGTGCCATTGTCCTAATGCTCTCCATGAGTGAATTCGTGTGATCCTCCTATGAGTTCATTGTTATTACTATTAGTATTTAACAGATGTAGGGACTGAGGTGTAGGAAGTTAGCAACTTGCCCAAAGACACCTAGGATTTAAAACCAGGTTATTCAGTTCTGGCTGTATACCCTCTCCACCACCCCCTATACCAAGTTGAACAGAAACTACCTCTGCATTACTTTACCCCCTCATTTCTATTGTGCCATCGACGTAAGATGTAAATTTAATTTAATAACAGCGTTCAGGAATAAAGTAAGCACTACCAAATCAAGTGTAGTTATAATGGGACTGACTTTTAAAATTCTAACCCATGTTTTCTCCTTCTTGGTAATTCTCTTTTACCTCATATCTCTGAGGCTTTTAGCTTCAGGGATGAGCTAATTGCAGAAAAAAAAGAAGCAAATTCTTGGCTACTGACTTCTACAGTTGGGTCATGTGATTCATAACGGAGAGTTGGGAGCCAGGGTTGGTTTTGATTTTCTACTGTTTTGCTTGGTTAATTACAAGACAGAATTTTTAAAAAAGACAAACTTGAAAAAATGCCTTTGAAGTTTGCTTCTCCCATCAAAAGACAAAGCCTGACAACTTAGTAGAGTTGAGGAGAATGAAGGGTGAGGTTGGAGAAGCCTCTTTTTGTTCCACAGGAGATGACATGTTAGCTGTTGGTAGGAAAAGGATCTGCAGTCGAGATGCTGAAGTACCCTGAGAAGGTATGCCATACCCTGGTGCCTCTGGAGACGAGAGAGAACGGAAACCCCAGAAACATTTGGGGAAATCCCAAAGGACCTGGGTTTGCGTCCAGTCGTCATTCCAGAAGAGGCCACACCTAATAGGGAAATCTTGCAGCAGCATGATGGTGGAGTGGAAAAGCAGCAACGGCTGGTTGAGATGTTCGGGCTACATGGAAAATATCTTAAAATTCCCTGTGTCCCCAGAGACTGCCCTGGGAGGGATTCCCAAAGGCCTTGGTGTCCTGCAGAAGGGACGCCATCAGCAGATGTGATGTGGATTCCATGTGCTGGAGGCTGTGGAAACAGAAGCAATGTCAGTGGCAAAAGCAGCATGGGCCAACATCCCCAGCAAAAATCAGCAGGAATGGGGGCTAACAGACTGGATGTCTCCTTCCTGATGCCATGACACATACGGGTCTTCTTAGAATTTAGATCCTACCATAGGAAAAAGAGAAGGAAGGGCAGAATCCTAATTTGAGTGTTGGAGTTCTGAATTTGACTATGAAATAACTGAACTGAACCGAGTTTCCCTGGAAGTGGCTGTAGTTTTAGTAGCTAAGCTACTGAAGGTCACTTAGCCAGAGAGTACTCCAGCCAGGATTCTAGCCCGGCAGTCTGACCTCACAGGCCATCACCTAAACCATCATTTATGCTGTATCATGCTGTCCCTATGGTCTCCACATTTCCCACAACTAAAGAGAATGGCAGCTCAAGACTTAAGTTAAATGACACTGTAGAAAGATAAAAGGTGACTATGACACTAAAATGTCTTTGGAATAAACATAAGATACATTCTCTTCTCTCCATCCACTGCCACCACCTCATCTATGTCTTACCTGGATGATTTTAAGTGTCTCCAAATTGGAGAGGTTAGGCTTTTTCTACAAAATTAGGAGCAAGAAAACTAGAACCAATGGATAGAGGCTTCACAGAGACAGAATTCTGTGCAGAATCAGAGAGAACTTCCTTATCATCTCAGATATCCAAAGATAGAATGAGCATCCTTGGGTGGCACCAAGTGCTACATTCCTTGAGTTGTTAGAGCATCATCAAGACGCCTACTACTAAGAAGGGACCTTATGGAGGGGAATTCAGGAGAGAACATATGGCTGGATGACGCGGCCTTTAAGGTCCCTTCCAACATTGAAATCCTGCCATTTTAGAATGGAGATTGTGAACACCAGATTGCTGTGTGTTTAGAGTGGGAAATGAGGACACAGAAGCAGTGGTATAGACTAGTCTTTTGAAGATGGTTACCATTGAGGAGAGCAGAGCTTTATTGTATTATATGGTAGGGTCAAGGGAAGATTCTGACACTGGGAAGAACTGAGCAGATTTGTAGGTAGAAGGTGAAGAACTGATGAAAAAGGAAAAACTAAAAGAGAGTGAGTTCTGTTCCAGCGTTGATTGCTGCATAACATACTATCCCAAACTTGGTGACTTTCAACAACTGTACTGGGTGATTTTTCTATTCCACATGGTATCAACAGAATGGTCTTTACCCAGTGAAGTGAAGTGCTCTCTTGCTCAGTGTTCTTCACCAGCATGTCTTGAGCCTTGATGGGGATGGCTGGACAGTTGTGTTCTGCTGCGGCTGTTGACCAGAGCACCTACATATGGCCTCGCCAGTCTCTCAGGTTAGTCCGACTTCTTATGTGGCCACATGAGGCTCCCAGAGAAGTGTTCTAGGAGGTCCAGGCAAAGTTGCAAGGATTCTTCAGTCCTAACCCCAAAAGCCCAGAGCATTACTTCCTCTGCATCCTATTAATCAATCAAGTCAATAAGGCAAGGTCAGATTCAAGGGGAAAGGAGCTTGCTGCCACCTCTCAACAAGAGAAACAACAAAGAATTTATAGCCACAGAAACAATTTAGTTTCTTTAGTCTCCCACAGAAACAATTGATGGAACAAGATTCTGAACAATGCCGGGAGTCCAAATTGAGAGCAAAGGTGAAGGATTATCCTTAGAATGGAGGAGAAACATGTCTGCCGTGGAGATAAGAACAAAGAGAAAGGGTTCCAGAGAGAGGAGACAGACTCTGAGATGAAAACAAGAGAAAGTGGAAGGAGTTATTTTCAGAGAGTTCAAGTAATCCAAGGCAATCTAGTGGAAGGGGAGTTTCATGTAATGGAAATTAGGCTAGCCACCCCCTGCCCATATATTTTACCTCTGGGTTGTTTCCTCATTCCAATAATGTCTCTTCACAGGTTTCTCCAGAGTCATGCCTCTCACAGACTTCAGTCTGAAGTCACTGCAAGATTTTTGGCTCATATTTTCAGTGATTTTTATGTACCCCCATTCAGCAGTGTACTAGTGAAGTCTAGGGCTATGGGGCAGGTAAATTGGTCTCCCTGGAAAATGAGCCCATCTGTGGCTTCGTTCCCAGTCGACGCTTAAAGGACTGAGCAGACCAGCCATGCACCGAGGCTTGAGTAGTAAAACATGAAATCCGCTTTCTACAAATTATCCAGATAATCTCTTCCAAGCCTCTTCTGGATAAAGACACAGAGCCACATGAGGGTGACATTCAGGCAAGTATTCAAAGCTGTCATGCTTGTGGCTTGGCTCCTGTTGTATGCACAGTGCTGTTGGATTGGGCTGATCAATGCAGGTCCGCCTGTCTGTATCCTTTTGATAAGTATCTTTAGAAGCTTGCTAATTAATTTTAAAGGAATGTTTCTCTTTGGCATCATGTCTCATTCTTTTTGTATTATATATTCTGGTGATAAATGATGGAGGCATAAATACCTTACCTTTGCTCAATCAGTGTTTTCTGTTGTTGATGTAGAGTGTACAAATTGGATTTATTTCAGGATGGCTGAATTTGGAATGTGACGTTTTGCCAAATCAGACTCTCACTTGCCCAGACAACACACATGTGGATTTTGCAGTTGTTTTCTTTTTAAAATAGTATATGTCTGTGGTGCCATTGATTAATGTAATGTTGCATTAATGTGCAGTTATAACACCCCAGGGCATGCATGCGTTCTTTCAGCCAGCAGCAAAGAATTCCCCAAATTAAGTTTAATAAACTACAGATTCCAGGGCAAAAAAAAAAAAAAAAAAAGCATTGACCATGAGAATTTATGGATAGCAAAAGTACTTGAGGAATCAACGTTTGATAAACTTGCCAATGGAAATACCCTGTAATTGTTCTCTAATTTCATTCCTCTAAACCATTAGTCATTGTCTATATCTATTCATTTATTGAATCTTTTCAATGACCCAGATATCTGACTGTGTTGTTCCACAACCTCTCTTTTTACTTTTAAGTTTCTGCTGGCTCCAGTGTTCACATCGTGTGTTGTCAGATCCAAACTTCAATGCAAGCTGACAGAGCCCCATGTGTGACATAGCTCAAGCTGCAAAAATTAAAATTGAATTCTTCACTGTCCATTGTAAATAGCGAGTGGATAACTTTTCTTCAGGGCAGCACTGACATAACTCTGGCACGGGGTCATTCTGGACCTATTTTAAGCAACAACTAATTTTTTTTCTTTCTCAAGGTAGTTTTCAATCTTTAACCGTCATATTTTCCCTATGACAAATATCTGGAAGCATATTTTGCTAAATCAATTAACTGGTGTAAAATTTAATGGAATAAGAACATTCTTGATAGAATATATTCAACTTTGGAAATGAAGATGCTACTGTAGCCTGCTACCAGAGGGCATAAATCCCCTTCTCCTCTTCTTCAATTTCCACGGGTATTGTTGTTTTCAAATATCTACTTGATAAGAGAAACATGGGCAATTTTTCTTTTTTTTTTTTTTGCTCTTTTAGTGTAAACTTACTTTAGCCTTACAGTGGATTTAAAATACAGAAAGCCACATTTCTCCTTATAACCCCTTAAAACTTCTAAGATCCACAAGAAAGCAAAAGATATAAAAGCAAAAAAAAAAAAAAGACAGTGCTTCTTAATGGAAAGAAAACTTTTCTGTAACCAAGTTTTATGAATCAACATTTTGATAGACATAATTTACAGCTTTAATCAAAAGATCATTAAGTTCGAGCATGCAGAAAACCATGTCATGGTCTTTGCTAATAGTGCTAATAGAGGCCAATTTAAATGAGCTAGACCACTGATCCTGATAATATGCCTTCAAATCCAACTGGTGTTGATGTTCACAGTTGAGATAAAGAAGGTATTTCTTTTATATGTCAACACTTTTAGATCTGGACTTTTTTTTCATGGATTCTGTAAAATAAATAAATATCAATTAAGATTAACAGTTAAAGTAGGGGATAGTATCTCTGCAGTAGATAGTTATCTGTGTTTAAAAACTGTATGTCAGGGGACATAGGTTCATGATGTCATAAGTAATATAAACTCAGGAGCCATTAGGGTGAGCACCCCTTACTCCATAAAAGTAATGCAAAGGGTGTGTGGAGGAACCAGCTGAGGAAGCTGTCTCTCCCTCCCAGATATCATCTCTTTTGTAAATGCAGATTTTTTTTTCTCTTTTGACCAAGTTGTAATGACCTAAGGCTTAGATTCCATCCCATGACTGTCCTTTCCCTAAAACTGCCAGATAGCATACCTCCCATGTCCCAATTATACAGTCCTCTTGTGTTTTTCTGGTGTTTGTATTCCCATAGTTGCAAATAAAAAGTATATTTTTAGTTTTAGAATTTTCCTTTCCATTAAAAAAAAAAAATCCCTGAAGATTTGTGGCACCGCTGTTATTTCTGTTAATGTCATTGCTTCCATAGCAGCAAGCTAGGATTTTGTAAGAAACTATGTTTACAAAAAGAGCAATTATCTAAGTGAACATTATAGCTACATGTAGCAAAGTTTCAATTTAGATTTCCTGTAACCATTACAACACACACACACACACACACACACACACCCCTTCCAATCTGTGTTAGCACTGGGTGTTATACACAACAGATACATTATTGAACACCACATCTGAAACTAATGTTGTACTATATGATGGCTAATTGAATTTAAATTTAAAAAAAGAAAGAAAGAAAATAAATAAACACCATATCATCAGCTATGGAACTGAGGTATGACCAGTTCTTTGTGCTTCTATAGCAGAATGAAAGCTCAGACAGCTCACCTTCTGAGCCATAGAAGGTGTGTTCTTCCCTGTTCTCAATTCCAAAAGGGAGTACAATATAAAATAAATGAGATTGTACTGATATTTAATCCTTAGGGTGGGTTCAAGGAAAAAATAGAGGAAACAAGATAAATTTCCAGTTTTTCACAGCTCATTTTGTGAAGCATAGACGTAACATTTTTATTCTGCCTAGATTTTTCCCTCTTAGAATTGCAATTGGTAGAGGCATGTCTTTAATTTAGGATATTTTAGATTTGCTTTACCATCTAGGTCAAAGATTTCAGTGGCCCTTCTACAAAGAAATAAAAATGTCTGTGTGAATGGTAATTTCTAATTAGATCTAATTCCGTACAAAGTGAGATGAGAATGACATCTGGAGAGAGCATGCTAAGGAATGCACTGCCAGGTTTTTATCTTCATATGAGTAGGGTTGGCCTTCTCAAGTGTTCAAATGTGGTTTGGCGTTAGCAATTTTTTCTGAAAATCTAATTCCCAAACCTTTCTGGTGGAGACGGCCTATGTTTGGTTGTGCAGGTAAAAGCTAGCTAGGAAATAAAATTAATATTTTTCTGCAGCATTTTCAAGCAACATCTTTTATTAAGATAATCAAATTCGGCAACTTCTGGCCACAGAACTTTGTAGCCATTGTGCAGAAATACGAGCAAAATAAGAGCAATGGGCCACTTCCTCCCTTCCTGCTGAGAGCTTTCAGTTGCATGGAGAACACAGCCGTGAACCCAGAGTAGAATAGTTGGGCTACAAACAAAAGAAGCAAAGTGACACATAAACAGCCAACTGTGTTATATAATCGGGGGGCAGGAAGGGTCAGTGATGCAAGGTCTCGTTAGACTGTCAAGGCTTAATTCTTAGGAGACATTTTGAGGAACCGAAGGCTGTAATTTAGTGAGGCGGAAGAACAACGTGCTTCGGATCCCTCCAGCAAAATAGCGGCATCATAAAATCGAGCAACACTGCAGAAATTAAAAATTAAACCCTCCGTATTCATACTGCTTAAAAGCAACCCCATAAAACTCTTTAATCTCACACTCACCAACCAGAAGCCTTTCTCAACCATTTCAGATATTTCCCCCACCTAGTCTAAAATTCAGTTTCCTCATCCTAGGATCCTTTAAAAATCCTCCATTTTATAATTCAAGAGAGATCAAGGTGGTGGAGCCCTCCACAAGCCACAGGAAGAGGGGCTGCTAAGAGGAAGGGAGGAAAGATCACCACCAGGGTCCTGCACTAGTGATCCGACAGGGGCCAGCCCCAGAGGAGAATCCGGTGAAATGCAGAGGGAGCTTTTCCCCCAGAGCCTCACATGGCATGGGCCCTGAGCCTCTCCCTGCATTGGGATAACTTTGTGTTTACCTGGAAGGTTGGCTGAAACCACTCCACCCTTCACTGATTTTGCAGTAAAGGAAACAGCTCTCACTGTGACAATTTAACAGGAAGCAAATGTTATAGTTCTGATCTATTTCCTAAGTATTGAATTGATGAAACATCTATTCTATGTAGATAGCGACCAGGATACTAAAATTATGGTCCCTCTTATATCATTGTGGTAGGCAGACTGATGGCTCCCAGAGAAGTCCATGCCCTAATCCCTGAAACGTATGAATATGTTATGTTACACAGTGGAGGGGTGTGGTTAAGATTGTAGCTGGAATACACATCAAGAATAAGCTGACCTTAAGGTAAGGAGATTATCCAGGTGTATCCATGTGGACCCAGTGTGATCCCAAGGTCCTCTAAGTGTGGAAGAGGGAGGCAAAAGAGTCAATGTCTGACCGATAAGGTGGAAGAAAGACTCAACAGGCTATTGCTGGCTCTGAAGACAGAAGAAAGGACCACTAGCCAAGGAATATGGTCTCCTCTAGATACTGGAAAAGGCAAGAAAATGGATTCTTCTTTAGAGTACTCAGAAGGACTGTAGCCCAGTGAGACCTGTGTCAGACTTCTGACCTCCAGAAACTATAACAAAGATTTTGTGTTGTCTTAAGTCACCAAGTTTGTGGTAGTTTGTTACAGCAGCCATAGAAAACCAATGCAACCATGCTGTTGATTTCCTTCGTACCATGTCAGAAATTACCTTGTTCATTTCTTCTTTATTTTCTTATGGTTTCCCTTTGCACTCGAGAATGCCCCTCCAGGACGGCAAGACCCCGCCTGTGTGTTCACTGCTCATTCTGGGAGCTGGGAACAGAGTTTGGAATACACAGGTGCTCAGTAAGTGCTTCCTGAGTGTAAAGTGAATAATCGTATACATGAATGAGTGATTAGAAATCAAGCTTCTCTCGGGAGCTTCTGCAAGATATATACATAGGAAATCACCACGAGACAATGAAGGGTAGTAAAGGATCAGAGACCCACAGGGAGAGTAGATCTAAAGAGCACAGGAAAGTTTCAGAAAATATCAATTTCAGTACAATTAAGATTTGAACCTTCTGTGTGCTTGAAAGAGCCCTATGATACAGAAGAATGTAAGACTGCAGAAAGAAGTAACTTTTATACAGGAAGAAGCCCAGTGGTGTTCAACCACAGAAAACTGCTAGATTCCTTTTTTAGATTGACTTACCGTAGTGCTGTAAATTAGTTTTTATCAGGAGACAATAAAAAAATGAAATTAACCTATAGCAATAAAGATAGGGAGAAAACTGGACCTAACAGAGAAACTGAGTAGAACACTTATTGTGAAGTAAAATCAATATGGCGACAATGTATATCCTGTTAAGGCTTTCACTTGTTTTGCCTGTAAATATTAACAAACAGCTTTCCACATTTGTTACATCACAAAGAAGAAAAATATTACATTTAGAAACTCCCACAAAGTTAAATCCTGGTGTTTTATGTGTTTCTCTTTGTTGCTCATTTTCTGCACTGCTGGTTTGCAGGCAGATGTTTAACCCTATCTTTGTTTGTTTTTTGGTGCTTCATTCACCATCAAATATTCATTAAGCACTTTGCACATATTAGTTTATTTAATGCTACCATGAGGCAGGTGCCACGCATCCCCATTTTTATAGATGAGGAAACTGAGTCTTTGCAAAAGTTAAGTGACTTGCCTGAGGTTGCACCGTGAGTTAGTGGTGGAGTGTGGATTTAAGCTCGGACAGTTTGACACCAACGTCCACTTTCTTAGCTGCCCTTCTCCCCCTCCGTACACCAGACCCTGGGCTGGGTCCTGGAATAGATAGGATGTTCAATAGACCCAGTCCCTCCTGAGGCTTACATTCTTGTAGAAGAGGCATATCGCAAATAAGAATGGGCCAAATGTCTATGGTGACTGGTGCCCTGAAGGAGACACAGAGCATAGGAGTCTGAGAAAGTGAATAAATACCTGGGTGGACTAACTCCTTGGGGAGCACCAGGGGCCAGCCACATTACAGGTCTCCTACTTACATTCTGTGCCAAGAGCAAAAGAATATTTATATGTGAAAATGTCTGCATAAGTGTCTCATATGCAAGCATTAGCTGAGGGGAGGTTGATGACATGTCATCTGAATGATTTTTTTTAATTCCAACAATAAGTTAATTTCTACAATTTTTTTCCTTTCTGCTCTGAATGTCCTTTATCTAGCCCAGCATCTCTCAGCCTCAGCAGTCTTGAATATTTGGGCCAGATAATTCTTTGTTGTGGGGAAAGGGGTGCATTGTAGGATGTTTAGTAACACTGCTGGCCTCCTCTCACTACTAATAACCCTTCCCCGCCCCAAAGTGTGACAGTCAAAAATGCCTCCAGACATTGCTGGATGTCCCCTGGAGAGCAAAATCGGCCTGGATTAAGAAGCAGTGGTAAGCCACCAATAATTCAAATTCCGCCTCTCCTTGAAGACCAAGGACTTTGCCTAATGCTCCCAACCCATTCTCGTCTCCATCTTGTCAGTGACATGGCAGTCTTTGGAGCTCAGCAGTTATATTTCTTAGATTCCCACACACACCCCTCTAAGGCCGGCTGCCTCAGGATGGGAAGGAGCGTGTACAGGAAGGAAGATGATCGGCCCTCAGCTCCCCCTTGTCTTGCACAAAGTTTGATTTGAGTTTTGCCCCTCACTCTGCCCCACAAGGTAGAAAAGAAAGGTCAGTGTGGAAATTTCAAACCATCTAGAGCTCTAGACTCGAGATGCGTCGAGAGCATGGATATGTCGAGAGCATGGATATGAGCAGGGCCTAAGGCAATTCTGAAAGGTGGCCGTTCTGAGGAAAAGACCGATCAGATTATGACTTTTGATCTGCTGGGAAAATGTCTCATTACTTTATAGTGACACCTCTTCAGGCCTTAGGACTGAGTCATAAAATGTAAACCTGGGACCATAAGGTGCTGCACTCTTGAGGAGAAAAGGTGAGATATATGAATGTGAAAGAGCTTTGAGTGGGTAGTCCTGAGACAGGAGGGTCCGAGTTTAGCTCCCATTTGGACCAAAACTTAGAAGCTCCCGACGGTGAGGTGGCAGCATGGAGAACAGTCAGACAATAGAAATTAAAGTGAATTTTAAAGGCCTGCCTGCCCAGCATACATCTGTTCTCATAAGACAGCAGCTCAGCAAAGCAGAAAGACTTTCTGCTTTGAAACCAAGAAAGGCAGACTTACTCTGTAGAGCCTATGCTTTGCGTGGGATGTGATGGAGAGGAAGAAACGGAAGCACGAAGCAGCCATCTCTGGATCAACTTCTTAAAAAGCATCGTGATCCTAAGTCTTAACAAATGTCAAAATGGAGCCTTAAATAGCCCCACTGGATTCTACACCCCTGAAGCTCTTCCTAGAGCTTTTGCTTTTTTGCAGTAAAATTACAGCTAAGGTAGATTTTTTTTTAAATGTGTTAAATATTCTATCACAGTCTCATTTTAAACATAATTGTGTGTGTTTAGTTATATTGTTGGTCCCTTTTATTAATTAATCTACAAACAGTTGTGGTGGGCTATTAAATGCTGGTTAGCGTGCCTGGAGATATGAAAATAAATACGTATCGTGTTGCTGATTTTAAGGGTCTACTGCCTAGTGGAGAAAAAGACGAGGAAACTAACAATCACAGTGCAGGTTGTTAAGTGTTTCCACAGAGCATAGGATAGCATGATAAATGAGGGGCAGCCTCTAACTCAAACATGGAGATCATGGGAAGAGAAGGGGTATCTGGAAAGTTCTTTCTGAGAAGACAAAAATCTAAGAGCAATTAAAAAATATTACTTAATTTAGTTGATTTGAGACTTTAAACAAGTCTATTTTGAGAATTCTTACTACTCCCCACATAAAAGATGAAAGATGGACTATAATCAAATAGAAAGTTGGAATCATAGAGAAACATAGATCTTTGGTGAGTGTTTGAATAATTGCCACAGCACTGAACAAAAGAATAATAAAATATATGGTTGATTTTTCCTATTAAGAGTATTTGCCAAAACCTAATAAAATACTCTTGATATTTTGCCTCATAAAGTGACTGAAGGGAAATGCCTCTGTGTTTTCCTACATTTAAAGCCACTAAGATATGTTACTGCCAAGATATGCAAATAGTACTGCCTGGACTGGATTTAGGGGTGACAGGTTGAGTCTGGAATGCTTGTTGCTCTCAACATGCAGTTAAAAAGAGCACTGGACTTGGGATCAGAAAACTTTAGTGCAAGCCCCACTGTGCCCCTTACTAGCTATGAGATTGTAGGCAAGCTACTTCACCTTCCTGAGCCTCAGTGATCTCCTGCGTAAGATGGGGCTTCACAGAATGACTGAGAAGATTAGATTATTTTTATGCATTCTGTTGCTTTACTTAAGTAGCCATTGGGTGAATGGATCTCCTACAACAATACAAGATCGTATTCAAACATCATTGCAAAACATGTGACAAGGGGTAAATGGAAGACTCCTGCTCTCTTCCTACCTCCCACTCCACCCCAATCTGTTCTCACCATGACCAGAGTGCTGTTTATGAAACACAGATTGATCATGCCCCTCTCCTAAGTGGTACCCCTCAGTGCCTCCTAATCACTGTCCAGGGGAAACTCCACACCTTTTGTGCAAAGGTCCCTTCTGTTTTGGGGACGATCTGTGCCCGCCTCTCTGGATGACCTCTTGTGCCCCCTGGCACACCCTGTGTGTGCTCAGCCAGGCTATATGGGCCACTCTTCTCTTCATGTCTTTGCACACGCTGCTCCCTCATATTGGAATGCCCTTGCTCCCAGTTCTTCACCCCCAAAGTACTTCCAGCTAGCTCCTCGGCATTCAGCGCAAGTCATGAGACCGTCCTGGGTGTTTTCCCTATGTGCCAGGATCTATTTCCCCAGGAAGCTTCTCTCCCTGAATGGCCATTGTCCATGGGCCTGCCTCTCTCTCTTGCTGACTCAGGCTCCTTGAGGGCAGGGTCTAGGAGTCATTGCATTTTGCCTTTGCCTCCCACGGTGCCTGGAACAGTGTAGGTCCTCAGTCAGTTTTGTTGTTAGAGTGAATCCATCTGTCACTGCCATAGACTATATGTTTGTGTTCCCCCCAAATTCATATTTTGAAATCTAGCCCAAAAGGCTATGGTAGTAAGAGGTGGAACCCTTGGGGGATGATAAGGTTATGAGAGTGGAGCCCCCATGAATGGGATTAGTGCCCTTATAAAAGAGACCCCAGAGAGCTCTCTCACTCTCTGCCTCATGAGGCCCCATAAGAAGAAGCCTGGCTATGAACCAGAAACTGGGTCCTCCACAGACACATAAATCTACTGGCGCCTTGATCTTGGACTTCCATACTCTAGAACTGTGAGAAATAAGTGTTTGTTGTTTAAGCCTCGCAGTGCATGATAGTTCGATATTGTTATTAAAGGAACCCAAATGGGGGCGCCTGGGTGGCTCAATCAGTTAAGCATCTGACTTGGTTTCAGCTCAGGTTGTCATCTCATAGGTCGTGAGATGGATCCCCGCCTCAGGATCCACCCTCGGCGGGGGGAGGGGGGTCTGCTTGAAGATTCTCTCCCTCTGCCCCTCCCCCTTCTCTCTCTCTGGAATAAATAAATAAATAAATCTTTAAAAAAAAAAAAAAGGAGCCCAAATGGACTAAGACAATCACTGACGTTAATTGACTAATATACATACCAAGTGATTAAGCATAAAACAAAAGAAGTACTATTTCTATTGCCAGAATGCAAATTCTTCATTCTTCAGAAACTTCCACCCCAAAATGGAACAAGGTATCAGTTACCTGTAAATCTGCTACCCATGATTTCACTAAGTAGTGTTTTTTTGTTTTTGTTTTTGTTTTTTATTTGACAGAGAGAGAGACAGCGAGAGAGGGAACACAAGCTGGGGGAGTGGGAGAGGGAGAAGCAGGCTTCCTGCTGAGCAGGGAGGCTGATGCAGGGCTCGATCCCAGGACCCTGGGATCATGACCTGAGCTGAAGGCAGACGCTTAACGACTGAACCACCCAGGCACCCCACTAAGTAGTGTTTTGTAGCCAAGAATGCTACCTGCTAACTCAGTGCACTCTCTTTTCTCCAAAATAATGGACTTATTTTTAGCTGGGCACATGGCCACCAAAGAAAATTTTTTTTAAATATCTTCATTTCCCAGTCTTCTTTGCAGCTAGATAGGGCAAACGGCTAAGTTCTGCCAAATGCAATGTAAATGGAAGTGTTTAGTGGGACTTCAGGAAGGCTATTTAATCAGGGCTCATCAGGAGCCCCCCCCCCACCCCCCATCTTTACCCTTCTACTTTTCCTCTTTCTTCTAGCCTGTATCTTAGCAATGGTAACAAGAGTCTCAGAAGCCATTCTGGACCCTGTGGTGGTCTTGATGAGGAAAGCCGTGTGTAAGGATGTCAAAGCAGAAAGACAGGAGTCCCTTCTCTGATGACACCATTAACTCCTGTGTCACTGGCCTCTGGGCTTATTTATGTGAGAGAGCTACACTGACATTGGAAGGCAGCAGTTAACAACTTACAAACTTATAAGTTACAAACAAACGAGTCACCAACTTTTGTAGCAAAGAGCCAGCTAATAAACCTTCCCAGCTCTGTAGGCCATATCATCTCTGGGGCAAATGCTCCGCTCTGCTGTTGCTTGCAGAGGCACCCCTGAGCTCGAGTGACTATGTTCAAATACAAGTTCAATATGCAAAAGGAGGCGGCAGGCTGGGTGGAGTCCAGGGGTTGCTACCTGTTGATCCCTGCTCCAAGGCACTGAGAGGTCGAGTCTTTGTGACATGTGTAGCCAAACCTAACCCTAATTAATGCATCTTGTTTGGTGAGGTGAACCTTCTGATTTGGAAGAGAGAAATTATCAAAGCTCCTGTTTCATTTTTGAACATTTTTTTCTTTCAGGAGGCTGTTTCTCCCTTACTTTATCCTGATTGAATTTTACAAAGTTCTGACATTTCTGTTTCCAGACTCTTTTGATTATGAAGACCAAGTGAATCAGATCCAGGGCTTTTCTAGGTTTCCCTCCGTTCTATTATGTTCAGTTTGGACGATTCCAGCAGAATATAAATGGGACAGTGGTCAGGTATGTGGACAAGGAGAATGAGGACAAAAAACAAGGCCTGTGAGAACTGAATGAAGAACGCCATGCTGAGAGCTCCCAAAATGTGTTTGAATTATATGGTAAAACTTCCAGGCGGACTGGATGATGCCTTATTGTAGTGTGTTACCAGGGAGATTTTACACGCTGCACTGATGTTTAGCAGCAGGGCACGAGTTGGTCTTGAAGATTCTTTTCAGCAAAGACTTTGCCTGATGCTCTTAGGATTTCTGGTTCAGCTCATCCTGTAAAAGCAGAACAGTATAGTACAGACAGGGAATGGCAAATTGATTTCCCATTTTCTGCAAGCTCCAGCTGATGGGTAGTAGCTATCTGGAGCTCTGTGTTGAGAAGGATTCTGTGGCTGCATTGTGGTTTTAACAGCAGTGTCCTCCCCAGGTGCCTGGGCACAGGAGAGGAGTCTCAGGCAGGTCCCTGCTGTTGGCATAAACTCAAGGATCATGAAAGCTAGAAGGAAGCCATATTTTAACCAGGCTCTAACCTGGTTCTTCATTTTCCAGAGGGCATTATTAAGGCTCAGAAATATAAAATGCAGGGTTACACAACCTAGTGAGTGGTAAAATCACAATTAGGTCAATGGATTTTTTTCATTACACTTACTACACACACACACACACATATATATATAAGATCTTTTTACACTTTTCACTACTTTTCATAATTTGTTTCTAACATAGAACATGAACCAGTTTGTTAGTGATATCTTGTTTGGTTTTCACAACCAACGCTTCTAGAGTTCTTGTTCCTGGTATTTTATGAGCCTGATCCTACAGACTCCATTTAGTTCTATGAGCCCCTGGTGCCCTTCCAAAAATTGTGTGTGTGGGGGGGGTGGTGATTGTTGGTGGGTTAATTATGATCAGATCAGTTTCTATTGCCTGCAATCAAGAACCATGGTTGATATGGAAATTGATCCTGGGAGTGGGTTTCAGGAAACAGACTCTCAGGGAAATATGAAGAAATTGGACATTGATTCTCTAACCTATATTAGGTAGCGGGCAAAGTCCTATTTAATATCCAGATTGTGCTTCTAACAGTTCATGGCACCCAGTGGTGAATGACTTAATTAAATGCATGTGTTCATCTATAGCATCAACTGCTCATGGAAGGAGGGCAAGGTTTTAGATTACCCCCGCCATAGAAGAGGGGAAAAGATATGAGAGATTCAAGGCCCCTAAGGTGAGAAATAGAATGAAGAGCTCAAAACCACACATGCCTGGTCAAGGTACAAGAAAAATCCAAGAACTTTCAATGGTCATGTAAAAAAGCTCTTTAATGTGGCCACGAAATAGAGCTATTTTCGTAAAAAAATTAAATCCTGCAAAGTTTAATCCTGTGGGATTTTTGTTTGTTTGATTTTAGAGAAAGAGAGAGAGCAGGGGGAGGAGGGGCAGAAGAAGAGGGAAAGAATCTTAAGCAGACTCCCAGCACGGAGCCCGAAGCGAGGTTTTATCTTACGACCCTGAGATCATGATCTGAGCCGAAATTAAGAGTTGGATGCATAACCAGCTGAGCCACACAGGTGCCCCAATCCTGTGGCATTTTAAATCATAATGTTAGTTGAATGCACAGTGTCTTCAGGTGTCCTGGAAAGAGCAGGGCCCAGGGAATTGGAGCAGTTAATTTGGGGAACTCAGAATACCTAGAAATTCCTGCCCCCACGGGCCTCCCTTGCCCTTGGGCATGGCTTCGCCTCCTTGCTGAAGAGGTTATGCTGCTCCCTTACCTGCAGGAAGTTCCTTGCCAGGAACAGCTACTTTTCCTGTCTTGGTTAGGACCCCAGAATCTTATCTGTTCTTCAAGTCCAAACCTTTGGGGTGAATTTCAGCCTATCGTTTTTAGGTAGCAGCATTTCCTAAACTCCTGCTTCAGAGTAAACTTCTTTGATATTCTGATGGTCTCCATGAGTGAGGTTCAATAAATCTCTGGTTTAGCATCCTCATAGTTTTTCTACTAAAATAAAATAGTTTATAAATTTAACAAGCCCTTAGTCCTAATCAATTACTAAAGACATACAACAAAAAGCAATTTTTAAATAAATAAAAATTCTTAAGTATACCTGGTACTTTCCTCATTAATCTTCATCTTTATTCAATCATTGCTTTATTTTTCTCTGATTCTCTTCTCTTTTTTATTGTTCTTTATTTTAAAGGTAATATAACCAACATTACAGAAAAATAAAGATAAAACGTGAGCCATGATTCCATCATTATTACCCTTTTGGTTTATTTCCTTCAGGGCTTTTTCATTTGCTTTTTCCCCCTAAACATTATGGTAAATATAATGTTTGTGTACAGCTTTTTAAATTTAATATATTG
This sequence comes from Phoca vitulina, assembly GCF_004348235.1. NCBI lineage: Eukaryota > Metazoa > Chordata > Mammalia > Carnivora > Phocidae > Phoca > Phoca vitulina. Next base: position 22,243,468 of record NW_022589712.1, on the reverse strand, counting down.
CACACGTTTTAATCTCTTAGTGTCTCTATGATCTCCTTTCTAATAGTTGCATAATATTGAAAAGAGTACAGGCATTAAGCTGTGATTATGAATTATTGAGGGAAGGAACTCTCCTTTATTATACCCAGCTACTGGTAGATATTCAATTACCATTTGCTGAATTGAAATTCTTTGCCCATTTTAACTTTGTAACATTTTAAACAGTATTCCAACAAACATCTTCATGGATATAGCTTTTCACGTATTTTTATTTAAGATGGATTCTCACAAGTGAGATTGCTGGTCATGTGGTAGGACCATGTTTATAGATGCATTGCCAAATTGCTTTCTTTCTGAAAGGACTGTATCACTTTACACTGCTCTCCTGCAATGCATGAGGTCACTAGCCTCACTACACCCTTGTCAGCACTCATGCACTAGGAGGAAGTCCAGCATCTCATTGTGATTTTAGTGTGTACGTTTCCTCATTTGTGTGTTTACTAATTGCGTTTTCTCATTTCTGAATTTACTTATTTTTCCTTAGCAATTTGAATGGAAGTCTATAGAGAATGAAGATAGTAACTAACACTGTTAGTATTGTCCTCATTCCTCATTTGGGTCTTCCCCTCCCCCCCCCCATCTAGCTGTAGGATTTTTGGAACACCTTTACTCTCCTTTGAAGAGAAAACTTGTTAGCCTTCTTCTGAGAGCACCTTGAGCTCTGAAGATTTGGGACCTCGTGAAAAAGCTCCTTGCTTAGCTGCCAGCATTAACTGACCAAAAGAGGACAACTTATCTGTTAACTATCGTCAGCTCATCCAGGAAACACTGTAAATTATCTCATCCTTCGTGGCAGCAGGGCTTCAATGGTCTAAAGTAGAAAAAAAGGATCATATGCTCCCCATTGTTACTATCCTTTTCCAACTAGGAAATTTGCCTCCATTTGACTGACTCTCCTGCCCAGCTTCTTGTCCCTGAAGCATGTGTTGGACATATGTCTTTACATACCTTTGTAGATTTCTGTCTTCTTCTAATGTTCTAAAGTAGCCAAGCGGCCCCCATTCTCCACCAGAACTTGAGTCTAAATAGAACATGGGCTGTTCCCACTATCAAAGGTAGTGATTCCTAAATTTGGGCGTCCTTGTTCAATCTCAACATTGTGCAAATCGTGTCTGTTGTCGTTTTCCTAAACCTCTGTTACTTTCTGACCCCTGACTCCATAATTCACTTTAGTTAACTACACCAATTTTCTAGCAAACTACACTGAATCGGTGTAGGTCACCAATTTTCAGCTTTAGTTTTCCCTTAGAGAGAAAAGACTAATTCAACTTTTAAAAACTCTTTTCAGAAATGTCTGCCTTAATCCTGTTCCCTCAGAATTTCCTCCTAGACTCTAACTGAAACATCTTTTCTTTCTGAGGAAACCTCTGTGAGCTGTAAGATCCTGAAAACAGGACCTGTATTTGTTGTTCAAAATTAATTAAATAGAAGTGGTATTTTCCAAAGCATCAGAACTCAGATATACATTTTTATTAAAGGGAATTGGTTCACATGAAGTTGAACAGAAATTCCATACCTATAAAGATGGGTATAGGTATTTTATTTAGTAAAACATACGGAGAAATTATAAGTCCTAGTCCCAGCTGGACACACACCAGCTAAATGACCTTGAGTGTGTCATTTAACCCCTTTGAGGCTCAGTTTCCTTACCTATAAAACTGGAGTCAGCTGATGATTTTCAAACTGTAGGGTTGTTTTTAGCAAAACAACTCCGTTTACAAGTGAAAAATAGAAAATAAAGCAGACACTTGTAGAATTCTTCTGGTTGAAGTAATAGCAGGAGGCCTAGGGTCCCATCCTCTTAACAGCCCCAACCTCCCATTTCGCAGGGCTTCGGAGGCTGCTCCAAGGAGCCCTCAGATTACCCGTTATCGTGATGTGATCATTGACCTATGGACAGACCAAGGTCTTTTCCAGATCTGAAATTCTGTACTTTCTGGTGGCTCAAATTTAGATCTTGCGAGCATTGGATTAGGTGTTAGCAGAGTGGCAGGATTAGCAGAATGGGGAGGTCCAGGCACTTTGGAGTGTCCAAGAATGGAGAAGGGATGCTTCTATTGGCCCTGACTACTCAAGGTCATGATATGTCATGGAACTTTTTAAGTAGGAATAATGTGAGTGCTTCCTGTGTGCCATGAACTGCAGGGCAGATCATCCTACATTTCCCCCTTTAATCCTCACCACCACACTCATCTGCAACTACTCACCCCAACCCACTCCAGACACACAAGTCTAGCTCGGTGGGGTCATAGGTCCTCTTCTCTTATTTTAGGTTCCAATGTGTATATCACGTTCTAGGAGAAGTCTTCTTCAGCCATTGTAACTAAAGATATCCTGGATATTCTGTCTTATTTAATTCACATTTATTACTACCTGCATGAGTATTTAATCAGCTTGTTAGTTTGTTATATTTATCTTGTGTAGTTTCTGACTCTCTCCACACATACTGAAATGTGAACCCGATAGAGAATAGACATCTTGTCTATCTTGTTCATCACCAAATCCCCAACACGTAGGAAAGTGCCTGGCCCACAGTAGATGCCTTATAAGTATGGGGCAAATGAATAAATGAACGGGAGAGGTACTTATTGTAATGTCTGTTGTTCAGATGAGGAAACTGGTGAAGATTACCAGCTCTAAGTGACGTAACTGGTAAATGATAGAACCTTCCTTCAAATTCAAGTTTGACTGAAGAGAACTTTATTGGACCTCTCTTGGTGGAGCCATTTCAACACTAATAAGTGCCCAGATCTACCTGATGGAATGCTACCAAGATAATGATTACAACAATAATGAAAATCAGGATGCCGATAATTGCACACCATCTGCGTGTTCCCGGGGCTTCTCCTTGGTCACCTACAGAGCACACACTACCTCCACTGGCGGCACATTCATTGTTGGATCATCTAATTTTTAAAATGTGTTCTCTTGAGCCCAAATCTACCTTCCTGAGTCTTCCACTCAGTGATCCTAGTCTATCCCTCTGTAACGAAACAGAACGAATCCTTTCTGGCCTCCAGGCAGGAGAAGTAGTGAGCAGCAGCAGGGTGGACTCTGTCAGGATTTCTGGATTTCCCTAGTTTCTTATCAGTATGCCAGGACCTGATAAGTCACACATTTCCCAAGTGGGCAATTTGCAAGGCAGCTTACCTATCTCGGGTACTGTAATGAATAGTACTGCTGTTGTTTCATCTTAATTAGTGGTGATATTCTTTTCCTTCACTAGTAGATCCATGCATTCTGATTAAGGAAATTGGGTCCTCACTATTGGCTTGGAATGATCCGTTTTGCTTTTGCAAACTGTCTTCCTATAAAAGACGTCTTCATACTGTATTCACTTTCCCCTCTAACTTGGGTGTGATAAAGGCTGATGAGGAGAAGACTAGTAAACCCTCTGAGCTCCTTGAAACCAAGGCCCAGCACAAACCTGTTTAATTCCGTTCTTTTGTGGTCTCTGGCTTTAGCTTTTGGCCTTGGAGGGCACTTTCGTCCACATTACACTGTGGTCTCTGTGGTCTCTGCTGGTGGCAACTGGTTCGCAAGGATATTACCTGTGTTTGAATCTAATATGGCTCATAACTTTTATCTAGATCCAGTTTCTTTGGTCTGTTCCACCTGAAGAAATAGAGAAAAAAGTGATAACAGCTAGTATTTAATATGCTCTGTGAACCAAGAACTGTTGTCAACCCTTTGCTTGTATTATCGCATTTAATAGATAATAGCATATCCTGGGAAAACGGCACAGGCCTTGTGAATGCTTCACATTCGTTATTTCATTTCATCCTAATTTCCATTTCCTACCTTATGGTTTTCTATCTTCCTCGGTGATGTGATGGATTAGATGCATAGTCAATGTAAAGTGCTTAGGACAGGGCCTGGCATAGAGTTAGCACTCAAGAAATGTTATTACTATATTTCTTTCTTAGTACTGAAGAGACTCAGTATTTTTGGATCTAGACTCACAGTGAAGCATGCATTTTTCTGGCTTAAATCAACACACTATACTATAGTAGGACAATAAGGTCCGACAGAGCAGCAACCTGCTGCAGGGCAAGAGATCTGTGGTCAGGTATGAGCTCTGCCATTGAATAGATTGAACACCCAGCAAGTTCCTAGGCTCCCGAGAGCCATAGATTCCTCCTCCATATGGGAGATATGCAAACCAAATGATCTCCAAGACCCGCTGGCCCCTCTAAGTCTTCCCCACATGTTTCTTTGTCAAAATATGGGGCTTAGCTTTCTCACCATAATGAGGCTTGTGCCTGGACCATCGCCGCCCACCCATCACATGAAAGACCCAAATCACTATAATGGAAGATGATTCAGGAAATGCGGAGCAAGGAAGATGCGAAAAGTGCCCTCCAGGAACTCTCCTATCTACTCCCCAGCACTGCCGCCAGTGTGCACAGCCAACCACACCCAAGGGGCTTAGGGGAAAGCCCAGCATGAACTACACTATTGGTAGGATTTGTTTTTTGTTTGTTTTTAAAATGGGTCTCTGAGGATTCTACTGCATGGGAGGTGGTGTGTTGTGCTAAGAAAAGTGCTGGCCCAGGAGCTAAGAGCCTTTGAGCCTCATCCCAGCTCTAGCTCTACCACTGTCTGGTCTGCAGGCAAACGACTCACCTTCCTAGGGCCTTCCTTGTTTTAATTGTCAAAAAGGGATTGTTAAAAATTTCTTCCAATTCTAAAACTCTTTGCCGCTACTTTCTTTATATGAGAACAATACTCAGATGAAATCCTATGGACAGAAAAGCATTTTTTTCTTTTCTTTCTTTTCTCTTTGCCAAGCGTAATGAGAGTTGGTGTGGAAAAAAAAAAAATGTGCTGTGAAAAGGTTCATTCAGCCTTTTCTTAATAGATCGAGTGGTTGGTATTTCTGCTGGCTTCTGAAATACATTACAAATCACAATCTGGAAAAAGTTCCAAAGCAGCTCCAAGCTTTCCTGCTGAATTTGGATACATCTTTAGGTCTTACTCTGCAGCTCATCCTTAACAACTGACAAAATATTTACTTTGCTCGGTACAGAAAAGGGTAACATTTTCCAAAATATTAAACTAGGTTGGATTCAGAACACAGACAATGAGGCAAAAAGTTGGACCTCTTTTCCAAGCCATGTCGTTGAATCATTTTCCAGAGTGCCATGAGAAACAGGGCCTTAGTGGATGTTTATGCTCCACAGTAATTCTGAAAAAGGCAGAAGCCAGCCAGCCCCTGCCTACCATGCCCACCGGTGTGTAGAACAGAGGTTCTCAAAGTGTGGTCCCCAGACCTGGATCCTCAGCATTGCTAGGCAACTAGTTGAATATACAAACTCTCACAACCCATCCCAGACCTACGGACAGAAAGTCCTGAGAGGTGGCCCTGCAATCTGGGTTGTCATGAGTCCTCCAGTAAAGAAGTCCAAGTAGATGTAACACTGGTAAAAGTTTGAGAACCACTGGTGTAGGCCCATGAAGGCTACAGGCACTTATTACCTTTGAGTTGAAAGTGTGAAGCAATGGAGAGACTAGTTAACTTTTTCTTGTAAATAAATTAAATTGTTTTTCTAATGTAAATAAGCTGGTAAGTAAATTTGAAACGAGCATATTGCTTTTTGAAATGCTCTCCACCTTCCCTCCCCCAGCTTCCTCTACCCTATGCCCCAAGCCCACCCTCACCTACATGCTCCTGGCAATGGTGTCTGAGTTATTTGGCCATTGTTGAGGTCAGCAAAAATGCAATTTGTTTTAACATACTTGCACGTAGCTAGTGATTCTGATAAAGACTAATTGTACTTTTAAAAAATTCTCATTTGAGAGCTCTCCTGGGGGAAGAAAGGAGACAAAAATTGAATGACTATAATTTATAATTTTCTGTTCTATTAATTAGTCTTATCATTAACAAAATAACTATTTTTATAAATAAATAAATGGTGATTTTTAAAAAAATTAAATACTGGAAATTACTCTAGTTACCAGCTTTAATTAAAAAATAGACTACTGTTAAAAAAAAAAGAAATAGACTCCTGTTTATATGACTATATTGTTTCTATCCAAAATTGCAAATAATTTCTGGGAGGAATGAAAATCATCCTCACAAACGCCTCCCGCCACTCTGTCACGTCTCACGCCCGCCCCCTCACTCATGCATGTGACCTGCCCAGCCACTGCAAGCATCTGAGCTCTGACCTTTGTCCTGCAGTCTCAAGCTTGGCCACATCCTTCAGTCCCAGGGTCCCACATCTGTTGGTTTGGAAGGCTCACAAATCTGTAGCTAGGGTGATTTTGCTCCCAAGTTCCAGCCAATATCTCCAACTTCTTCTATATCTTTCCATCACCTTGAAGATCTTACAGACCACACATGCCAACCAGAACATAGCCTAACCTGATTCTCTCTGACATTCCTGTTTCTTTTAATGAACCTCCCCCTCTCTGTGCCCACCACAGGCTGTCATAAATTGGGGGAGGAAACCAGGTATAGTAGAAATTTCATGGGTTTCAGAATGTATAGATCTGGGTTCAAATCCAGGCTCTGCCACCTACTGGCCATGTGCCATGAGATGACTCCTCAAATGTTCAGCTTCTTCAGGTGTAAACTGGAGGATTGTATTGAGGAAGCAAAGAGGAAAAGTATACAAAAATAGGATTGTGTGATGTATTGTCCAAACCAGAACACACTGAGATGGATAGAAGCCATTGTTAATAATTATCTCATGATCAAAGAAAAGAAAAGAGCATAGACAGAAAAAGACATGTGTTCATCCTATATATTTAGTGTTCTGAGTAGCATGTAGTATGTCCTCAATAAATACTAGTCCTCTTTCCCTTTCTTCTGGCCATTCTGATGTTTGCCTTCAGTGTTTTCTGCATCTGCCCTTCATTTGCATTCCTCCTGTCCCCAAAGCTGTCCTTAGTCTGTCACTTGGGGGACAGTAATGTTCTCTTGGTTGAGCTCCTTGCCTTCCATTTCTCCCCTCTAATATATCCTGTGTGCTCTTGTCAGATTAATCTTCTGAAACTCCATCTCTTAAACCATTCTCCGCCTCAAGACCCTTTCATGACTTCTTATTGCCCACCTAATGAACTTAAAATTCTCCAGCATGGAGTATGAAGTCTTCCTGTATGGGGTCCAATCTGTTTTTTCAGACTTATTTCCAAGTATTGTCCTTTCTGTATAGCAAGTTCTTGACAAACTCCCCCATTTCCCCATTTCCCTGTCTTCCCTTGTGCCTTTGCTTATGCGCTCTCACTTGACCCTTACATCCTTCCTTTCTGACTCCACTGTTGAAATCCCCTTTGTCCTTCTTGCTGATGTGCAACATCTTCGAAAAGGCCATCCCCGATCTGCCCAGTGAAAAGCTCTCCCTTTGCCCCCTGAACTCTACTCACAATGTCGCATGCACATCCTATAGCACGGCGGGGTGGGGGGGTGTGTGTGCTCTGTTTTGTATTGGGGTTAATCAGCTTTGTGTTTTAGACATCCCACAAGTAGGAGGAAGAGAGGTGAGAGGAAGCAGCAGGTACACCTGGTTTATGCTTCTGCCTCAGATAATTTGTTCATAAGAGGAACTCAGTAAATGTTTATGGAATGAATGAATGAAAGTCACTTTTGCCCTGCCAATAATTAAATACCACCATAGCTTCCTCAATTAGGCAAAAGTTCCTAAAAATATATGGCAATGATATTCATTTATTTTGCTTCTTTTAAAGAACTGGGAGATTAAAACCATCAAATCAGTGTTCGTAAATGTCTAAAACTATGCACAACTTTCCCCTGACTCTTCATATTGATTTGTTTAGCCTGATTTGCCCAAAAGGACAAGATAATTTGATAATTTTTTAAAAAATTGTTGGCCAAGGAAGCAAATTTGACACATGCCTACAGTGAAAGTCAGGCATCTGTTACAACTCAGGCATTGGAAAATAATTACAGTCCGTCCTCTTGACTGCCTCTCTCCAAACTCTGAAATTTGTCTCTCCTTTTCCTTGCTTCTGTCCCAACTTGAGAAGCAATTTGTATGTGTTCTAGGGTAATGTGGCTCTGCTATCTCTTTTGGTATATGTGTTTGTGTAACTGTTTTACAGTCAATAAGACATACAAATTCTTTTAAGAGAACATCTGTGCTCAGAATCTGTTTAAGAGGAAGCTCCTTGTTTGCAAAGAGATCATTTGAAATGATGGTAACAGAGGAACTCAGTCATAATTTTCTGACTTCTGTTTTGGTATTTATCCACTTGTTTCACTTTCAAAAGTGCTCTGGCAGAGTGAAAAAAGTCACAGCTGTACAATCTTACCTTAAAATGACAGATTTTGGGCTTATTCTCTGTAACTTTTTAATTCAAGAGATCATTTTCTTTACATTAAATAATTGCTCAAATAATTCTATCAACTGCTGTGAATATGTTTAAGACTTTTTTCTCAGTATGAGTTTTCAAAAATGAAAATGTAGGCAGTTAACTTTTGTTGAATTTGAAATGTGTGGGCCTCAGAATTTGCATAATTTTACAACAATTATGTAGAAACTACTCAACTTAGGTGACCATTAAAAAAATTAATGGAATTACAGAAAGGTAGTGATTTCACATTCCCTCTCTAGGAACTTAAGATATCAGGACAAGCCACCAAGCATCCTATTTCTAGAAATAACCTAACCTAAAGAAAGATCATTAACTGTCTGAATTTCTGTCATTGAGTTACCATTCTTGAGCAAAGATAATGGACTTCTCAGAGGAGGCGGGGGCGGGGCGGGGGGAGTCGTCCCAGAACACAAGACTCTCACCTCTAGCCAGTTAGTCAGCCTGTCAATAAATGCTTCTTCAGGGCCTGCTGTATTCTAGGCACTGGGCTAAGTGGGGCTGGGGACAGTGGTGGCCACAGCAGGGACTGTGTGTGTAGCAGGCGTCATGACTGCCATGTCTAGTGCACTATGGCACGAGCGAGGGTCCTGACGGCCAAACTGGGAGAGTATATGGAAAGGCAGAAGCATCAAACAGCCATAGGCCACCACGAAGGAGGGAAGAGCTGAGGAACAGTAAAGAGAATCTAAGCAGCCACTTTGGGGATCCAAACCTCCTTGACTTACACAGATGAGAGAGACTCAGGGGGTTTGGGACTCAGGGGACTGTTGGAAGCTCAAAACCAAGAAAGAAATGTGTGTCACCAAAGTGATGGGTGTGGTCTGGAGAGCAGAGAAAACTAAGGTAACCTTCATCTGCCTCTTTGTGTAGGTGTGGAGCTAGCTAGTTTTGAAAAATGTGTTCTTTCCATTTTCAAGATGTCAAGTGTAAAACGCCAACTCACTCTCAATTTAAGAGTTCAATTCTTATTCCCGGGAAAAGGCAAAAGTTGCTTTTGTGACCACATGAGACATCACCTTGAAAGATGCCTGGCCAAGATCTTTTTGGCAGTGTTGGGTCGTACCAACACCATGGTAGAAACCCAGATTGGGGGCCAATAGGAGCTGTGATTTTCTTAGCCAGAAGAAGTAGAATATGGCTCTCAGTGGGTCCTGTGCCTCCAGCAGAGGGGAGGCCGGACTCCAGGAATGCCTTTGGACTTGGTGGTAAGACACTGTGAGGAAAGCAGCTCTGTTTCCTGCAATATGAACAAAACACATAAAACTATTTGTACTCACTACAGTCACATGGGAAGACTTTTCCCTGCAAAAAGCAATTAGTCTGAAGAAACTCAAGTTATAACTGCGGCGCTGACACCAGCTTATTGTGTAATTGAGTTCCCCTTGCTTAGCTTCCTGGTTTCTCTTTCTGTGAAAGAAGCATTCTACAGCTAATATTACCCAAGTTGGGAATCCCAGCAAAGCCTTCCCACCACCCTGTTGTCAACTCTCTTCCATCTTCTCTGGGGTTCTATTACAAACAGATAAATGTAGCTTGTTCAGAATTGGAAAAAAAGACATTTTATCATGTAATGATGTCACTGATCACGTGTCTTAAATGGGTTACGCCCCGTGACCTTGCCAACTCATCATTCTTATTTCAGCAGATGACACCATCCCCACAACCACCCTCCACAGAAAATGATCAGGCCAATGCCATTTAATTGGGGCTTTTTTTCTTGATTCTCTTGTAATAATTTTATTATTTGGATGCTTCTGGTATTTAGACTTCCAGGAAAATGATCTCTGACCATAGCCAAGGAAGACTTTTACTGGTCCATATGGCACTTTTTCACGTGCAGCCTGCCCTATTTACAAAGCCTCGTCATTCAGAGGCAGGAAATGATACCACATCAAACTCCACATGGCACTTCATGATCTTAGTGTCTCTTTTATTTAAAGGTAATTAAAAATGTCGTTCCAAGTTCACATCAACTTCTCTTAACTTACTATTGTCTAGAGTTACCATCCCATCACCTTCCTTCCTTTCCCTCAGGTTAGGAGGAGATCGGCTTCTGGAAGTCTAAAATGTCAACCTCATTATGTCACTTCCAAGTTTAAAATCCTTTAATGGATTCCTAATGTCCATTGCAGTTTCCCAGTGGATGGTATGGATATTCCTAGTGGAATTTATTTTATATTTATTTATATATTATATATATTTATTTTACTTATATATTTACATAAGTAAAATATCCACTGTTTATTAGGAAAATATATATTTATTTTACGGTTTATTAGGAAAAATATAAACATATATATGTTGAAAGATAACCTGAATCATATTAAAATTTTAAGAGTTTAATTGAGCAAACATCAACCTGAACCAGAAGTGGTTAGCAACACTCTACAAATAAGAGCTGGGGCAACACTTTTATAGAGAGGACATGGAAGCAAAACAAGATTATTTGGCTATAGCGTAAGGAGTTGCTTTATTTGGGAAAGCCTCTCTGACTGTTTATAATTGTTTGTCCTTAGGTTTCAATTTCTTAATCTTGAGACATTTATAGGCTTGGGTTTTGGTTTGCTTATATAAGCTGATAAGGCATTAGAACCAACTCAATCTAATGGCCTCCTTGTTTAATTAATTTAACATATATTAAAGTAAAGCTATAATATGTAACATGCTACATCTTAATTATTACATATTAGGACTATATTACACATTAATAAGAATAGTATACAATCATATTCTTGTATTTTAATAATAATATGTATATATCAAACCATTGATATTACTGCTTAAGATGAAAAGTAACGTAATTCAGTCAATATAGACTCCATTTAAAAAATACTAAGTAGGGGCGCCTGGGTGGCTCAGATGGTTAAGCGTCTGCCTTCGGCTCAGGTCACGATCCCAGGGTCCTGGGATCGAGTCCCATATCGGGCTCCCTGCTAGGCGGGGAGCCTGCTTCTCCCTCTGCCGCTGCCTCTCTCTATCTCTCTCTCTGACTCTCATGAATAAATAAATAAAACAAACAAACAAACAAATTAAAAAAAAAAAAAGAACTAAGTAATAGTCCCGGTTGCTCTTGGATGTGGCAAAGCTCATAGAGATGGTAGGAACTGGCTAAAATTTGAAGAATGTTGGCCAACTGGAAAAAGTTTGACTCTTCAGTATGTCTCCAGCTGTGTGTCTCCACACCCTTTATTTCAGCCACTCAGAACTATTTGTTGTTTCTTGAATATGGAGTTAACTGTCACACCTCCCATTCTCGGGTTCTAATATTGCACGACTTGAGGAAAGTCACTTAAACTCTTTGGGCCTTAGTTTTCTCGTCTGAAAAAAGAATATAAATAAGTGGCCCGATGCTGACAGATGCTTTTGAAGTAAGTGACTGGATATGCTAGTACTTTGTAAACTGCAGTGTATTATACAAATATAAAGGATTTTATTTTAGCTTTATATCTCCTACAGTGCATAGCAAGTACTCATTAAATATGTGTTAGGGAATAAATGAGTGCATACCACCGATGTTCAAGTGTGAAATGGCATTTATTTAATTAAACAAGCATTCATGGGATGGTAGTACTTCATGCAGAAATAATGGGGAAAGGGTGTTTACCTTCAAGGAGTCAATCTAAGGGAGAAGACTAGCACCTCCTCCTGCAGGTGACTGCAGTATAGGTATTATGTTAATGTTTTTATAGTAGAGATATGAGGAGCATGAAGTCAACTAGACAAGCTTCCCCAGGAGAAGTGATGCTGAAGCTGAGGCTTAATAGGATGAGGAATAGCTATCTTGGTAGATGAAGCGAAAAGAGGCCTCCTGCTGAGGGAGCATGGGCAGAACTGTAGACCAGTGCTGCCCAATGGAAACATCACGCAAACCACTAATGGGAGCCAGATGAAACAAAAGAAGCAAGTGAATCGGTTGTAATAGCATATTTTATTTAATTCAACAATCCTGAGTATTATCATTGAAAAGCTAACCAACATTTTTAAATTACTAATGAGATACTTTGCATTTTTTATTTTGTACCAAGTCTTCAAGATCTGGTGTTTATTTACACTGACAGCATGCGTTAATTCGAACTATTACATTCCAAGTGCTCAATAGCCGCCTGGGTCTGGTGGCCACTGTATTTGACAGCACAGGCATGAATGACAGAGGGAAAGTCTGGAATACTAAACAACCGGAGTTCTTTGATGTGCCTAGAGCACAGGCTGTATGTGAATGGCTGGTGGGAGATGAAGGAGATGCCATCAGACACCAGAGCACGAAGGTCTTGGATGCCACTTTTGGGGAGTCTCAGTTTAATCATGAAGGCATTCAGGAGCCTTTGATGCCTTTGAGAGATGTTATGTAGATCAAATTTGGGGTTTTTGAAAGATGATGCTGACAACTGTGTGAAGGATTGACTGGGAAGGCACAGTGCAAAGAACAGTGACGGTGTTTCTCAATCTGTTATGTTTCTCTGCAGTTAATGGAACTTTCATATAAGCTCGCAATTAGTAGACAGCTGTTGTCGGTTTTTAGTGTCTTATGAGTTTGTGTCATTTGGGGGCCTTTATGAGAATTTTGAGGGAAAGGTGGGAGGGGAACAAAGAATATCATTTTGTAACAGAGAAAAGTTTAGGGTGTGGACACCACTGGCTAAGGCCAAGCAGCTCCTGGTGAGGAGTTCTTCGGTCAAATAGACCTTGCCCTCCACCAACTACTACAAAGTAGTACAAATGAGGGGCCCCTAGGTGGCTCAGTCGTTAAGCACCTGCCTTCGGCTCAGGTCATGGTCCCAGGGTCCTGGGATCGAGCCCCGCATCGGACTCCCTGCTCCGCCAGGGGCCAGCTTCTCCCTCTCCTACTCCCCCTGCTTGTGTTCCCTCTCTCACTGTGTCTCTCTTTGTCAAATAAATAAATAAAATCTTTAAAAAAAAAAAAAGTAGTACAAACGGGCATCATGCCATGACTAAATGCACGTGTGCAGACCATCTGTCCTTAATGGCAAAGGACATGTGTACCCCGAAATTCTAGATATTGTAGCTTTCCTTTGAGGTAAAAAGTGATTTTCCTTGGCGTCTTCTCTAAAAAGACAAAGGTCTTAAATAGTTACTTATTTTATCACCATACCTGCTTATAATTGAGTTCCTAACTTTGCTTTCCCCTTTATGGTAGGAAACAAGCTACCTAGATTTATTTTTTCTCAAGATTGCCTGCTTTCTGAGGCCCTTTCTTCTTCTTCCCATCTGCCCTTCCACCATTTTGCTCCACAGCTCCCTTTTGGCTCCATTGATTTGTAATCGAAAAGACAGCATACCAATAAATTTTTAGGGATTAAGGGTAGAACAAATGAACATAGAAATGTAAAATGGTGTTTTACAAATTTTTATTTTACATTTAGATTTTCAAAGTAATATGCTGGCCATGCCACCTCTTTTTTAGGCTCTGGGAACTCCCAGCCTATGCTAACCCCCCTGAGCCAAATAAGAGTAACTTAAATGTATATGGAATAGCCAGCGAGACTGGAGGCCGTGAGCGGAGGGAGGTGTTGATTGATGGAGGGGATGTCCATGAGTCTCACATTTGGGGAGTGCCTGCTCCAGGCACTATCCAACCCACTTGTCCCCAAAGCCCAGAAAGTGGCTGAAGCATGAAGTGATATTGATGACTGTCACCTCAGGGCATGGACAGTAGGGGTGACTCTGTCTGGCACTGCAGCCATCTCTGAAATCATTTGAAACCTAAATTTTAAAAACTATAGTTTCTTAAATCTTAAAACCAGGTTCTCAGATTATATGACCGTGGTTAATTCCTTTTGCTCCAATTACAGTTTAGGAAATTTGGGAATGATGGGTGATGGTTCGATGAGATAATAAAGAGGAAGGGCATATGAACCTTGTTTATGTAGCTGAGGAACCACCAAGAGGTGAATAAGTGCTATTTTTTCTCTATCATGTCCACAGTTTACCAAGGTAGTAAATCATTAGAACAGTCTTTTTTCTTTTTTTCTTTTTTTTACTTTTAAAAAAAAAGGGACCTGCATTTTGAGTTAGGTGCTTCTGGGAAGCTACCTGTCTGGCATCTGTCCATGGTGCTTGAGCACCAATGAGGATGTTCTGAAAACTACAACCCCCCCCCCAAAAAAAACCGCACCTATATGCAAACAATGAATCATGGAACACTATGTCAAAAACTAATGATGTAATGTATGGTGCTTAACATAACATAATAAAATTAAATTAAAAAAAAAAAAAACGCACCTCTGTGCAGCCTTGGGGTTGGGGATGGCAGGTGGGGAGTGAGCGTGGACTGCAGCATTAGAAGGAGAGGAAGAGCTGAACTATGACAGCTTTTCCCACCGTTAAAGTAAAACACTAGGCAAGTTGCCTTTTCCAAAGTTAAGAGATTTCTTTTCATGATCTCTTCACACAATGTGCACACTCATAAAAGAAGAAAAAGTAATTATGCTCTGGAAAACTGCATGAGATCAACTCCTGTTGCTTTTGTCAATTGTCTTCTTTCAGAGGTCAATTAAAGTGATTAATAGTAATAAGATGAGTATCCCTACGGGGTTTCCCAAAGAAAAGAGAAATTCCTTGCGATTGCCCCACCTGGTTGGGAGCATCAGATGCCTTTCAGGAGTTTTGTCTCAAAAGAGAAGGAAATTTTGATGGAGCACTGACTAGGTTTTGTCTTTACATGGAAAAAAATAATAATTTCTGGAGAAATAAAATAGGAAGGGAAAAAAAAAATCTATCCAGCCAGTGTCACCTAGCTAGGTCCTCTTTTTCTTAACTTAGATTTTCCAAATGTTCTTTTGGGAATGAAGTGAATGAGGATTCCACAGACAAGTCCTGATTAAGATCTTTTTATCAGGGAAGATGGGATACAGATTAGACTTAACCTAATCTAACAGCATTGATAACAAGGTGGAACAGAAATACTTAGACTTTCATTTAGAAAGCAGCCTTTCACGACTGGTGGTAAATATTCTGTGATGCGTAACATGAGGAAAAACCAATTGGGAGATGAGGATGAAATGAACTTTAATCAGATTGGCTGAGGATGTGACAAACAGATTATTCTGTGCTGAGCTCAAATGCATTTCCCTTCCTGGAAGGGGAAAAATCAAAAACCAAATGAACAACAACAACAAAAAAAACGAGTTATTACTCCATAGCCCCGTATGCATGCATTCATTCATCAGTCATTAATTGAGGGCGTACTAAATGTTAGGTGGAGGGTGTCAGGGGTTTAGAAATGAATAATATATGATGCTGACTTAGGGTGCTGCAATTCTAGTGGCAGAAGTGGGTTAGGGAATGGTTACATCCAGGGTGAGGGGGGTAGGATTTGCCGCGGACCCCCAGAAGACAGGCTTTTCCTCGAATGGAATGCTGTGAGGTCGTTATTCCATACAAGACTTTTCTTTTTAATAGAATTTAGTGTTTTCTTCCATCATTGAAGGTGTCCATCAGGGCACATGTTACATGTACCTGTTTCTCCTTTGTTGGAAGAAGAGGAAAAATCTGTAATTTGTTTGGATACTTTTGCATTCAGCTTTGCATGTGGTTAGATTTTATAAAATCGTGGCAGGGAAAATAGGTGGGAAAGGTACATCATCTACAGTATTTTTCTGATTTGAAGCTAAGCCTGTACATGAGAAAGGAAATGTATCAAATCAGCTCCTGGAATGGAGAACAGTGGCCATTTTCTGCTACATACCTCCCCCAGGCTCTGCATTTTACTCTCCCTGCCCCCAGTACATTTTTATGTTCTTGTAACCAGTAAGCCCAAAAAGAAGTGTGACGTTTTCCCTGATGAGGATATTTTAGTTTACTCGATCCTGGGAAGCCTCTGTGGGTTTGACAGGTTGTGCCAGTTCTCAGGAGTAGAGCACGTATGGCTGGTGCCCCTCCTGGTGACCTTCGCGGCCATCTGGGCCGGGCCTGCTTCTGCCCGCTTAGCCCAGCAGGGCAGGGCCTCTGCCGGAGGTTGCAGATGCTTCGCTCAGACCCTGCTTCCATGACTCACGCCATCTGTTGGTAATTTGTCGTTATTCTGGAGGAAGGGTTTTTGTAAAGGCCTCCATCTCTGGAGTCCCTCCATGAGGCGCACTATCTGACCAGTTTTCTGACACCAGCTACCCATCTGGGCCAGACCCCAGCACTGAGTCAAGCTGCCATGAATGTAATGATAATGTTCTTTGCACTTTAGAGAGCTTCCCACCAAGTTCCTGCCCCCTCTTGAGCGAGTTACGCTCTTTGTAGGACTTGTTTGAAGTTCAGCCAAGTTGGCAGCCATGGGGTTCCATTTTTACAAGCTCTAGCAGCAGTAGGCTGCAGTCCTTTGTGTCACCGGGCCATCTGCTCTGCTTTTTCCCCTCTCCAAACTGTAAGCAACACGAGCTACCTAAACCAAAAATGCACCCCCCCCTTAAAACACATTTGCGTCAAGTCAACCTAAATGACTGTTTTGTCTATTCAAAGCCACATTCGTTTCTCATATCTCCTTAAGAATTTTATTTTCTCCAAAAACTTAGACAATAGTAATTATGACTATATATTAATTTTTTCTACATACCAGGCACTGTGCTATATGTTTTATGTTCTCATAAAACCCAATGAAGGAGACACCATTCCTATCCCTGTTTTTGTCTAGAAGGAAATTGGAGCTCAGACAAGTAACTTACCCATGACCATGCCACTGGTAAGTGATGAAACCTAAGTCTAAAGCCCACTGACGGACTTCTTAGTGCAAGACTTTTTTGTGTATCCTTCCCCCGTCTTGATAATAATTATCCAATGCTTTGAGTTTCAGTGCGTTTGACTGAGGTCTCAAAAATAGCATCACATGCCCATTGACAATTCCCATTCACCCATCAAAAAAAAATATTTATGGAGAATCTACTGTGTGCCATGTACCACGCTGAGCCCTGAGGAGCCAATTATGAAGAAGCCTTATTTCATGGAGCTTATAATATAGTTGGGGTTACATTTATTTATTTCACAAACCTTTATAACCAACAGCGTATAGTCACTGTGCTAGGGGCTGGGGCTATAATGTCAAAAACAATACTACGCCTTAACTGTGTTACACTAGTGGTTCATCTTTCCAGTATGTCAGGACTCTCAGGAGTCACAGTTCTGGGATTAGGAATCAGAAGAGCTGGATGCCAGCACCAGTGTTTAATGTGTGTGTCCTGGCCAAATCTTTGAACTTATCTCTCCCTTGGTTTCTTCATCTATTGAACAGATACCATGTAAATTTACCTCCAGCTCCGGAAAAGTCATTTCTACTCTAACTGAACATGACTTTGAAAGAAGATTAGGGTTTAGAACTATGGGGAAAGAGAAAAGAAATAAATCTCAGTTCATAAGAAAAGCAGGAAAAACTTCAAGAATTATATTAAACAGAAAGCTTTTGGCTTCAAGTAACAGAAAACATGACCAGTGACTTAAAAAATTAGGAATTTATTTTCTCACATAAAAAGAAGGCAAAGGGTAAGTGTTTCTGTTGTTATTTCAGTTGCTCAATAATGCCCCCAAGGACCTAGTTTCTTTCTAGGTTTCCAATCTGCCACCCTTAGGATGGTGGCCTTTTATCCTCAAAGTTATTGCCTTGTGGTTACAAGATGGTTCCCCTTGTTTCCAGAATTATTTTCTTATAGTGATATCCAAAGCAAAAAGAAAGCCATAAGAGAAAAAGCCTTTCTCCCTACTGTGGCATTTTTGTTGTTGTTTCTGTTGGTTTTTTTCACCCTGGAAAAAGAGTCATCCTTTTCTTTTTATCTCATTGGCTAGGACTTGGTAACACGTCAAGCCCCGAACCAATCATAATCAATCCTGGAGCTGAAGGTGGGGCTTTTGCTTTCTCTGAAGTCGGGGCCAGCTATAATATCTGGGTTGTTTTATAAGGAATAAAGGCTGTCTGTCATAGAGAGTTGGGTGGAAGCAGACACTATAGCAATGGTCCTTTAGCCCTAGAAAAGCCAAGAACACTTAAAGAAACTGCAACAAGTGGGAATACTCAAGATAATGCTAGGAAAGATCGATCCTAAAGAAAAACTTATGTTGTCCAAAAAGATCTTATGTTACCAGAAGAAAGAGTCCTTAGAAGGGAAATGTAGGGGATAAAATTTCCACTAAGAGACATGAACTCCTCATGACTGGCTTGTATTTGGAATCGAGAAGGACCAGTTACAACGTCCCTTTCATCTTAAATTTGGACACTGTAGACGTAATTAACAAGGCAGATTGACATTCAGTGTGGCAGCCTGAATGAACCTTGATCTTCCAAAAGTTTTTATTGAACTGGGCACTAAGATACAAAGTTGAACAAAATGCAGCCCACTCACAGGCAAAAATTATATAGTCTTACACATTTTCAATTGAAATGGTAGTACAATGAATGCTTTACTAGAGGTATACACACAATATAGTTGGAACACTGAGAACAGACTTGCCAATTCTTGGAATGGGACAAATGAGGATGTGGGGAGAATGTAGAATGGAAATGACATTTGAGCTGAACTCTGAAGGGAAAAAAAGAGGCATCCAGAGTTGAAACACAGGAGAAGGGCAATCTAGTCCAAGGGAATTATAACAGAAGTTAAAGTCCTCTGAGTGTTTTTTAGCAGATATTTAGTATTAACACTTTCAGGACCCAAGGAACCAACAACACTTACACCCACTACTTGGAAAACCAGTGCTCTTTTTCTTTGTTGAGATAGACTGTGGTTGTAGCCTCAGAATGTTGAGGTTGTGGATGCTTATCTATGGCTGCTTGCTGATGAGCTGAGAAGCCCCCTTGGCAGGGACAGGAGGAATGAATGGAGGAATGACCATGTGTTCAACTCCCCACCTCTGTTACCATATGATCTTGCTTCCCTCACATCTTTCCACTTCCACATTCATATTTATGAACCCTTCTTACCCAGTAAACTTCACCTCCTTAACAGTGGGGTGTGTGTCCTTACATCTTTGTCTTTCCTGTGCTCTAGCACAAGACCTGACATGCTATCAATGTTCAAAACATGGATGTTGAACAAATGGATGATTGAATAAATGAAGGGAGGAGTTGGCCAACAGTGACTTATATGTTTGGCCATGTAGGCAACTGGAACTTATCAAGTACTCTCCTAGCTTCACTGTATTAACCATATCTGGCCCAGGATGTTTTACCTGAGTAGAATTATAAAATGTGTCAATAGGTGGGGGATAAAGGCAGAACTCCCTATCTTTAGGTATGTGTAACATATGAGGGTCTGATGGAACTGAGCTACTACTTAAGCCCACTCACAGCGGGCAAAGAGTTGAAATGTGCAAGGAGCAAACATTTATTCAAACTACTCATGAAAAGAATCCTGATGTAGGGGGTGAAATGATAGACTCTAGCCACCCTCATGGGTTTGAATGTCAGCTGTACTGCTTCCTGGTTGTATGACTTTGGGCAAATCACTTAATCCCTCTGCGCCTCAGCTTTCTCACCTACAAAATAGGAATGGAAATAGTAACCACCTCAGAGGTTGTTATGAGGATTAAATGAACATGTGTGTGTTGTTTTATATTACTATGTGCCTGGCAAATAGTGGATACTCTACAAGTGTCAACTACTTGAGCTTCAAAACAACCCTAGGAAATAAATAGTACTTTCACACTTAAAGCTTAGAGAAATTAAATGAGGATCAGGATCTCCTAGGTCACATAAGTAGCAAGTGACAGAATCGGGAT
This sequence comes from Phoca vitulina, assembly GCF_004348235.1. Classification (NCBI taxonomy): domain Eukaryota; kingdom Metazoa; phylum Chordata; class Mammalia; order Carnivora; family Phocidae; genus Phoca; species Phoca vitulina. The sequence goes on along the minus strand of NW_022589712.1, from coordinate 22,223,377 downwards.
TGAAATTTAGATCTGACACTACAACCCCTCTTGTAAGAAATTTGAATGACCACAAATAGATTGCTAGTAACAATCTATGGACCTTAACAAGGCTAGATGGGAGCTCAGGTTTCCATAAAGATTTTTTTCTTTAACAAGCCTGGTATTTCTGCATAAAACACATAAACCACAGACACCACTTTCTCCCTGGGATCATGAAATTATTGAATCACAGATCCGAGCCATCAGTCATGGCTCCTCACCTCTGGACCCAAAGCTGGTAGACATTTCCTAGCACTTAAAACTATCTGAGGTAAAGGAGCATGCTTTTTTAAATTTCCAATCTTGTATGAAACAAAATTTTTATAAAATACAACAAAAAATTGATTACTAGAAAAAGAAAACAAAAAACAAACAGCATTCAAACACCAAATCTTGCATTACGTTCAATGGGCAGATTGCTTTAGAAGTTTCTAGATGGTTATTCTCAATTCCTGTACTTATCTTTTCATGGATCTGTACCAACAGCCAGTCACTTGTCCATAGACCACACTCTGAGTGTCTTGACTGAAAGGACTTCCATGAAGAGTTAGTTACCCCTGAAGCAGAAATCTTACACATTCCTATTCGCTCTTCCCTTATAAGGAAGTCACTCAGATTTCTAGATTTTCCTATACAAACATTGACCTAATGTTTGCAAAGCCCCCTGGAGAACTTCAACCCATCCTCAGAGGGTATTGGAAGAATGCTCTAAAGAAAATTAAAAACAAACAAATAAAAAAAATCGCAGCCTCAGCAGTTGATCTTTTCCTGGGCACAAGGAAGATATTAAAGTCACTTTTAACAAAGGGTTGGGAGAACTCCTGAAAGGCAGACCCTGGGCATACTTCAGAAACACTATTTTAGCACAGAACTAGTCCAAATGCCCAAGGGAATCCCCAGGCCTCATGAATGAGACGGAGCCATTTTAGAGTCATGTGGAGCCTTTTTACCTCTCAGCCTATATTCCTTGCTCAAACTAAACTTTCTTGACAACTTTTCCATCAGATCCAAACTCCTATTTGGACTGTCACCATCTTCCCACTTCTGGGGTAGGGCATTAAAAGACAGAAAGAAAGGAGCCAGGCAAAGAAAATTTATTACTGTGCAGCCCTGCTGTTACATCTCCTATCAAAGCTCCACTTTATATTTCATTTCCTTTTATTTTTGTTCAGCAAACATTTCCACTCTGCTGGTTGTGTGTCAGGTACTATTCGAACTCTGCTAATCCTCACAATGACCCTATGAGATAGGTTCTATTGTCCTCCCCATTTTACAGATGAGGAAACAAAAGTACAGAGCATTTAAGCTATATCCCAAGGTCACACAGCTGGGCTTTTATCTGTGTCAACATATTTCCTCCTCTGGGGTAAAAAGGAAAAGTAGAAAGAAGGGCTTAGGATGAGCAGGAGTAATAGCAGTCTGAGGAGAACTGAGAATTCTCAAGACTTCCAGCATGAGAAAGCATCCAAATCTCAGAAATAATAGAAGGGGATTTGAGCCACAGTAAGGGAAGACAAATTTAAGTGAGTGGTAGGATTGGTACATAATATGAGAAAAGAAAACCAAAATCATATATATCATAACAAACTCACATCAAAGGACATAATAATACATCTGTAATGATAACTATAAAGATAGAATTGCAATACTTTTTTAAATCTCTACTATAGGGTGGCTTATATATGTACCTTTGTTCCTAAGAGAAAGCCAGTATTACCCCCATTTTTCAGATGAAAAAGTTAAAGCTACAAAGAGTTATAATGAATTGCTCAGAGTCGTACGGCTACTGATTGGCAGAGCCAAAATTTCCTATCGAGTTCTATCTTGACTCCAAATCATAGCCCATTTTTACTTGCCGTACAATCAAAGTTAGTGACCCCATGACATCGAGGAATGGATTAAGAGAATTCTAAATCTGTGTGCTAAGTCAATATGTGTCCAAGAAGTCAGAACTATGGCACCTACAGATAAAGCTAAACTAGTTATTTGTTGCTTTCAATTGGGAAAACCCAAGAAAGATAAATCTAGCCACCCATTAACTAGATACAGAACGCTTCCATTTCATGCAAGTGGTAATGTCATATGCACCTTGCAAGAGGAATATGTGTGACATGATGGCTGAGACTATGACCTTACTGAAACTCCTGGGGTATCTGTCTCTCTTAGACCAGGTTGTGTGTGGTCTGTGGAAGACATAATGTTATTGAGCCTGACTCCTATCTGATGCCCTGGAATGGATGACCCACTAGGGTTATTGGGTTCTGCCAACATTATTTCCATCCTAGATCTACATAAAGTTCGTTGGCAGACAGAGTTGGTTCCTGAGACCAGACCGGAGGGTGTTTTTATTACTCCACAGGGCTTGTATCAATTCATGCCCTTCCTTTTACAATGAGCTTGGGTCCAGCTTCTTTTCAGCTCTTGATAACAATCAGTTGATTGTGTGGCAACAGTTGCAGTTGCATATGTTGATGCTAAGCCTTATCGAGTGCAGAATTGGAATTCTATCTAGGATATTCACAGTTTATCTAAAGCATTTCAAGAAGATAATAAAAGCCAAATAATTCCAGGATGGGTCAGAAAGAGTGCTATTCTTGGAATGCCAAGTGAAATTGTGAAAATAGCATTGGTAGGAGTTCCAAAAAAATAAATAAATAAAAGGAAGCCCATGCATTCTTGGACTTGGCAAGGTACTTACCCATAATTACATACTTGCTTGGAACCCTAGTCTTATCTCTCTTTGAATGACCTCCCAGTTAAAAATAACCAGATAAAGTATCCTAGATTCCAAAATGCCCAGAATCTTTTGACCAGGTGAAGTCTCATCTTTCCAGATGTCTGATGTTAAGTCACCCGAGATGAACTTGGACATTTTATTTGGTAAAACAGTGGTAACAGGGGTATTGGTAAAGTACAGATATAAGACAGTGGAGGAAGGAGACTTTCTGTACTTGCTTAAGAGGAGAAATTATTCAATATTGCCAGCTGACTGTGGTTCAGAGTATTGCCCTAGACCACTGCCTTACTGTTACTGAGAATACAATAAAAAAAGAAATGCCCCCGAGTGTGGAGGGAAAGTGGGATTTAATAGATGGAGATTCTGGAAAGAGCTGAGGTTAAAGGAGAATAAAACAGCAACAGGCATTTATCATGGATGCTTGCCAGGCTCATCTGTGACTGGATGTCCATTTGGTTTGAACCAGAAAGTATACTCTGTGCACACAAGAGGCATTATCAAGCTTCCCCCTCTATGGGGATGTGTGCATGTGGCACTCATGTCTCAGCTCTCCCCTTCTGCTCTCAACACAGACACAGCTAATCAATCACAACGCTCTTCTCTACCGTACCAAGATTTGGCATCAAAATCCTTCCCACCCTAGTGCTCTGGCGATCCTCCCAAGCCACGACAATTGGCACATGCATTGAAACCTCTTTGCTTTCTCTGCTCCGCGCTGGTGAAGCAAAGATGAATAAAACAGCATCTGACCTCAAACAGTTCTCAGACTATTGAGGGAAACAGACCTAGCAACAGTGGCTTACAAAATTGCAAGATGAAATAGCAGGATTATACATTCCGTGGTGTGGGAACACAGAAGAAAGAGTAGCTGTCTATTCCTGAAGGAGTGCTTCCTGGAGGAAATGAATATGAATGAGGTTAGGAGGAGGAGAGAATTCACTTCTCAGTCAAGGTGGGATAGGCCTGGGAGCTCTAAATAGCAAGGCCTATGAAGATGTTTTCTCAGCCTAGGGTCTGAGTGGCAGAATAGCAAGGAGTGGGAGTGGGAGGCAGGCCTCGGGTCAGGAGCTGCCCCCCTCCCTTGATCACCAGGTAAGAGCTTAAGGATTTTTTTGGCAAAAAAAACTCCCAGTCTGAGGCATGTGGATTCCTTGAGGGATTCATTACAATGACCCCATGAATCCCCCATACACTGCGTAGCCTCTGAACACGTGGTAAATGCTTCACATAGCTATACACTCTTATGATGTCACTGCTAAGAACTCACAATGTACTTGGAGCAGAAGATTCAGGAAAAAGAAGGCTTTCCCCCTCAACAGTTTAACCTGAAGTGCCACACACAAAACACTGTGGGCTTAAAGGTACCAGATGGACAATTGATTTAATTGTGAAAATTCCCGTACAAGCTGGGAAAAGGTGGGGAGTTTGGAAGAGTCCTGGCATCTGAACATGTATTCAGGGGCTTTTATGATCTGTTACATAATCAGGTTACTTCTTTTTTTGAAAAATGTATAAATTCAGTTTGGGTTCACAAGCTCATAGCTTGTGTCACCACTATAGCCTTTTCCTGACAATCCAGAGTCCTTGAACTTAGGTTCCAACTCTGAGAAGCCATTATATTTAAATAAATACTCAACAAAGGAAATATGCTTAGCCATTAATCTGACTAACAGGTCAACTTTGAAAGAAGAAACAGATATACAATGGAATATTACTCAACCATTTACATTGACATGGATGCAACTGCTGGAGGGTGTTATGCTAAGTGAAATGAGTCAATCAGAGAAAGAGAATTATGTGGTTTCACTCACATGTGGAATATAAGAAATAGCGCAGAGGATCATAGGGGAAGGGAGGGAAAACTGAATGGGAAGAAATCAGAGAGGGAAAAACACAATGAGAGACTCTTGACTCTGGGAAACAAACTGAGGGTTGCTGGAGGGGAGGTGGGTGTGGGGATGGGGTAACTGGGTGATGAACATTAAGGAGGGCATATGATGTGATGAGCATTGGGTGTTATATGCACCTGATGAATCATTGAACATTACATCTGAAACTAATGATGTACTATATGTTGGCTAATTGAATTTAAATTTAAAAAAAGAAGAAGAAACAGCTGGTAACATTTTTATCACTAAATTAGCATCATTAAGGATCAGTGACCATTATCGCTTTTAGTTGGGGGGTAGAACCTCTCAAAGCCCAGGTAATAAACAAAGCTTCTGGATTTATTCTTGAAAACATTGAACATTAGCCAGTCCTCATTCCCCAAGTTAGTATTATAATAATCTCTTACATTTGTATAGGATAGTTGGCAAATCACTTTCTCTCACCTACGTTATATCATTTGGTGTTCACAATAACCATTCGATGTAGATGGAAAAGTATTATTAAACCTATTTTAGTGGTAAGTATTGCCATTATCCAGGATATGGATTTATTTTTTTAATAGATACCCAAAAGAAAGGAAGGAAGGAAGGAAGGAAGGAAGAAAAGCCAAATACCTATACAAACAGAATAAAACAGAAGATTGAATAATTATCTATAGTGAGAATTTGGGGACAATTAAGTGTTTCAGCGCTTTCCTATCCCATGCCAGTTAAGTCATAGAAGGGTTACCCAGGTTTATGAGAGTCCTGTAATACTTTTCAAGGTGAGTTGGCACCCCAAAGATGAACCAAGGGAACCTAATAACAGACTGGGTCCCATGGCAACCAGGCAGCATGCAATTTGAGGAATTATTCCAATTTGAAACATTGCTATTAATAGCACATGTTCATAAGTACAAAATGTACCGGAAAGCATGAAGAATGAAGTCAAATTTGTAAGACACTGAAGAAAAGGGAAGGAGGTTAAAATGAATAAGACCAGGAAGAAGAAAGGGAAGAGGCGCTAGTTGCCGGGGAGAGGTGAAGTAGTGGGCGTGTAATTAGTCTGATCCACCAAATGAGAGAAATTGCAGGAATTATTGTCAATTCTTTTTCTAGACAGCATTTTGATATATGCAGCAGCAAAATGTACTGAAATGGCATCTATTTATACAAAAGTAGTAAAAAAAAAATGAACACAGCTTCTACAGAAGATTTTAAGTGTGTAGAGTTTCATGGTGATTTGATTTTTTCCCCCTGAGGGCTCTGCCCTAAATTTACTGCTTCTTTCATTTTATTGATACTATAATGGAATTTGATACACTCTAATTCAGAAACTGAAATGCTTATTCATTTCGTATGTCAGTAGAAAACCCAATCAAGAATAAATATTGCCCCTCCCAAAGCTACAATCCTACAGAATGATAATTGCTTTAAAAAAGAATAAACAAGTTTGAGGTGAGGGTGCTCTTCTTTGCTACCAGCCAATGAAGGAGTTTCTGAAATGGGGCTCTTCATCCATATTTTTCCTATAGAATTGTTTGGATGACTCTATCCTGCAAGGAAGAACACTGGGAGGTAACCATTGCTCCCATTTATTGATCACTTTGCATGGGTGCTTGCAAATATCATCTGTAATCCTTATAGCTGTGTAGTCGATAAACAACTTCAGCAGAGGTATTTTATGGAGCAGTCTAGCCTAACAGCTAGAAGCATAGGCTTTCAGAAATATGAGTCTGTGTTCAAGTCACAAAGAACACGGTTTAAGTCCTAGCTTCTGCTTACAAACTGACTAACAGGTTAATTACTGAACCCTCTAAGTTTCTTTTCATTTACTCTTAGAGTTCATTGGGAATTCAGATGATCCATTTGAGTGCCACACAAACTGGCACTTAGTACATGTTTATTTAAAAAAATGATTTGTCGCCACACCTGGGTGGCTCAGTCGTTAAGCGTCTGCCTTCGGCTCAGGTCATGATCCCAGGGTCCTGGGATCGAGTCCCACATCGGGCTCCCTCCTCGGGGGGAAGCCTGCTTCTCCCTCTCCCACTCCAGCTGCTTCTGTTCCTGCTCTCGCTATCTCTGTCTCTGTCAAATAAATAAATAAAATCTTTAAAAAAAAAAATCTAAAAAAAATAAAATAAAATAAAAAAAAATAAAAAATAAAAAAAATAAAAAAATGATTTGTCGATGTTTGTGTGTGACGTTCATAAAGCAATAGCCACCATTTACTGAGCACCTTATATACCATGCACTGTTCTATGTGTTTTACATATCAGAATTTGTAATCCTTCCAACAATTCCATGAGGAAATGCAGAAGCTTCAGCCGCTATGAGAATTAATAAACCACAAAACTAGAGGCAACAGTGTTCACACAAGACCATCCTCTCTTTTGATATCCTTTGCAAGTTCACAGGGTCTCAAAACCATCCTCAGGTTCAAAAATCTGCTAAAAGGGCTCACAAAACTCACTGAATGTTGTCATATTGATGATTGTGGTTTTTTACAAGAATAGAGATTAAAGTAAGCCAAAGGAATAGGCATATAGAGCAGAGTCCAGACAGATCCAAGTAATGGAGTTTCCAATTGTCCTCCCCCCATGGACCTACGGATGGCACCAATTCCTCTCTGTGAGGATGTATGACACCCATGCGTGGAATCTCATCAACCAGGGACGTTCACCTGAGCCTCTGGTGTCCAGAGTTTGCACTGGGGCTCACTCCCTCACTGCCATGTGCCATCACATGGCTAACCTGTAGTCTCCGGGTCTTTGTGGAGGCACAACTGCTACCATGTGGCCCAAACCCCCATCATAAAATCACATTGTTAGACTGTTTGGTGGCCAAAGCTCCTGGGCAGAGACACTCCTGTCTGGCAGGTTATTCCAAGGGTGTAGGGAGCAGCTCCTAATAGCTAAGAGCAAAAGCCAGACCTCTCTTTGAGTAGGTTAAGTCTTCATTATTAGCGGTCCCATTTTATAGATGAAGCAAATGAAATGCAGAGAGGTTAAGAAACTTGCCTAAGTACTCCTAGGTGGGAAGCAAGAGAGCGAGGGTTCAGATCCAGGCAGTCTTTCTCTAGGATCTGTAAACATCCCTCTTTGCTACCTACAGATATGTTCATTGACTCTCCTGGGATCAGACTGCTGATAAATGGTAGGACCTGATTTTGAACGAGGGTGGATCTGATTCAAGAGTTCTTGGTTTTTCTGTGTTCCTCTGTCTTTCCCTTGCAAAAACACAAGAGGCCCACTGACCACTGTCTAAAGTGCTCCTGCTTCTTACACCCCTGAAATAAGTGAAGTTGCTAATAACCCTCACTGAGTTCTCCCTCTAACACAGTTAGCCATGCTGAGCATCGGTGTCTGTCTCAAAAGGAAAATGCTCCTTTGTGATCTCCTGGGAGTGACTATTAAGAGTCAATGGAGTTTTTATGAGTCTTGAAAATAGTATTATCTATGAAGCTAATAGTTCTGTATTATTTCTTCACGGGGAAAAAAAAAAAAAAAAGTGCTACCAGGACTTACCAATATATGCATGCAAGTTTAAAGCCAAGTCTTTATGAAGGAAGAGTTAGAGTCACCTGTTTGCATATAGTTCGTCACAATGGCACACGTAAGAGACATTTGTCCTTACATATTCTTGAAGGCACAGTTTCATGTCTTGGGCAGCTGTCTCCAGTACGCTGAAATTTAAGATGTAATTACAGATACAGGTTACAACTTGTTCCTTTAAAAACCCGATCTTTGTTGCTCGTCAAGCCTGAATGGTTGTGAGGGGAGAAGTGGGAAGAGATCCACACCTCCCCCCACACCACCCTCCAGAAGAGCTTTTCTGAGTAACCACTGCAAACAGAGAAAGATCATTGAGGAAAACTAAAGGGGTGGCATCTCCCACCCACAGATCATGCTGGTGTCCGAGGAAACAAGCTGTGTGAGTTCAGTCAACTGACCCTGAATCGAGGCAAAAAATAAGCGTATCTTTCCTCCACATCCTACGGTCCGCTTCCGTTAGTTGAATGCCTCGTTAATCAGAATCTCCCAGAATAAGGTTTAAGCAACTATATAAATATATATATATATATACATATACATATATTTTTAAGTTCCACAGAGATTCTGAAACACAGAAAATGTCAAGAATGTAATAGACCTGAAATTGTGTCACCATTGAAAAACTGGAATTTGTGAAATGTGTGGAACAGGACAACCTATCATCTATACTCATTTCAGCATCCACATTCATTCCCTTTAATGGAAATGAGATGACCAACACCCGCGTATTTAATTTTGGCTTATAAGAGGGGTTGACAGTGTTAATTGAAAGTTAAGCACATAATTATATAATATACATATGTTTAAAATTAGGGCACATTTACCACAAAGTAATTTAATTACCATTTCTAAATACATTGCAGTTTTTGAAGTGTTTTCACACCATATGTTAATGACCACAACTGAGGGAAATCATGAAGCCACTTCCAGGTATGGAGATGTCCTTTGATGACTGGCATTTCTTCTATGGGGACAAATGGTCGGTTTGAAGCCATCTCCTATCATGCTGACAGAATAATCAGTTACTAAGTATTTTTTGGCACCAATGGGATATGCAGGCTGGGTTTCAAGTTTTTCTCGGTTGTGAGAATGAAACCAGGAAGGGTTACTGAAGCTCAAGTGGATGCAGTAGGAGGATACGTGGTAACCTACCCTTCCCTGTATGGGAAGACATGAAACCACCTCACAGAGAAGCGAACGTGGGTCATTGTTAGAGCCAACCCTGGATAGAAGCGCCTTTCATCTGACAGTAGTTCTGGAAACCCAACAGCAGCTCTGATAGCCTCGCGAGTTCAATACTCAGCCCTTCTATAACCGCCTCTCTGTCTACCAGCTTGGACTTCCTATTCCACGACGACAGCATGGTTTCTGCTGTTGTTACAAACTACCTTTCATAGTTTCTAGGATCTCATGGCTTCTGCTTCCTGCCTTCTTCCTATGTCTTTTGCTTCAGCCCACCCTACTGTTTGTTAATGCTCTTTATGTGTCTGCCATTTAAAACCGGGGCCGGCGGTCATGATCCCATATGATGCAGCTCCGTTGGGCATATATTGCAACAGGCAGGTCATCCTCAGGGCCACTACCTGCCTATAGTAGGCTGTCTTTGATCAAGCACTGGCTCCTTGTCCAACTGGCTTCAACCAGGAAAGTCAAGTCATGGGATAGACAGCATGACAAGCCATGCATAAGAAATCCCTTAGAAAAAGGAAAGTGAGCGTGGCAAGCACCATGGGGCTTCTCAGAGAGCACTGTGGCCTGTCCAAAACAAGGTGAGCCATACCAGTTGAACCCCAGACCTTGTCCCCTTTCTGGCCCAGCTCTCTGTGTGCCCTATGCACAGGCCCTGGGCTTTCGTCATTCTTTTCCACCAATGGGATAACCTGTGTCTTCTTTTCCCATCAAGGTTGTCTCTGGAATAGGAGGCAGCTCTTTATATTCCTCCCTGAAATAACTCAGTGGGTTTTCTGTTTTAAATGTTTTCTTGCTAATTACCATGATTTGAGGAGGGGCTAACTGGCATGCCAAACATGAGGGAAGTTACAAATCTCAAAGGCATTCCGTGAGTAAGTTTATTTTGAAATGTAAAAAAAAAAACAAACAAATTTTGACAGATAATATGTCTATGTCTTAATCTCCAGAACCTGTGAATATTACCTAGTAGGGCAGAAGAGTGGTTATTAACTTAATGCGGCAGAAAGATGTGATTGCTTAAGGATCTGGGAAGGAGGGGCTTCTCTTGGGTCACCAGGGTCCGTCTACGAGGAAGGCGGTGGGAGAAGAGGCAGACATGCTGAACAGGAGGAGGCAGCATGACCACAGGGCCAGGGACTGCAGTAATGCAGCCCCAGGCCAAGGAATGCCATCAGCTTCTAGATGCTGGAAGAGGCGGGGAAGGGGGCTGCTCTGGAGCCTTTGGAGGGACTGCCTCCCCAACCAACTTTAATTTCAGATTTTTAGCCTTTGGCACTGTGAAAGAATAAATTCTCCTTGCTTTAAACCACCCATTTTATGGTAATCTTTATAGAAGCCTTAAATGTTCCATGGAAGTTTCCAGAGTTCTTGTCTTGAGAACCAGCCTATCAGATGCTATTTTTTTACAAACGAGGGTGGACTTTGGCCTGAGGCAGGTTCAGGATAGCCCTGTGGCAAGCCTTCCGGAGGTGGCCAAAGGGCCAGCCAGCTCTGTGAGTGGGACTGCTCTGCACATGCGACAGGTGCTTCATACTGTGTTGAATGGGTACATGAATTCCCCAGATGAAGTCCTCCTAAACGGTTTTGTTTTGTTTTTTAATTTTCTAGTTCTATGCACCCAAATGACCCCTCTGGCCCCAAATCACACTGCATTTTAGAGCTGCTGCTTTTCAGGCCCTTTCTTCCCCCCCCCTCCTGGCCCCGTCCCCTGCCTTTTGTAGTTCTTTCCACTGTTCTTCCTTCCACCACCTACATACACACTCTGGGTAAGAAAGGCAGGCGGCCCTCCCTCTTGTTCCCTTTAAATGAAGCAAACTGTTGTTTCTGAAATAAACCCCATTACAGCTTCTTTCCATTTTTGTTCTCCCTCCCTGCAACTCTAAAGCTTAATCAAACTCCATCCCCATAGATAGAACTTTCTCCTCTTTGGAACTTTCATGCCACCTTATCCCTTTTCTGTATCACTTATTTCTCTCTTGAAAACCAGATATTTACATGTATGCCTCCCCTTCTGGGGCAGACTTAAGAGTGCTCTACCATCAGCTTCAGCCTTCTCTCAAAGCATAGTCCAGAAAGACAACAAATACCGGATCACTGAATAGGTAGAAAATGGGGGGAAATGGGGAGGTTCAACGGGAGTGGAGAAATTTTGTGATAAAACCCTTAATGTGCTAGGAAGTTATAAGGTAAATAAAATTATTTTGAAGCAACACTGAAGGCCCAGTTGAAATGGTAGTGGACTAGTCTGAACTTCTATGGGTAAAATCAAAATGTTTAGATGAATCTACATTTGCTTTCTTAGTTTTTTTTTTTTTTTCTATTGCTCTATAACGAATTGCCAGAAACTTAGCAGCTTAAAACCACATACATTCATCATCTCACAGTTTCTGTAGGTCAGGAGTCCAAACATGGCTTAGCTGGGTCGTTTGCTTTAGGGCCTCTTGCAGGGTGCTGTGAATGCGTCAGCCAGGGCTGAGTGGGGAAGGATCTCCTTCTAAGCTCATGTGGCCATTGGCAGGATTCAGTTTTTTCAGGGCTGTTTGACTCAGGGCCTCAGTTTCTAACTGGCTCTTAGCCAGAGGAGACCCCCTCAGCTCTTGCCATGTGGGCCTCCCCAACATAGCTACTTGCCTTATCAAAGCCAGCAAGGGAAGTAGCCTGCTAGCAAAACAGAAGTCCCAATCTTATCTAGCCTAGTCATAGAAGTAACATGCCATCTACTTTACCATATACTTCAGTTAGAAGCAAGCCAGTAAGCCAGCCTATCCTCAAAGGCACGAATACCAGGAAGCTGGGATCATGGAAGACATATCTTAGGGTTGTCTACCACATCTGGTAACTACCATAGGCATTCTTAGGTATTTTTAAGTATTTTGAATGGGTCAGGTTCCAAATAGTTATTTCTTGCTCAGTTGGATATAGAATTTAGTCTGTTTTTCTTATATAAATGGAATTAGATTCCTGGATTTACCACCAGGTGAGGGTCCTCTGACCCAGAACATACCAAGTATCATGTTAACCAAATTACTTTAACTAACATTTTATTATCAAATTTTAAAAATATATTAAATATGTTTTAAAGTATTACACTTATTAAAATAACACTCATTGTTATTCTATGAGGATACGCTTCCCAAATGTCAAGTTGAGATGCTGGGACAAATTGTCCAGTTAAGAGATCTTCAGCATAGCCATGTAGGGAAGTTAGGAGTCCTGTACTTCTGCCATCGGGAGCTCATTAACTATTTCACACTAAGTATATGAACAGATTATTTCCAAGCAAAATATTTATCCACAAGCTGATGTTTATCAATGATGCATTTACTGTAGTCATTCTAGGAAATCCGTGATATTTGTACTGAAAATCTAAATGTTTCAACAGGGACAGTAAATTATTTTCAGAGTCTTTCATAATGTGTAATTCAAGGAACCATTTCAAATCATTTTTAAATTCTTAAGACTAAACAAGTCTTCCACTGCAGCAGTCCCCTGTGCTGATGTTCCTGGTCCTGGTTTGTTTACGCTAAATCTCATGGGTTAGTAACCATGCCACTGTCTCTCCCGGCAGCTCAGTGTGGAAGAATCTCCCTGTTAGGCTAGCAGAAGAAATTCTTTTGAATTTTTAGATTCATCAAAGGCTGGCCCTTTTCCTTTTTGAAGTCTTCACTTGCGTCCTAGCCATCGGGGAGTGCTTTGAACTCAGCGCCCACTGACCCTGTTTTCTCTTCAAAGGCTTCTTCCCTTCCGTGCAGGGAAAAAAATACCTTTTGAAAATGGTGGGTTCCTGCCTTACATGGGTCTGTTGCAGTAAGCAGCAATAAGCAACAATAATAATAAGGAGCAGTAGTAGGTCTTGGTAATTTCAGAGAGATCTGGAGAAAATGTGGAAATCTAAGAAAAACCCCTTTGCAGCATTACTTGGAGGAGAGGGTCTTGGCACGTTTTATTCTTAATTGTGCTGCAGCCTCTGTAACTTACATGAAGCAGGGAATGGCATCTCAAGTGGCCCGTTCGTAGGTGGAAACTCTGGCCCAGGTGGACATCCCGAGACATTAGACATGACCAAGCCCAAATCTAAAACAACGTAAGTTATGTGTGAGAATCTTCCTCAGTCCCCTTAGCAGTTAGACCCTGTCATGAGGCAATGACCTAGCCATCCTGGTGATAACACTTGTTTTGTTTCATAGGTAAATGCAACCTGAAGCTGAAAATTCCAGGGAATTTTTCTTTTTCTTAGATATTGACTCATAGACTCATGGACTAGTTATGGGTTGATTCTCTTGAGCTTTTTATTTTTTTCCAATTTAAGTCACTGACTTAGATCTGTAACACTTCTGGCTCTAATGAATTATATTTTTGTTTTCTAAGGAAGATGCTAATAGACTTATGATAGCTTATAAGGCTAGACTCTAGAAGTCTCTGATTCTGTGATCTCAAGTAAACTCGTAGGTACGAGCATCAGCCAGTGCTCAGGTACAGAACAGCACTGGTCCGCAATTAGCAACATCAATCAAACCACACTGTCCTTCATATATAATAATGGGTCTTTCAGTCATGGGATGTACTAATTTTCTAGGGCTGCCATCACAAAATAGCACAGACTGGGTGACTTAAACAACAGAAATTTATTACTTACAATTGTAGAGGCTAGAAGTCCAAGATCAGGGTGTCAGCAGGGTTGGTTTCTCCCAAGGCCTCTCTCCTTGGCTTGCAGATGGCTGCCTTCTCACTGTGTCCTCACAAGGCCTTTTCTCTGTGTGGGCATACCCCTGGTGTATCTCCCTCTACTTATAAGGACACTAGTCCTACTGGATTAGGGCCCCACACTTATGATCTCATTGAACCTCAATTACGGCTTTCAAGGCCCTATCTTCAAATACAGTCATATAGGGAGATGGGAGCTTCAACATATGAATTTAGGGGGGGGATGTAATTCAGTCCATAACACGAGGTTACCAACAATGCCCATGGGTGGATTGAAGGTCACTGCTAGCTTGTGAAAACGTGTGTATGAGTGTGTGTATTTGTGGACATTTCTGGAGAGAGATTTCACGCCTTTCATGAGAATTTCAAAGAATGCTAATAGATAGGACACAGTGTTTTACATCAAGTTTTCTAATTATTTTTCTAGGTGTGATGATATATGGTAATCCTTCATAAAGAGTCTATGATTCTATAAAATCTGTTGCTCCATCCTCTCTAGATTTTGAGATATTTTGTTTGGCTACAAATCAGCCACTCTCTCTAAAGATTAGGGAATCATTGGAGGATATGGTTTTTTATCCTATTAAGATGACTAACATGATGATGTTGTATTTTTCATTATCGTATACTTTTAGAGTGTCTTCCTTTGGAAATGGTGGCTTATGTGCTTAAGAGAAATACAGTTTTATAAATCAAATAAATAACTGAGGTAGGTAAAAAGGAATAGCAAATTAAAAAGCAATTATGAATTTAAGACATAATAATAGTATTGCAAAAATAAATAAATAAAGTTGAACTTCCCAATTATAGGCAGTGCTGTTCATGCCTATATAATGTGCAGAGAAAAGCACTGAAAACAAGTGGTCAGGGAGATGGGCTCTGGTAAAACCTGAAAGAAATTAGAAATTTTTTTTAAAGATTTTATTTATTTATTTGACAGAGAGAGATAGTGAGAGCAAGAACACAAACGGGGGAGAGGGAGAAGGAGAAGCAGGCTTTCCGCCGAGCAGGAAGCCCGATGTGGGGCTCAATCCCAGGACCCTGAGATCACGACTGAGCCACACAGGTGCTCCAGAAATTAGAATTTTTTAAATGGAAAATAGAGGAGGACTGATCTTTAAAAATTACACTTACCCTTTCTCCATGTTTTCTAGGTCTGCACCTTTATATTGGTCTTGAACTACTATTTTTTTTTTAAAGATTTTATTTATTTACTTATTTGAGAGTGAGAGAGAGAGAGAGAAAGCAGGGAGAGGGGCAGAGGGTAAGGGAGAGAGAGAATCTTTAGCAGCCTCCCCGCTGTGCACTGAGCCCAATGCAGGGCTCAATCTCACAACCCTGAGATCATGACCTGACATGAAATCAAGAGTCAGACGCTTAACAGACAGCCACCCAGGAGCCCCAGGGGCTACCATTTTTATTGCATATTTGTGCTGTTGAATTTTTAAAACTGAACTTTAGATTTTCATTGGTCATTAATAAATTTTATTTTGGTAGATTTAGACATTTTTCTAGCCCAGTGATTTCCAAATTATTTTTTTTTAGTTATGGAGCTATTAAATCCAGACCAAATCTTTCATGGATGCCAAGTGCATAAAAATGGAACATATAGCTAAAATAGGGTCAGAAAGCATCCTGCTGAATATAATACATTATCAATAAGGTATTTCCCTAATGCAAAGTACACTCCGTGGAATTCCGTGAATGGAACCAGGTCCATCAACAGTTCTTAGTATATATTGCTTTCTTTGTTTAGTACTCTCTATATATTGAGATTATCAGAAGAAAAAAAGAAAATTACATTCCCAGTTTTTTTGGGTTTTTTATAAAGATTTTTTTTTAACATATTTATTTCCTCTGACTGCAGCTTCTTGTAAAAATGTCAGTAGTGGATGGGAAAATTAAGACAATGCTCACTTCCCTTTCCTCATTTGAGGACAATGATGACAGGAGGGGCCTGGAAATCTTAAATCATCTAATTGGCTTTGGAAATATTTTCAACCTTTGGCCTCATTTGCCCCTAAAGCATGCAGCTGGAGTCACAGGAACTAAATATTTAAGACAACCTATGACTTTCTCGTGAACTGCTATTTTGGAAAGAATCATTTTAAAGCGGCCATGTCATTTGAGCTGAAGTCACTGTGTCAGTTTCAAAGACAGCTAGCAGCTTACTGCCTTGATCTGTGCCGGATGGCTTTTCGGGAGTGTTGTTCCAAGATTCTGGGGTCCCATCCATTTTGTTCCTTCTCAATAGCACCTGAGTCACTAAAATAAAGTTTAAAATGTACTGTTTACTATTTAGAGATATTTGAATATTTCCAGGTAGCATAACTTTGTAAAAAAACAACAAAAACAACAAAAACAAAATTCACTGACTTCTGCAAAGAATTGAGAAAACTCTTTAAAAAACAAATTAAACCTCTGAAATTAGTACAAATGCAATACTTACGAGGCTTTGGGGTTTTCAATGGGAATATATAACAGTTTCTGCATGTGTGTATGGGTTAAACTATTAGAGTTAAGCATTTATATTTTTACAAAAAGATTTATGTCTGCTTTTTTGGTTTGGTTTTGGTTTGGTTTGGTTCTCACAACATTTTGGCTTTAAAGGGCTCTGCAAAGAACTAAAATTGTGATGTTTCATGTAATTTGTTCCAGGTCAAGCAGAGTTTGTGTCAAAGCCAAGTTGAGATTTTTTTTTTTTTTTTTTTTTGTTAGCCAGGCTTTTTTCTTTTTCCTTTTTTTAAAGATTTTATTTATTTATTTATTTATTTGAGAGAGAAAGAGAGAGTGCACAGGCAGTGGGGAGGGGCAGAGGGAGAGGGAGAAGCAGACTGCCTGCTGAGCAGGGAGCCTGACACGGGACTCGATCCCAGCACCCTGGGATCGTGACCTGAGCCGAAGGCAGACGCTTAATGACTGAGCCACCCAGGCACCCTAGCCTGGCTTTTTTCATCTGTTGCATTAACTAGCCAACACATCATCCCATGTTTCTTGGGTTGTCTGGTAGATTCTGGATACTGTACTAAGGCATGAGGAGATAGAAAGATAAAGCATGGTCCCTCTCCTCACCCATGCACACTCTTTCTTGACGCCCCTGAGCTCAGTCAGTCCAACAGGCCAAGATAACCCCTTCATGAGTTCTAATTCTTACTTGTGTCCAATAAGGTCTGTGAAAGATGGAGACTTCATTCCAAACGCATATACTTTGGTGAGAGGTTGAGTTCCTTCACCGTTCATCACATCCTGCCAGCTCTCAGGGTTAAGCATAACCATGTGCAGCTGGTGATGCTTTTTCTATTGGGATTTTGAAAGTTAAGGAGGGAAAGGAAAGGAAAGTAATAACTATTGAATGCCTGCTTATGTCCAGCTGTGGGTTTATATAATTTAGTCCTCATGACAATCCCATGTGAATATTATTATTCCCATTTAACAGATGAGGAAACTGAGAATCAGAAAAGCCAAATAAATGTCCACAGTCCTCCAATTTAATCACTGACATCGGCAATATTTGAATCTAGGTTTCTCCAAAGACAAAGGTCAGATGTTTCCCACTAGACTGAAACTTTTCTATACAAATGCTAGAGAATGCAAGCCCTCAATTTCCTCATCCGTAGAATAAAGACAAAAGTCTTCCACGTCGTTTAACCTATCATAAAATGGGAGAGTATTGAACATGCTGAACAAATTCAAATGAGCTGAGTTCATTCAGCTTCTTCATGAATTGTGAACAACCAACTGGCAAATCATGACTCAAATCATCAATAGAATTAATGTTTGCACTGACTCAGCAATGCTGAATTACAAGTCATCCCAGTGCAAATTTCTTCTTAATCATTGCTAACATTAAAGAGAGCAGTATCTTCTGTTTCTCACCCACACCCTTTTGCAAAACTCATAAAACTTTGGCTTAAAGATTTTTCTTCTCTCACATGCTTCTTACCCTGCAGCCACTGCTAACTAATGAAGGTATTTCATGGACTTAATTGGCAGAGAAAAATCAAAGAGGGATATGTGAATAGAATGCAGAAAGAAATCCGTTGGGAGGACTGAGATAGTGGAAGCAAAGAGCCACTTTGGAGATTATAAATGAAACTTTACACTGAAAACAACTTGAAGAACAATTAAGGAAAGGTCTTAAGTTCTAGGCCTAAGAGTTTAGATTGGATAATATGGACTAGCAGGATCAACTACGCTATTGTCTTCTGTCCCCATCAACTACTGATGTGGCTTTTACCAAGGTCTCTGCTGACCTCCATTTGCCAGAATGTCAACAGACATTTTTCAGTCCTCATTTTGCCTCCTCAGTAGCATTAAATGTTACTGGTTGCTCTCTCTTCATATCTTCCTTCCCTTGGTTCCTTAATACAACAGCTTTCCTTGTATGTCTCTGGCTACTTCCCCTACTGTGCATTGCAGGCTCATCTTCTTCCACCCAGCACAAAACGTGGAGTTCTCCAAGGCTTGTTCTTAGGCCCTCTTCTGGTCTTAATATATACTTTTCTCCTAAGTGAGCTTGTCTACACCCAAGGCTTCATTTACCATGTAGCTAAAGTTTCTTTCCAAGTTGCAGACTTACATGTACTTGATCATCATAAGGCTTCCTCATGTCTAATATGCTCATAGCCAAAGTTAGGAATGTATGCCCCACTCCCCCCCCAAAAAAAGACCCTGGTCCATTCCCAGTGTTTCCTATCCAGTTTTACCAACAGAAATCTGAAGGGAAGAAGTCAGAATGACTCTCAGTGTCTTATTTGAGCACTTGTTTGGATAATGGATATGGAACACTAGAAGAACAATAACCTGAAAAGATGGCTGGTGATGAATTTAGTTTTAAATTTACTGCCTGTGAACTGCTTGGAAGTTTCAGTACACTAAGATTTGGATATGGTGACCTGGAGGCCAACTGAACCATTTCTGTAGAGTATGTGGGCCAAAATCATATTGGAGAAGGGGGTAAATAAAGACAGTAAGGGTCTTCTACTCTTACAGACACCCCTCCCCACCCCACTACATCAGTTCAATATACATAATTGTACTCAGTGTTTATTAAATAGTTGGAATTTACTACTATCCTCTGATTTTCTTTAAGAGCCAGTAAACTTCATCCATTCACTTGTTCTTTCATTCATCTATCCATGATCATAGATTCCCTATATGGGCCTGTTAAGGCCACTCTATTCTAAGTTCACTCAAAGCCCTCTGGGGTACTGTGGTCACAAGGAAGAATCAAGGAAAGATTACAGCTGGGGACAATAAAACAATGACAACACAAACATCTATTGAGCATTTATTCTGTGCCAGGTACTATGATGAACGCTTTATATATGTTGTCTTATTCTTGAATACCATTAGGTGAGTTATTCTTTTTAACCCCATTTTATAGACGTGTAAACTGAGGCTTAAATAATCTGACTTTCTGCCCCAAAGCTAGTAAGTACAAAGCTAGAATGCCACCCACACCCAACTTCAGAGCCCTTCCCTTAACTAGTTGCTTCTCATCTCACACCTGCAAAAGTTCCTTGTTCATTGATCAGTACATTTTGCATAGAGAAAGCCCACAGTTGGTCTCATTCTTCCTTTTGCTCATTAAAATTGACAAACAAAAAAAGCATGGCTTTCTCTTTGGCTTCAGCTCTTTAGCTAAAGGGGAAGGGCAGAAAATTAAAAATGAGAGTCCCAGAGTTTCAAACACAAGCAAACAGCTTGGAGATGACCTGGGAGCCTCACTGTAACCCAAACACAGCTGATGTTCCAGAGGACTGGGGAAGGAAGAAGGAAAGCATTGGTTGCTCTTCGATGTTGGTGCCTTGCAACCCTTGCAAAGCTGGATTTGGGGGTGGCGTGTAAATATTGGTGGCCTTGAACTAAGCAGACAGACTTCCCCTGAAAAGTAGCTTAGGTTAAATATCAGAATCTACAGGGGAGAAGTATAAAGCTATTACAAAGACACATATAAATTGTAACACTTACCTTTCCTCCATATAAAATGTTTCAAATGTTGGAGTTGAAAGTGTTTCAACACACCTGGAGAAATAGGATCACCTCTAAACTAACCCCACAGTGGGTTAAGTCCACAAAAATGAAAAGTTAGAGGAACCTTCACTTACTTAGAGTTACCATTGCCTTCGGTGAAAGAGAGAAATCTAGTTAAGGACACCTCCAATGAGAGCAATGAGCTAAGCAAACAACTCTAACCTTGCAGTGACTTAAGGAACTTCTTGGAAGTTCTTTTCCTTCCTTGATGTCAGTGCAGTAAATTTAAGTTGGCTGGTAATCCTTGGACTCTGGGAAAAGCAAATGGTTAGCTTATGGTCAGTTTCTCTCAATGATTATCTTTCAGCAAACGTGTGAGTTATAAGAGAGAGGGAATCTAACCCATCCCAGTGTTGAAAAAGAGACTGGGCTGACACATTCAAGGTGCTGTTGCTAAGTGGCTTTCCACAGTTGCTGCAGCCCAGCCATGGATGCGGCAGCGAAATAAATAACAGAAGGCAATCGGAGAATTTGCAAGAGGAAGTGTTTTCCTATTATGGCTTAGCAAAAAAATCTCTATATTAAATCTACTTGCAAATGTAAACTGTACCAGGGGAAGGTAAATAGGTTTATATAATCCGAGTAGCATAGGAAATATGAAAAAATTCATGTTGTTAAGACAGGGTGACATCATCTCCAAGATACTTTTTTTTCTAGGAAATTGAAAGCTCCATCCACAAGCGAGAGGTAGGAAGAATTATTTACTGTGGGAAAAACTCTACCATACAGACCTGCCTGATGTTTACAGTGACGCGGGAGAACAGAAACTGCCCTCTTTTATCTTACTGTATGTGAAGCTGCAGAACCAAAAGGGAAGCAGAGGCGAGAAAATAAGGAACTTCTGGGAGTCTGTGGCCTTCAGATGAAGGAAATTGCTGCCAGAAATCCCATTAACTTGCTACTTGATCATATATCGGTTTTAAGAAGTAGGGATTCTTAAGGGTTTCTAGAATGAAGGAAGGGATTTTAGGCAGGATTAGAAAAAGATAGAGGCAGCCAATATACATCAAACAGAACTAAAATGGAAGACTCATTAAAAAAAAAAAAAAAAGGTTTACAATCTAGCAAGTGGAAGAACTTAGAAAGACGTATAACAATTATGATTTCCCCTCGAGTTTCCCAGAGGTCCAGAGACAGACACTCATTAGGGGACCACACATGAGAATCATGCAATGTATACTTTTCTGCCTACACCTTATCCATTTTTCAGCAATTTTCAATATGCATGATTATTGTCATCCGTTCTAAGTTCTTGCCTTTCCATTTCTCTGCAAACAAATCTGATTAGCTAGCCTGAGATATCATATATCAAATGACTGCCCAAGATAAGCAGGATACCATCCAGTTGGCAGGGGAAAGCCACAAGGAATATGCATTGGGGCACTTATGTCCCAGCAGACTGACTTGAAAACTTGAAACCAAAAACTCCAGGATTCCTGGCCATGACAGTGGACAAGGGAAATCAGATTCATCCATTGCCTCCGCTCGCTCCAACCGTCTCGGACTTCACCGTGTATAAAGGCACGTGGCCTTTCCCCAGCACTGCTTCTGGTGACTAAGCATTTCTAAATGTCCTCCAGCAAAGCCACAGGGATCCAGTATTCTTCATTTTCTGTGTCCTGCGATTTTATCTGTCTGATCTTATCCTCTGAAGGACTCTCAATCCAGTGACCTCAGTCTTTCTGAGAAAAGTAATATAAATCCATATTTTAATTCCAAAATTATTCCTCTATTCACATTTTAAATATATTCTTGTGTTTCTCACTTATTTGTTGTATTAAATGGTGTATAGAAAAAGAAAAAGATATATTTACTAAGAATATTATTCTGATCAAGAAACTGAAATATAGTTGATTACCTATCATGAAGTGGTGAATAATAATCTATTTATAATCAACAAGATGGAGAGCCAGATTTATGCTTTGCTAATTCATTAGTTTGCCGTTTAATGTTTCCTTTCTTGCTCTAGGATTTAATGTCATTATGACAATGTATTACTTTTTAATAAAAATATGGTTCAGTCAAATATACAAAGTTACCATATCCATATTTCTTTTACATTAATATGCTTTCATATGAATCTTTAAATTTATGCTCTAAAATTTTACCATAAGCAAAATTAATAAATGTGGTATTGCCAATTAATATTATACAAATTAAGCTCTTTAAATACTAATGAAATTCATGTGCTAAAAAATATATAATTTAGGAAACAATATAAGACATACAAAGTAGGCCTGAAAAACCCTGACCAAGATTAACGTTGGAAAATGTACAACACTCTTAATTTGAAAATAATTGAGTTTTCTTGATTTAAAAACTTAATTACCCCTTGAATATTTTATATTAGTCTGAATTGTTTATACAAGCAACTAAAAAATGTGCCCTTTGGGTCCCATTTGTTGATTCTAACCAAACTTTATTCTTATATCCAATTTTCACTACTTTGAAATATCTTTGCAGTAAGGATATTTAAATCATGTAGTTGGATATTCCTATTTTACAGCCCCTTAATACATCATTAACATTTTCAGTATTTTTCATGTTTCCTATTACTTTACATTTGGAAGAAATGCATATTGTAGTCATATTTATCAAAGTGAGTGCCCTTATATGTATTTTCTGTATCTGCAAAGTACCAAAATATTTACATCTTTTGTTAGACTTGGTGTCTCTGATTATAAACTAAAGATTCCCCTTCCTCTCTGCCAGCTAATAATGATTCTGGCTCCTTTTCAGTCTGAATAAAAAAGAAAAAATAAATTATTTTTCATGAATAAAGATAGGAGGTTTTATGATTGCTATGACTCTTTATTCACATATTACTAAGACAATCCCAGTTTTTCCAGCTTTTTGGCACATATACAATGTTGAGGGAAATAGCTATAATAAAAAAATTGTGGAAAAAATGTTTACATTAGAAGAGTGTATAGGGACGCCTGGGTGGCTCAGTTGGTTAAGTGTCTGTCTTCGGCTCAGGTCATGATCCCAGGGTCCAAGGATCAAGCCCCACATCAGGCTCCCTGCTCAGCGGGAGCCTGCTTCTCCCTCCTCCCTACTTGTGCTCTCTGTCACTATCTCCGTCTTTCTCTCTCAGATAAGTAAATAAAATCTTTTTTAAAAAAATTCAAGTATTTTCCTATACATAGGCAACATTTTCTTTAATACATTCTTTAAAATTTTTCATGAAGTTATCTTTAATAATAAAATAATACGTATAAATTAAAAAATACAAAACTGTAGAAACAAGAAAGATGGTTACTCATGGTCCTGCAGACAAAGGAAGTCATTGTTAACATTATAATGTCTTCCTTTTAGGAAAAAAACAAGATTTTTAAAACTAATGATAACATAAGTAGTCTTTGATGTTCTTTGATGTCTAAATATGATAATATAAGTATTTTCTTGATATCTTTTAGTGGCTATGTAGTATTTTGTGGAGTGGATATATCTTAGTTTAAAAACCATTCCCTCATTGTAGATCATTAAGATAATTTTTAATTATTCTGTTGTTGTAAATAGGGTTAGGGAAAATATCTTTGTTCACTAAGCTGAGGAAGGGTGTGTTTTTATCTTGTGTTTATTTGTTTTATTTAGGCTGATTATTATTTCTTTAGCATAGACCCAGAAGTTCAATTACAGTCTTCGCGAAAGGGTTCGGGGTCCTTGATAATAGGGTCAGTTTCCGTCCAAAACAGTGGTTGTCATGCATTCTTTGTCCAGCATTCAGGAGTGTGCATTTTTCACCTCCTCCTTGCAACACGGAGAATTCTTATTTTAAAAGAGAGACTTGCTAATTTAATATGTGAAAATAGTTTTTTACTTGAATGTCACTGCTTATTAGTAAGGGTGCATGTATTTCCATCAATTTGCTTATTATTACTCCTTATTCATTAGGTCTCTCACCCTTTCCCTACCTTTCCATTACCTTGTGCCCCACACTGTTGCCAATTTCCTATGCTTTTCCTGATTCCCTTCTGCTAGCTTCCCACCCCCCACCCCCGCCCCAAAGTTAGTTTTAAAATTCCTTTTTGTCTCATGTCCAGTAACTTGTGGGGCAGCGGAACCCAAATTGGATTTGAAGATCATTTTTATGAGCCGCTCTCAGCAGGCATCTTCAGGGGCCCAAGTTCGTTTTTTGTCCCCCACTGTGAAAAACTGATTGGCAGCTGGTGACAGGCAGGTCACTGGTCCTTGGCACTCACAGGAAGCCCTGCAGGAGGTGCCCAGAGCCACAACGGAGGAAGTGTGGCCAAGCCAGCACAAGGTGGGGGACCAGATGTCGCCCGATTATGTTCCATTGAAATCCAAACAAAGCCCCAGATTCAGGATCATTTCCTTGAGACTCCCCAGTTGGAAACTGGCGCCCATCCAGAATCTCACAACAGCTGGTCTCCCCATGCTAGGATTTATGTATCTTGCAGAAAACTTTACCTGTGTGTTATTGATTGGTTTCTGTAAAGCAATCAAACAGTATCTCCAAGACCCAAAGCATACTGCTCTCTGCCAAACATAAAAAGAGCCCGTATATCACTGAAACGCCAACAGTCTTATTACAGGCTTGGGAACTCTGAGAAGGATGCCTCTTCCTTGTTATTGATGCCGCCCATGTTAACCCTGAGGCTGGGTACTGACATCGGCAGCTTCGCAGTGACAATGCTCTGCTCTTGTTAGGGGATGAAGCCCACCCTCCGGAAATAAATTATGTTACAAAATAAGCTTTCGGGGACACCAGCAGATGAGAAATCATGCTTATGTTTCTCATCATCCAGTTCATGTTGGGAAATCAGAGAGTCTTTCCAAAAGCGCATTACTTGTTGTCGCCCAGGTCATTTGCATTTGTGCCTTCTACTTCCCTCCTCTGAAGCAAGGTGAACTCTAAGCTTGGCGGTGCCATTTTCTGAATATCAAGGAGGAAGACAAACCAACCAAACAAAAACCACCCCCCCCCCAAAACGATATTGTACTTGGTTGTGCTGAGCAGCAGAGGAAGGTTTCAATTTTAAAACAAAACAAGCATTTTTAAGAAAAACTAAATATTGGGAAAGTACATCAATTCATATAATACTTAGCTAAGTATGTATTCCTGCCCTAAATCTAGGAACTATAGTTTATGCGTTGGCTTTATAATTAGTGGCTCCTGCTGTTTCAGTCACCTGCTGAGGTCTCAGTGACTGGTCTCCCTCTATCTCCCTCTCTCTCTCCCTCTCTCTCTCTCCCTCTCCTGCTCCCTCTGGCTGTCTCTCTCTCTCTCCCTTTCTCCTCCCTCTCTCTCTCCCTCTCCCTGTTTGTCCTCCACTCTCTCAGCCTCTCTCTCTCTCCCTCTCCCGCTCCCTCTGGCTGCCTGTTGGTCCTCAACCCAGATTCTCAGACCTCACAGTGAGATTTTGGAGCTAACCCTCTCCATTAGAAACAAACAAAATAAATTGTTTCCATTCCCCTAAGGAATGTGCTAAAGCCTTTTTTCCTCTTTAACATGGATGCAATTTAAGTTTGGCAAGAGCTGAACACAATATACCTCACTGGGAGGAGAGAGCTTTGTGAGAGAGACCCTTATAGAAAGACTGGCTCATCCTCCCTATGAACTTAAAAATGACGGAAAGTAACCCGGTCATGCCTTCAGCATCCACCGTGTTCTGCAGAACCCTCACCCATTCCCTCATTGCACAAAGATGTATGAAGCACCTACTGTCTGAAAACCCTGTGTGCATGTTCCTTCCTGGCTGTCCCTGCAAGGCTGTGAAGTCAGTGCTTCTTACAATATGCATTTCATTTGCTTAATCCCTAGCCCTTACCATTCCAGGGGTGTCCAGATATCGTTCAGTGACATTTCTCTTCGTTACTCTGATTTAGAATCCTGCTTATCTGTAATGTTCCATAGGTGATGAATTAAAAGGAATTAAGGATAAGGCTGGGACCCATTCCCTGCAGGTATTAAATGGAAATCACCTGAGATGATCTGTCAAGAATCAATCAAAGACAATAATATGACCAACGACCAATTTAGACAGAGCCAAAGAATATGCACATGCCTCAGAGAAGCAACCTGCCCCTTGCCTCTCTCTCCCTTTCCTGTTCCTCATCTACATTTGTAAACCATCTCCTGCTCAAGCATCTGACGGATTCCAACATCTCTGCTCAAATACCGGAAGCCACCTTGTTTCTTCTAGACTGAAGCAAGCACATGGTGGGTCAATCCCCAGATCAGTTAAGGCCAGAGGAAGGGGTCCTCCTCCACATTGCAGAAGGATTTATTTGAGTTTCCTTAACTATAAGGATGCTTGATATTCTTAACGCACCCTAGCTTTCCCTCCTAATCTTTTATTCTTGGTCATATTCATAAATTTAACAAAACGGTTATTGAATCAATTTACACTTTCAGTGTATTCCACTTTCATGACCCCTGAGTGTCCATCCTCATAGAGCACGGCACACAGCTTTGGTGCAACCCTCAGCTCACTTTATTCCTAGCCCCAGCATTCCGGGACTGGTTGCTATATCTAGTTCACACAGCCCATAATGCTCCTCACTTTATACTGTGGAATCGTCTTTCTCCTGTCCTTTCTCCTTCATGCTCTCTGATTCTTGAGAGTGAGGATTCTCAAGCCTCTGAGTGAACTCTGCTCTCATCCTGCTTCCTTCTTTAGGGGCTCCCAGAAAGCTTTGATCCATGACTGTCAGAGCCAGAGGAATATTGAGTCAGGAAATTATGTTGACTGGAGCAAGGGGTCGACCTAAAGTCAAAAGCCGATGAACAGCCCTTGAAGGTCCAGTATCCACGAGTGAGGAGGACTCCTGTGAAGAGACACAAGTTTCAGTCATCACTATATACACTGGGGATCTTTCTGCTTACCCAAGATATCTGCACAATGGGGACCTGACTCGTAGGGGTCAAGAAAAATAGGTGTGGGGAACAGCCCACGAGCTGTGTTTAAGCTTAAAAACATGTATCTCTGCCCTTGATTAGGCTGCGGAGGCTAATGAAAATGTCAGGTTTCTTTGATTTGGCTGAACTCTGAGCTGTGTAGTAATACTGTTGATCTCATACTGATCTGAAGCTGGCCAAAATGTATGTCTTTGATTAATTATATTAAAATGGGGAGGATTGTGAGTTGATATATATGGTTTGGGAAATAAAGCTGTTTAAAATATTAGTCTGTGGGTGCAAATAACAAAGCATAGGCCATAAGGTAAAATAAAACCAAAGGTCACTTTGTTAAGATCTAGATCTGGAGCCTGAAGCATATTTCTTCCTCCTGAAACCCCTCCCGTATGCACTGTCTCACAAGAGAATACGCCGTCCGTGTGACTGGCATGATTCCTAGAATCTCAAATCTATGGTCACCAAAACTAGACAGTCTAGCCTATGCCTTATTCAGCTAAATAAATTGTTGAATAGCTACAAATTGATAAGAAGTTGTAAAAAGCATGAAGTGCCACCTACACCCTAGTTAATAAGAAACCCAGTTGCATGTCCAGGAGGCTGCTTAGTCATGCATGACCGTATGTAAAATTACAACAGCTGACTTAATAGCCCCCAAATGAAGTGGTAGTGAGGGATCTTACCATATACTGACCAGCTTCTTGCCTCCTAAAAACGCTAAGTTCGCATCGATGCCCATGTCAGCGCATTCATAGCCCTGCAGTGCAGTTGTGAACTGTCAGGCTCTCATCGTGGTAGATATTCTCTGGATGAATTTCACAAATAGAGGCTTAGCAGGCTGCACTGCTGACTCTATGGCCAAGACATGGATTGCACTGGCAAGTAGGACCATCCATGTTCAGTGGAGGCGGGGAAGTGCCACCCAGGCCCCTTTTGGGACAAAGGACCTACTTCGCCAGCAGCTAGGAGTCCTGCCCTCTTCAATGCTTCCTGAGGTCCTCTCCTGGAACCGCCCTATCCCGAGGAGAACTGTCTTGATAGAGGTCAGGTCCCCTCCCTGTGGCGGCCTGCACCCCATCACTGGTCTGTGAGGGTATAAAGACCTACTCCAGTTTGAGGTAGATCTGAAGGGCAGGGCCGGCTTCCGAGCTCGCCATGGGTCAGCCGCGCTGAGACCACATCCCACGCTCCCTTCTCCCTCTGCTGCATGCCTCTTCCTTCTCCCCTGACAGGCGCTGATGTTCAGAAACTCCTCAGTAAACCTTCTGCATGCTGGTTTCCACCTCAGGGTCTGCTCCACAGGGAACCTGACCTACAACACTTTGACAGCCTGGGTCCCCTGGGACCAAAGGTGATGGCGGTTAGGAGTGTAATGCTGTCATTTAAACGGCAAGCATGAGAACAACTGAAGTGAAAAAGACAGACAGTATCACGGCTGACAAGGATGTGGAACACGTGGAATTCTGTACACCGCTCACGGGAGTGTAAATTGGTACAATCACCTTGGCATTGTTTACTACAGCTGAGCATCCTGCAACTCCTCTCCTCAGTCTATAGCCAAGAAAAATGCCAACATGTGTTCACCAAGAGAAGAACACATAAGAATGTTCATAGCAGCAATGTTTTCTAAATGGATCAAACTGCAAAGAAGTCACAGTATCATTGACAGTAGAATAAACAAATAAATGGTATTGTATTCACACTACTATACAACAGTGAGAATGGAAACCCACAACTCTACGCCTCAACATGGATGAAGCTCACCAATGTAATATGAAGCAAAACCAGCCAGGCACCAAAAAAAAAAAAAAAAAAAAATACATACTGTATTTCATTCATGTAAATTTTAAAATGAAACAGAACTACTTTGGTGTTCAAAATCAGAGTAGTGGTCACCTTGTGGGGGGGCATTAGTTGTGACAAGAGGGGGTGCAAGGGGGATATTCTGGGGGACTTATAATGCTCAATTTCTTGATGTAGGTGCCGGTTATGGGAGTGAGTTCACTTTGTGGACATTCATCTCCTAGACACTTATTATTTGTGTGCTATATGTGTTAAGATCAAAGTTTACACGGTGAGGGAGGAAGGAAGGGCAGATATAAACACTGGATACAGAAGCGTATCATCAAGGATGTAGACATGAATTCTCAGGACTTGAACAGTATCCCTGCTGTCAACTGTCGCGGACTCTTACAGATGAGGAGCCTGGGATCCAGAAGGGCTCCTGTTGGCTTGAAGTCATGTAGCTCGCTAATGGTGAATGGCTTCCTGGCCATCTTCCCTTCACCTCCCCATAGAGAGAAGACCTTATGCAGCCGCTGGAGTCCCCATTCATCTGTATTCAGTGTTGGCCATACAATCAGCAATGCAGCCAAAGCAGGACATAAAATGTACAGGGAAATACGGCTTGCAAAAAGCCCTAGAAGGGGCATTGAACTTAATGCTCTGTGTCCAGGGTAGCAGAGATGTTATCCCTTTCCTAGAGGCCTCTCTCCCACCCAGTATCTACTGTCGGTCCATCCATATTTCTATAACCATCAACATTACTTTGTGTAGAAAATGTGTCCTTTTCTGTTTGCAAAGCCAAATTAAGAGGCTACAGAGAAGAGCTTTGAGCTGTGAGCTGAATTGTCACTTTCTCCCTTAACTTTTCCCTGTAATCTTTGGGAGAACATTTGAATACTCTGTGCTGTGAAAGCTTCTTCTGATAGTTATTACCTTATATTATAGAATCATTATGAAAAAGAGCTAAGTTATATAGCTGCTTTGTATGTGTTTAATGTTTCTGTGAGACTTGAATTTAGTTTAATAGATAATAGAGATAAGCCTCAATATTAAAACTGAAACCTGCCCCATTCCTTAAGTATGCTATGTGTGTGTGTCCATTTGTACCTATGCATGTGTGTGTGCATGAGTATGTTTATGTGTGTATACATGTGTGTGCATGGGTGTGTTTACATATGTGAGTTTGCATGCGTGTGTATGCACATGCACATTCTCTATTAATGATGCCATTTACTAGGCGCACGTCACTGGAGACTCACAGTTCTCTGCTTTCGATTACACTCAGACTAGTCCAAAAGCCCTCTGAACTAATCCTAATCAACTTGGAAGCCACCACACTCAGGCATGAAGCTGTCAAATGTGAGTGTTTGCAGATGTCAGTGCAGGATGGCAGGCATCCAGGAGGACAGATCAAGGCTTAGTCACTGAAACATGCATGCCAGTGCATCCCAGCTCTGGAGCACCATCGCCGCCGTAAGGAAAATGTGTCGTGACAGTAAATCAATACCCTCTTGGAGACGATTCGTTTCTGAAGTATCCCTGATTAATTATGCCAGCGCATGCCTGGCAAGAGTACTTTGCTCCAGCATTAACCTAATGCTTCTTGCATGAAGCAGGATTATAACTGTTCCTCATAAGTCAAATTTGACATTTCAAATCGGGCTTTAAAGGTTTGGGTTATAGATTTTATAATGTCTTCACGTCAAACATAAATGCTCTTATTGCTGCTGTTAGACATTTGCCAATCAATCAGAATAACATTTATTTTATCATAAACAAGGGTAAATTAAAACCACTTGGAATCATTGTGTTTAGAGACTCAGTGAAGAAGGTTCTTTAGGAAAAGAACAAGAGCCATATGATCCTCTCAATAGATGCAGAAAAAGCACTTGACAAAGTACAGCATCCTTTCTTGATTAAAACTCTTCACAGTGTAGGGGTAGGGAGAACATAGCTCAGTATCATAAAAGCCATATACAGAAAGCCCACAGCAAATGTCATACTCAATGGGGAAAAACTGAGAGCTTTTCCCTTAAGGTCAGGAACATGGCAGGGATGTCCACTATCACCACTGCTGTTTAACATAGTCCTAGAAGTCCTAGCCTCAGCAATCAGACAACAAAAAGAAATAAGAGGCATCCGAATTGGCAAAGAAGAAGTCAAACTCTCACTCTTTGCAGATGACATGATATTGTATGTGGGAAATCCAAAAGACTCCACCCCAAAATTGCTAGAACTCATACAGGAATTCAGCAAAGTGACAAGATATAAAATCAATGCACAAAAATCAGTTGCATTTCTATACACTAACAATGAGACAGAAGAAAGAGAAATTAAGAAGTCGATCCCATTTACAACTGCACCAAAAACCATAAGATACCTAGGAATAAACCAAACCAAAGAGGCAAAAGATCTGTACTCTAAAAACTACAGGACATTTATGAAAGAAATGGAGGAAGACACAAAGAAATCAAAAAACATTCCATGCTCGTGGATTGGAGAACAAATATTGTTCAAATATCTATGCTTCCTAGAGCAATCTATACATTTAATGCAATCCCTATCAAAATACCATCAACTTTTTTCACAGAGCTGGACCAAATAATCCTAAAATTTGTATGGAACCAGAAAAGACCCCAAATAGCCAAAGGAATTTTGAAAAAGAAAACTAGATCTGGTGACATCACAACGCCAGACCTCAAGCTCTATTACAAAGCTGTCATCATCAAGACAGTATGGTACGGGCACAAAAACAGACACATAGATCAATGGAACAGAATAGAGAGCCCAGAAATGGACCCTCAACTCTATGGTCAACTAATCTTCGACAAAGCAGGAAAGAATGTCCAATGGAAAAAAGACAGTCTCTTCAACAAATGATGTTGGGAAAATTGGATAGTCACATGCAGAAGAATGAAACTGGACCATTTCCTTACACCACACACAAAAATAGACTCAAAATGGTTGAAAGACCTAAATGTGAGACAGGAATACATCAAAATCTTAGAGAACACAGGCAGCAACCTCTGTGACCTTGGCCACAACAACTTCTTGCTAGACATGTCTCCAGAGGCAAAGGAAACAAAGGCAAAAATGAAATATTGGAATTTCATCAAGATAAAAAGCCTTTGGGGGTGCCTGGGTGGCTCAGTTATTAAGCATCTGCCTTCGGCTCAGGTCATGATCCCAGGGTCCTGGGATGGAGCCCCACATCTGGCTCTCTGCTCAGTGAGGAGCCTGCTTCTCCCTCTCCCACTCCCCCTGCTTGTGTTCCCTCTCTCACTGTGTCTCTCTCTGTCAAATAAATAAAATCTTAAAAAAAAAAAAAAAGATAAAAAGCCTTTGCACAGCAAAGGAAACAGTCAACAAAAACAAAAGACCACTGACTGAATGGGAGAAGATATTTGCAAATGACATATCAGATAAAGGACTAGTATCCAAAATCTATTAAGAACTTATCAAACTCAACACCCAAAGAACAAATAATCCAATCAAGAAATGGGCAGAAGATACAAACAGACATTTCTCCAAAGAAGACATTCAAATGGCCAACAGACACATGAAAAAAGTGCTCAATATCACTCGGCATCAGGGAAATCCAAATCAAAACCACAATGAGATATCAGCTCACACCAGTCAGAATGGCTAAAATTAACAAGTCAGGAAACGACAGATCTTGGCGGAGATGCGGAGAAAGGGGAACCCTCCTACACTGTTGGTAGGAATGCAAACTGGTGCAGCCACTCTGGAAAACAGTATGGAGGTTCCTCAGAAATTTGAAAATAGAGCTACCCTATGACCCAGCAATTGCACTACTGGGTATTTACCCCAAAGATACAAAAATAGCGATCCGAAGGGACACCTGCACCCAATATTTATAGCAGCAATGTCCACAGTAGCCAAACCATGGAAAGAACCCAGATGTCCATTGACAGATGAATGGATAAAAAAGATATGGTATACACACACACACACACACACACACACATACACACACACAATGGAATACTACTCAGCCATCAAAAAAATAAAATCTTGCCATTTGCAAGGACATGGATGGAACTAGAGGTTATTATGCTAAGCAAAATAAGTCAATCAGAGAAAGACAATTATCATATGATCTCACTGATATGAAGAATTTGAGAAATAAGACAGAGGAGGGAAAAATAAAACAAGATGAAATCAGAGAGGGAGACAAACCATAAGACACTCTTAACCACAGGAAACAAACTGAGGGTTGCTGGAGGGGAGGGGTGTGGGAGGATGGGGTAACTGGGTAATGGACATTAAGGAGGGCATGTTATGTAATGAGCACTGGGTATTATATAAGACCTCTACCTCTGAAACTAACAATACATTATATGTTAATTAATTGACTTTAGATTTTAAAAAAAGAAGGTTCTTTAGGATTACTGAAATCTGCTTGTACACTCTGGTAGAAGAGTGTGATGAAATTATAAAGGTCAGTGGAAATATGTTACTGTTTCTCACTTCAAAAAATTAATAACTCTACATATTTTGTGGATATGCAGCTTTAGCTTGGTGACTTAGTTCCATATAAATATGGTTTGGGGCAAAGTAGCCCCCTTTTTCTGTAATAGAAAATTACAGCTTTTGTGCTTTCAAGATGAATGTATTTTCTTAAATTTACTTATGTATCGCATCCAGGAACTTATTTTTTATTCCTCTTAAATTGCTTGGTTTTTAAGTAACAAAACTAATGGAAAAATAGGGTTTACTTAAGAGAAAGTCATACTATCATGGTCCTTGAACACAAGTTTACTGAGACCCTATTAAGTGCAGGGATCTGAGCATACAATGGCCAGTAAGGTCTGTTCCTTCTCCCTAAAGAACTTGTTCCCACTGCATTGGGTTCTCCTTCCTTCATGTTAACTGTAGCATTATGTGGTATATTAATGTATTATGTAATCACCCCAGCTTGGAAATGCATTGGCCTAGAAGTATCCACATCACTTCTTTTAATAACAGTCCATTGAGCAGAACTAGTCACAATGGCCCCACCTAACTGTGGAGGTTCAGAGAACCATGAGGGATGATCCTTTGATGAGCAGAAAATGACCCTGTCTTAAGTATATACTACAGTGAAGATCCCAAACATCAGGGGGTTACAGTCAGAGAGAAGAACATGAGCAAAGGCATGAACACATGAGGCCTTTTGGGGAAACAGAGTTGCTAATACAGAATGGTCTGAGATTAACCTAGAAAAATAAGTTAAATCCAATAGGACAAGTCTTCGAAGGCAATGCTTCTAAGAAACTTGGACTTTGTTCTGAAGATCATGAGGAGGTTTTAGAGAAGGGAACCAAATGGTCAGAATTGTGTTTTTAGAGAAATACCCTTACAGTGGAGGATGCTGATATATATGGATAAGTGGATTCTGTTGAGCTCAGAATAATTTTTGAGAAGCATGCAAATAATATTAAAATCCTAGTTTCTTATTTTAGAAGTTTCTTTTTTAATTTCAGAGTGCTCCTAACAGTGGGTTTTGTCTTCTATACTTGCTCCCTAAAATGTCAGTGCCTCACGATCCTTAGAGGTTTTAGGTTTTACTGACTACAGAAACACCCCATTAAGTTTCCTCTTCCCTGGCCTTCTCCCTGGACCATATCTCCCTTGGCTCTCCCCTCCACCACCCCTCAACCTACCCGCTAAAGCGCTCTTCAAAACTTCAAAACACTTTTAAGAAGGGTCGGCCAAAGACAAGACAAAAAGGTAGCATGAATAGCATCTCAGAAAGAGAGGGACTTTTGCGTCAGTGGATTGGGGTTATTCTCACCCCTGCGCCTCTGGCTAGCTGAGGCCCTCAGTACACATGGGATTTACCACCAACCATGAACAAAAAGTCTGGTCTGTAGTCCTCCTTGTAAACTTGAATGTAGAGCCATTCATCTCTCAGCCCCTGAAATCTTTCCAAGGTGAATGGGTGGTTGAGAGGAGGCAGGTTCCCTCTCTTAGGAACAGCCATAAAACCAACAGGTACCCTTCTCCAATACCAGTTCTTCCACTGGGCTATGCCCCTATCCTTGGGTCTTCCCAGGTGCTCCAGAGGCAATATAGCATCATGGTTAAAAGGGTGGCTGCAAAGCCAAACAGCCCAAGTCGAAGCCCAAATCCACCACCTTCCAGCTGGCAACCTTGAGCAACTTTCTTAACTTCTCTGGGCCTCCGTTTTCATAAAATAGAATTGATAATAATATACGACTCAAAGGATCTTTGTGAGATGTAAATGAGTTTTAATCCATGTAAAGTTACTTACTTTAGTTCCTGGTATGCAGTAAATGTTAGACAGTATTATTTGGCAACATGTCTTAAGTGGGAGGTCTCACAAAATAACTTCAATTATTTTTTGCATATACCACACAAGCCACTGTTATTATAGGATTTCATATAATCCTCATGCAACCCTAATGAATTTGGCTTTTTCTGAGGTGAGAGACTTCAAATCTGTTGAAGCCTAATGAGCTTCATTTTTTAATGAGCCTAATTTTTTAATCTTATTTTATTTAAATTCAATTAATTAACATATAGTGTATCATTAGCTTCAGATGTAGAGGTCAGTGATTCATCAGTTGCATACAACACCCAGTGCTCATCATATCACATGCCCTCCTTCATGCGTGTCACCCACTCACCTCCCCTCTAGCAACCTTCAGTTTGTTTCCTAGAATTAAGAGTCTCTCATGGCTGGTCTCCCTCTCTGATTTCGTCTTATTTTATTTTTCCCTCCCCTCCCCTATGATCCTCTGTTTTGTTTCTTAAATTCCACATATGAGTGAAACAATATCATAATTGTCTTTCTCAGACTGACTTATTTCATTTAGCATAATACCCTCCAGTTCCATCCATGTCATTGCAAATGGTAAGATTTCATCCTTTCTGATGGCTGAGTAATATTCATCTGCCAATGGGCATCTTTATGAGCCTAAGAGAAATGCATTCCCAAGAACAGTCATCTGTGGGGGTCAAGAATCTTTGTCTGCTCTGTTCTGAGATATATTTTAAGTACCTGGACTCCTGAGTGGCACAGAGTAGGAGTACCATAAGTATTTATTGAATGAATGAACAAACAAACAAACAAGCCTGGAAAGCAGTGTGTGTCACTCAGTAAAAGCATGGGTTTTGGAGTCAGGTAGATCTGAGGTCTCATGCTGGCTGCACCATTCAGTAGATCTGCATGAACTCTAACAAGTTCATCCTTCTCCCATATCCTCATTTATAAAATGAGGGTAAAAATAACTATTGCTTCAGAGTTGCTGTCAGAACTAAGCACAACACTGGGGGACACTGTCTAGCATAAAACTGAGCATATACTAGGAGCTCAGTAAATGGTACCTATCCTTGTTATTGCATATTCAGTATTTATGCACATAAATTAATAATGGGGGAAACAACACAAAACACAGAGAGATGAAATAAATCATGTTTATGTGTTTACGTGTCAAATATATATTTGGCAAAATTAAAGACTGGCTTTCTTTTTGTTCTTTTCCCTCTGTTGTCTTCAGCATTATGGTACTTACTAAAGTGAGAGAGAAAAGAGTAGAAGGGGGACCTTTAGGGGGGGAGGCTGCAAAGAAGTAGGGGAGAAAAAAGGCTGAGGAAGCTCTAGAAGGAAGTCAGGGAGAGAATGGAGTCCATTCTGCAAGAAAAAGCAAGGATAGAAGGAGAGGGGAGCGGGTTGGTAGAGAAATCTCTCCTCTCACCAATCTGCCCTCCACCCTGCCTCTAGCTCGCCCTTTCTACCGTTAATATCCAAGTCTGTTTCTCCTACCTTATCTACATCAAACTCCATGATGGAGTCTAAAAGCCTCTAGAGGTATCTCTGCTTCCTACAGGACAAAGTCCATATAAGGCCCTCCATGATTTGGGTTATGCGCTACCTGACCTGTCTGAACTGAACTCTTCGTTCTCCTTCGTGTCCCACAGAGGTGACAGACCTCTCAGTGATGTGTGCTGTGCCTTCACACACTTCTTCTTGGCTCTGTGAATGAACGTCTTCCTTGAAGCCCTAGTCACACTTAAAGACCCAGTTCGAATGTCTCCTGCCACGTGAAGTTTTGCCGTGGCCCCCCGAACAGACCAGATCCCCCAGGCCACTGTACCATCACAGGTCTACAGGCCTGTGAATGTTCCACCATATTGTAATCATTTGACTCTCTGAGGACAATAATTAGAGGTACTATTCTGTGAGAACTGCAGACACTCATCGTGCAGTGTTCATGGAAGAAGCCAATATAGGTCACTTTCAATTTGCTTTTATAATTTCAGGTACAGCATGGGTCATCTC
Source organism: Phoca vitulina (assembly GCF_004348235.1). Classification (NCBI taxonomy): domain Eukaryota; kingdom Metazoa; phylum Chordata; class Mammalia; order Carnivora; family Phocidae; genus Phoca; species Phoca vitulina. The sequence continues at coordinate 22,186,290 of NW_022589712.1, read as the reverse complement.
TGGCATCACATTCCCAAAAAGAATTCCTTTTGGTGGCCTGCTGGCTGCTGGCTCTGCCCTGAAGCTCCCTAACCATGCCGCAGACCCTTAGCACCTTGTGGATATCTTCCTTAGAAAGATTCAGCAAGAGATATTAACTGGCCCTCAAGTCATATTAAAAATGTTTTTTAAATGCAAAAATAAGAACCCAGTAAAATGGTGCCACTGTCCCAATGTAATTATTTCTGTGATGGACCGTTTGCTCTTAATTGCAAAGATATGCCTGTCTTAGTGTCAGTCGTGGTACTATTTTGTTTATTTGGCCTAATTATTAGAACCATATCCTAATGGTGGTTGGGGCTAATGTGAGGACTGGGCGAGTCCCACATTGGATACTGAATTCATGAAGAGTTTTGGAAGTGCACAGAACATCCTGGCACTCGATAAATATCAGTTCCATCTGAATCTAAGTTTCTGACCCTCCGTCACATTTCTAACCTGAGTCTTTTTTATTATTATTATTTAAATTCAATTAGCCAACCTACAGTACATCATTAGTTTTTGGTGTAGTGTTAAACGATTCATTAGTTGCGTATTCTGAGATGCCCGTGTAAGCCAGTGGGAACAGCTATCCTCCACCACAACACAATCCAAAAAGCTCTGGCAGTTTCTGGAAAGATTCTGTGTCATGATTGTACATATTATGGCATAAGCCCACTAAAAGCAGCGCCTCAGCCCTCGGGAGCGGGAAGTCCAGGCCAAGGGAAGGCTCCATCTGACTTGTGGAGACCTGGAAACTACAGTGGTTAAGACGGCCAGTTCCCTGTCCTGCAAAGCACTCAGATATCTCTGCTATGGAAGACAGTGAGGGAGGATGACAAATTTTGAGCCGACCAATTAGTAAAATTAATAAAGACAGTTTCGGGTGGAAGGGATAAAACAGGTGGGCAGGTTTTCCGAGTTAAAAACGTAGGTGTCTTAGAGCCCGCGACAGGTTTGTTTCCGTGGTGCCTCGATGTCACGGGCATGTCCTCACCTCCACTGACTCCGGATTTACAGAAGATCCACCCAATTCTGTGCATGTCCCCACCCGGCCCTGCTTCCCCCTGGATTCTTCAAACATTTGACTTATTTGGAGCACCCAGAAGTTTGCAAAGTTCGGAGCAGTCAGCGTTTTGTGATTTTTGCCAGTCATCTCTGACGTCGCCTTTTCTTACATTTTAGATCATGTTTTGCTAATACAAGGGGCTTTATCTTCAAACTTGGAAATTCCTTCTTGCTTTATTACAGAATAAGATTTCTCGCTTTTAATAACCCCCATTTAATCTACAGGTGTTGGGGGGGAGTAAGCAAAATATTGATGTTACAATATGGAATGTACAACTTCCTGTATCTTAGAGCAGTTTTCCATAATATTTTTATTTGTGATAGACCTGTAAGTTGTTAAGACACCTTAGGTACTCTCCTTCACCCCATCCTGCCAGGAAGGTCCGGTCATTTCTCCAGCCCTGCCTGCAGCCTGGGCTGCCCCAAGAATGCAGGTGCATGGTGACGCCCGTGCCCACGGACACAACCATCCTTCACCTTTTTATTTATAGTCAAAAGTGGCCATAGGGATATAAGAAACCCTAGATATACTGACAAACACGAAGGTAAGAACTGTGGTTCACCTCCATGGGGACCACTGTGAGCTCTACTCCGCATCCAGCACACCAGATACCCTGGAAGCAAGGCCCAGCAATCTCATTTTCAAGAAGCTCGCCTGCAGATTTGATGTACACATTACTTTGAGAACGCGCCCAGAGGTCTGCCTGTGCCCCCAGATGCACACAGGTGGACATGGGCCGCCAGGTCTCTTATTATCCAGCTGAGCAGGGGCTGGTCGGCCATACCTCACATTCAGAAGCTGGTTTTGCCTCCAAGGATGAAATGATTTTTGTCTGGGGTTCACGTGGTATGGGAGCAGTACTCTCCTATTAAAAAATATTTTGAGACGGAGAAAGACCTGAGAAATGGCAGTTGAACATACTCTTCAGGTCTTGTTTATTGTTTTTTGTACTGTACACTCAGATGGCAATTGTAGATTCTAGAGCTCTAAAATCATCTTGAGCAAGTTCCCTAATTCATTCATTCGGCTGGCCTGAATTCATGCCATCATGCAGCATAGTTTTATCCTCCTATTTATTCCCCAGCAAAGTTTATTCTAAGACTCCCCTTTAGGGTAGACTACTGACTGTCATCACAGATAATCAAAATGTCTTTCCCAGTAGCATGTCCAGATCCTCCTTGTGCCTTGTAAATCCATTTCTTTAATCCTGTTAAATACCCTTAAATTCCTCCATCAATACCTCAACTTCCTACTCATCTTCTCTCCATTTTTCTGGCAAAAGAACATCTGTTCATAAATCAAATAATTGAGCACTTAAAAGGTAGAGCTACAACTTACAGATAATCTGTTCAAGTACATCGGCGGAGTAGCTCTGATGATAGATAATTTATGTGGCACAGGGACCTGGCATTCAGCAATATTGAATCACGTAGTGAAAAGGTAATTCGCTCTCAATTATTTTTCAATCCTTCTGATTCCATTTAGGGGAGTCTCTATCTCATGCTAGTGTATTTTTAATGCCCCTCTAATGCTTACTAACCTCCCTACTGTACACATCAAGCACTGGCCTCAGAATCAAAGCCATCAATCAGGCCCACATATTTAGCCAACATTTATTCAGATCAGTTAGTTTTCATTGTATTTATTTTTGTGATTATCTTCTATCAAGTGATATTCTATTTATGAGAGTTTATAAGTTTCATAAGTCTCCCTATAAATGCATTTATTTTTTTAATCTGAATTGAGTAAGAACATTTTTTAAAAATCAGGTGGCATGTGACAGGGCTGCAGTATGATTTTTGACTTTTGTAGGCCCTAGGCACTTTACATTTCTGGGTCCTTTCTGACGTTTATTTATATGTACATATATATGTATATACATTTATTTAGATATATATTTATATAAATATTTATTACATAGTTTATATCTTATATATGCATATATATGTATATATATTATATATGTAACCTTTTATGACTGCATTATTATAAAGATGAATATAATCTTCAACTCTAAATGTTCATTTTTTTTCTTCTGATCGTAGAAGAAATTAAAACATTTTCATGGGCCTTGGACACATGTCTACCATGCCTAATGCCTGGGTGAGCCCTACAATGTGATATAGCAAAGCTTAAAACACTACTTTGTCATGACTGAAGTTTGAGGTGCACTAGTTTAATGCAACCCCCTCATTTTACAAAAAAAAAAAAAAAAATACTGAGCTTCACAAATGTATAAGAACCTGACTAAAGTCTTATAATGTGGTAGGATACAACCAGAACTAGATCCCAAATGCCAGTTTCCTGATCTTTCTACTTAATTCCACTGCATTCTTCCTTGGAGCCTCTCCTCCAAAAGCCTTTTTCTTATCCCATCTCCTTCACATCATAATTAAGTTACGGGTCCCTCCTTGAATCCAGCCCTCTGCTCAAGGCTGAGCGTCTCTGTGTAGAGGTGACAACATGTGGTGGGTCCTCTCTGAGGGCTGACCTTTGCCTTGGGATGCTGCTCAGTTCATGGTGATAATCATTGCTCCATAAAGGAAACCCACCTGAACCCCATTAAGAAAACTCACAAAGGATGCCAAAACCCAAGACAGATTTGGGCTTCCCTTTTTGGATGCAATTTTTTTTTTAACACAGTCTCATTAACATTAGCAGCACTGGAAACTGGAGCTTGGGGTAAGATTTCTTATATTTTAGACCAGTGCTTTCTAGGGCAGAGTTTATAGATTAAATCAAAAGTTTATTCCTTGGGCTATCAACCTTTCATCTTACTTAGCACTTAAAAACAAACAGTAGAACCTCAGGAACTCAGCTGCCGGCAATTGTTCTATTGACAATGCACTGCAGAAAACAGTCCAATGCAATTCTTAAGAGCCCCCTCTGGCAACCAGACTTTATCTCTTTCTTCGCTCATTCAAAGTGTATCTACACCTGAGAAAACTTTAAAAGGTATTTGCGGGGGCACCTGGGTGGCTCAGTCCATTGAGCGTCTGCCTTTGGCTCAAGTCATGATTTCAGGATCCTGGGATCGAGCCCCACATCAGGCTCCCTGTTCAACGGGCAGTCTGTTTCTCCCTCTGCTCCTCCCCCCTGCTCATGCACTCTCTCTCAAATAAATAAATAAAATCTTTTAAAAAATAATAATAATAAAATAAAAGGTATTTGTGTTTGAGAAATAGAAACAGATCATTCCTGAGTGTGCTTTTTTTTTTTTTTTTTTTTTGTCAAATGATCCTTTATTGAAGTATTTTCCTTTGTGGTTCTTAAGTAGCTGGGCATTCCCCTGTACCACTGTTGATATCATCTACGATGTCATGAGGATGGCGGCCATCAACATTGCAACCCACAAACTGGGAAGTCCCCAGATTCTCTTTAACGGCTCCAGAGAGCTCTCTGACTATAAAGATTGGTACTGCATCTGTCGGGCAATGTGGACAATTTCATCAAAAGTGAGACTTCCACTGTGTTTGCTGGTCTTTTGCTTCTCTCTGTCTCTGACTGGTTCCTGGGGGCCTTTGACGATAGGGCAGAGGCAGAAGGTACTACTCAATGTGGGCCTGTCTATTCCAAATGGTCAGTTTCACTGTCATGATCAGATCCTTCCAGTCACCTGTTGCCTTGCATGTCATCACCAATCTTTTTGGGAGACAGACCCAGGGTCCAGTCTTGGGGGCTGGGGCAGATGTGGCATCGACTTCCCAGCTCATGCACTTCAGGTCTATGACTTTGATCTCATTGGGGTGGAGTTTAGACAACATGGCAAAGGCAGCTGCCAAGAGAACCGGATGCGGGATGACCAAGAAAGTTACACCTTGACCTCCTCTGAGTCGAAAGCTGTAAGAGCTGCCTGCAGCCGTCTTTCTCACTGTACCACTGAAAAGTCCTGACTTTATGCCAGCTGATTTTATTGTTTATTATTATTCAGAATGGTTATATGCCACAAGAAAGAACACATTTGGCAAAATACATTTTTCACAGTGAAGAGCTCTTTGTTTATTTTGAGGCTCAAGCAAAAAATAGTTCTGGTCAGTTGAGTGACAACGTAAGTGATTTTCAGTCATCCACTCCCACAGGTTTATTGAGTCAAAGATTACTTAACTATATCTTTTAAAAATATAATTCTAATGTAGAAAACAGAGCCTAGCATTTGCAGACAGAGCTGGTCTCGAACCCTACCTCCAGATGTACTCGCTCTATGATCTTGGGCGAGATAATGATCTTTTCTGAGTCTTTGTTACCTCGTCTGCAAAATGGAGTTAATAATTCCCATTAAAAATGTTGTTTTGAAGATTAACTTATCTCCACAAATATTTATTGAGCACCTCTTTTGTGCCAGGCTCTTTTCTACAAATACCACAGTGAACAAAACATAGGATTACCATTCTTGTGCAGCAAGTGGTCTTGAATGGACTTGAATATTTCCTTCCTGGTTCTGAAATCATTCAAGCAGAGTGTTGCCTGGGAGTGGATTAGAACTGGATTTCTTGTACTTGTAGTTCTGAAATAATGATCCCTCTTGCTGCTGCAGATTTTGGGTTACAATTGAGCTGCTAAAAGTTACTTAGAGATTCAGCAGGACCATTTATAGATTTTTACCATCTTATTAGTTTATAAAACCTTAACTACCTGCAGAGCAATGTTTATATTTGCTATAAATATTTTACACTACTTTTACTTTTATCAATATGTACTGTTTAACAGTAAACATCATCTGCCTTACACATTTTTAGACAGGTAGATATACATTCTTTAGTGCCTGAAAACTCTGAATGATATGTTGTTACCCTGAGATTTGCCACTGGGCCAACTGGCACACAAAAAGATCTTTTGTCATTGATTATGTCATTGATGGAACAAGTAGCTCCTTTTTCGTGGTGATGATGACATTAATGAAGTGATCTAGAAAGATCTTCATTTTTCAAAGAGATTTTCTGTCTGGCATCCTCAAAATACATCCTAACCCTTCCAGGTATGACATCCGATAGTCAGCAAGTAGGCTGAGTAAAAAAATGATAACTAGATAACTAAGAATATTCAGATTAGTTATTTGAACTTATATAATTTTATAGAAAAATGGATGATTTTCTGGAACAATGGTTGAAGAGGTAGAATTTAAACACTTTTTAATATTAACAAATAAAAATAATATGTCATCATGGTTCTATAACTCACACAGGCCACCAGAGTCAGCACTATCTTCAGTGTAAAATGGAGTTAATAATTCCCATTAAAAATGTTGTTGTTTTTTTCCCCATGTGAGATTTGACAAGACTTGGACTTACTGTTAGCTATACATTTGAATTTTACACATGAATGCACCATTACAAAACTACTGTTGGTATCTCAAATCATTGGTGAATCTCCAGGCCAATGTCATCTGAGGTGACTAGATTATAATGAATAAAACAATAAAATAGATCTTTAAAACACATACTGTCTCTGTATCAACACACATGTACATTTTGCATGGTTCCCTTCAGAGCTAATTATACTGTTTTAGAATGACAATAGAGAAGCAAAGGATAAGGAAATATAAAGCTACCCAACTGTGGAATCACCCACCTGACATTCTAGGAATACCATACTCTAATTACTAATATAGTGGCAGTCTGCACAGTTATCTAGAGGAGAACATTTAAAGCAAAGAATTTCTACTATCTTAGTATTTCTTTAAAAATCTTGTATTTCTGTTTTTTCTATAAATATAAACAATATGTTGCTTCAAAGATGTTCACTTTGATATCACTACCATGTCTTTTCCTGCCAAGGCCCACCTGCCACCTGGTACCATGATACTTATTACAGTTTGAAAATTATAACATTCAATTTCCTGCATTTTCCTTGACTATCCAAACAATACAGTGAGAGCAGAGCAAAGATTCTTTTGTGGCCATTAAGGAGGTACTAAGTAGAATTCAAACTTACTCATGGTTCAGTTCTCAGTTCTGCCATCTTCTTACTCTTGAGAAACTTCAATGTTGGAAGATAAATCTATATCCTAACCCAGTTTTACCTAAGAAGATCTTTGTTCCTTATATCTGTCCATCAAATTTCAACACCAAGACAAGCTGACTTTCCTTTCTTCTTACCAAATTTCATCCCCATCTTGGCCCACTGAAATGAGCATCAGAGTGGCCACTGGGTCCAAAAAACAAATGGGAAGTTCCCATCAAGCTTCTTTGGAGTCTGTCTTCAAACATTATATCTAAATCCATGCCCTGCTGGTACAAACCAGTACATCCTTTCTGGAAGCTAATTTGGCATTATTTCCTAACCTGCTGCTGGTACACACATAATTTGGCATTATGCCTTTAACTATAAGAAAATCATCTAACATTCAGACATTCACACAAAGAATTCTACAGAAGATATTCATCATGACATTTTTCATAAATGAAAAATTAAAAATCTTTTACTACTTAATGTCCAAGAACAGGAATTGGTCAAATAAATTTTCATATATCCAATATATCTATAAAATGGAGTTTCAAGCAACCATGGACAAGGTTAATATTCTAGAAGAATTTCTAAAATGGCATATCAAAAATTCCCATGTTGGGGCACCTGGATGGCTTGGTTGGTTAAGCATCTGACTCTTGATTTCAGCTCAGGTCATGATCTCAGGTTTGTGAGATCTAGCCCCCAGTTGGGCTGACATGCAGGGGATAGACCCTGCTTAAGATTCTCTTTCTCCCTCTGCCCTGCCCCCCAAAATTCTCATGCTACAGTCTCAAAACAAAATTCTGTGCACAGTATGATCTTAACTATGTATAAATAATACAAACAAGGAGGAGGAAACGACCTCTACCAAAATATTAACAGTGGTTATTTTTATTCCTTTATTATGTTCCAGTTTTTTCTTATACATCCTTCAAAATCATTGAAATTTGCTGAGACAGTCATAAATAAAATAAAATTTTAAAAATTCAGATAGAGAAGAAAAACACCAGTAGAGCGATCAATACAGCACATGTTTTCCTGTCCATCCTACCTCTTAGAGGAGCCATTTACAACTGCTCTCTGCTGTGGTGCTTTTGCTAGGAATTTGCACTATTTCTTCTCCTACTGGAGACAAAACAAGTATTGAGGGGCGATGATAAGAATCTGTGTCACCTGCTCTTTGTTCTTTTTCAGCACACAACAGTTTTGCCCTTTATATTAATCGAGATGAGGACATCACACCATGCGTATCCCAGCAGGAGCAGTGGACTCGCCGCCATATGTACCTTCTCTGTTGGCTATATATTATGGTAAGGACAGTGCCTGCTGGGCTTTTGTATTTAATTTGATTTTGCACTGCTAAATTTGGGCACATATTTCATTATGGATATAATCACTAACAGATTCACACTGCGTGCCTCATTTGGTCCAGGACCTGGGCTTTGTCTCATTTCCCCAGATGCTTATATTTTTAGAAAGTATATGCCAAACCTCACACAACAGGAATTTGTTGAACAATCCCATGTAAGCAATGGTTCTTCCAAGGCTACATTTTTCAACTCTTTTTCAAACTAAATGTTTTTCTTGGACAGCAGTTTTATTGTTTAAGGGCTTTTTGCTTGGGATTTTTTTGTTGTTGCTGTTGTTGGTGAGCAAATGCAAATGAGGAGAGAAGAAATGGCCTCTTTAGAGGAGTGATCTTAAATTTCATAGGAAACAAGTGAAAATGGATGTTCTCCTGAGTCAGTTTAGAACCTGTCTTACAATTAGCGATTATGCATAGCAGGCATTTAAGGGTTTTGCTTTTTTTTTTTTTTAATTGGGATAAATAAATTACAAGAAATCTCCACTTGGTCTGTTGGGTACGAATAAGTCCCAAGTGGGTGGTGCTACATTTATCTGATAACAACACAGTTGCCTGTTGAGTTTACTTCACATTAGTTTCAGTTCTTACCATGTTTTAATATTTCAAAATTATTTCTTTTAAGACAGAATTTCTTACTTCTCTTTAGAATTCCAAGTCCTCTTTGATATATCAGTACACACAGAAGAGCTTCCTCCCACCAACATTTCTGCCTCTTGGGACTCTCTTGTCCTGAGTTCTGGGTCACCATCCCCTCCTTTAAGCCTGAAGGACTGAATCACATGCTTCCAAACACCCCAGAACTGTACGTAATCCCTCCAAAATCCCAGAGCTCTTTGGGAGGCCCAGGCTCTGTGGAGTGTTTTGCTCTAGCCAGCCCAGAAATACAAGATAAAGGTCAGTACAGTACTTCACATACTTTGCAATGAATGATCACATAATGCTCCAGATCTGACCAGAAAGGAAATTTGTTTCTAGGAAGTCATACCCTGTAGCTGGATCTAAGGGGACACCCAGATGAAAGACCCCAGAACAAACATGCAGTAATGCTCATTCTATCTGCCATTTCATCGACTAGTCAAAGACCATCGTAAAGACTGGGGAATGTTGGTTTTCCTTGTCACTTTCAAGATTTTTTTGTTTCCACCTAAAATGTTAAGTATTGATTTTCTCTAATAGAAAAGCTCCAAATGATCAGAGCTCACAGGTGAAGTGTGACTGAAATTATGTCTCAAAAATGAATATATGTACTTTATATATATGAACTTGATATTCAAATGACTCTTATCTTTCAGAAGAGTCATGTAGGGAGGCTATGAATTATTCCAGGGATGCATTCATCTTAAAATAAAAAATCATTAAAAATTAAATCCCCCTTTCCCCAAAAAATATAGTCTCATTACTTTGTGCTCATATTTGCTTACCTGTGGGAAGGGAAGCTTTTTACTCTGAGATCTCTGGGTGTATTTCTGTGAATTCATTTCTATGCCATTAAATTATCTAAATCTTATAGAGCCCCAGAGGTTTTGTGAACTATGTATTTTCCAATGGCTTTTCTTCCACTGTGGGTACACTCAGTCCACATTCCAAAGAGACACATGGGAAATACCACATAGTCTTCATTATAGACCCCCAAGATCCCTCATTAAAATGAATCATTACTCATGCTCTTCATGCCAAGTGAGGCTTGCCAGCTCTGCATACTCCCTAAGTAAACCAGTACTTGTTTGGACATGTATTTGCATTAACCAGCAAATTCTCTCAGATTTGTTCTGAGAGAGATTTCAAAGTAGACTTTTTCCTTTGGTGTTCTGCCCTAGGTATTCATAGCTGTGTCAAGAGCTAAACAATGCCCCTCATATCATGTCATAGTATATAAATCCAAGGATTTTCATTGTCATCAAAAAGGTACTGGCTTTTGCTTCCTACCAGACTATCTCAGAGCCGCCTTACTGGTGATATGATAGTAAAAAGTCCAGGATATGAAATCTTTTGGTAGCATACCAGGATTGTAACTGGACATTCCAGAACCTCGTACCAAAATGGAAGAAAGCATTCCCCTTATCATATGCTAATTATAAAACAAATAGATCTCCCCTGCCATCCCCTGCATGGTTGAGCTGAATCCATACCTCTGCATCTGCTGGCCAGACAGTCTCTGTTTTGTTCTGATTCCCACTCACTGTCCATTCCCACATGGCTCCCTCCTTATCTGAACTTATTGTCTTCCTAGATTTGATAGCCAAAGTTGAGACAGCGTACAGAGCTTTGACTCATAGACTGGAGCCCATTGAGATGCCACCCTGAGCGGCTCCATTTCCCAACCCCTACTTCAGTCCTCCCAAGCTGAGCATCAGAAGTCATCCCAGACTCCTTTTCTGCCTCCTTCTGCTTCCCACCATACTTCTCTCCACTTATCCTGGGTCTGGGACACAAACATCTCCCTGTCCACTTATGCTGGGCTCTTAATACCTTTTCTGCATACCTCCCCTCCATCATCATTCCCCCACACATTCTCTGCACCCTAGTTGTGGGGTTTCCCCTAAAAAATGAGATGACCTGTATTACCTTACACAGGATAAAACACAGAGGTCCTCTTGGTTTCTAATGCAACAGTAATTAACAGGAATTGTAATGAATACCATTCTTTTGAGTTCTGTGCCAAGTGCTTTTCAAATATTATGTTATTTAGTTCCCCAGATAACCCTTTGAGATAGGCATTATCTAGCCTATTTTACAGATAAGGAAAATAAAACTTAGAGAGTATATGACTTGCCCAAGGAAGAGCCACGTGTCCTTGTTGTTGCCAGATCTGGAATGCAAGCCCTGGTGTGGCCACAGCCTGTACAATTCACTATGCTCTCCACTGCCTTCTTCTTGGTGAAGAGTACTTCTGTGGGTGAACCGATTAAGTGTGTGTTTAGTTTTGGTTTTGTTTTGAAGCAATACATCAGAAGCAGCATGTCTAACAGTTAAGGTCACTTCCTGGGTTAGAATTCTGACTCCTTCACTTAACTTTTCTGAGCTCTAACTTACTTGGGTATAAAATAGGGACAAGGACCTCACGGGGCAGTTGTGAGAATGCAGTTACTGTATATAGAACCCATAGAACAATGCCTGGCACACAGTAAAAAATTTCTATATTTTCTTTTATTGGTGGTGGTAGTAGTAGTAGTAATGTTAGTATTAGTAGTTCTATACGTACTGTTCTGAGGACAACAAATAGTAGCAGAGCACATACTCTTTTCTTATCAAAGGTTTGAGAATTTTAGTTACAATGCTGTAAGCCTTTTGCTTTTACTTTTACTTTTACTCTTTCTCACTCACTCATACACTCTTATCACTTTAAAAACCCAAAATAGCCCTAAAGGGTATGAAAATAACACTTTTGTTTGCTTTTTAAGTTTAAAAGTACCATCAGGAATTCTTGAAGGGGGACTGAGTAAAACAGAGCTTTAAGATCGTGGAATGTTATATGCAACTAATGAATCATTGAACATTATATCAAAAACTAATGATGTACTATATGTTAGATAATTGAATTTAAATTAAAAAAAAAAAGACATGGAATGTTGACTGCTGTCACCCTCTAGTTGACAAATTCTGTAAAAGAAGATATCCTTACTCTACCTATGCAGGACTCCTCCTGGTAGCCAATCTGTTCCTTGGCTGTGGCCCCCCCGGCACCTCACATCTTTGTCTCCCTGTATAGTACTGGTACTGCTCACTGCTTTGCTTCTCAATCTGAAGGACATAGATAGAGGAAAACCACCCCAGATCTAGGAAATGTATATCCCCAAAGGTTCAGCAGTGGGTCTTCTCTATCCTGAGAAGGTTTCTTCCAGCCCCTGTCCATTCCCCCCTCCCACAGTGGTTCTTATTCAGTAGAGCCCACATGAGATCTCAGAGCCCATGCATAATACATGCTAACACTAAACACAAGGCACAGACAGGAGTAAGGAGGCATTAGGGAAGGGGAGAAAATGAGTCATAGGAGTTTCTTCTTATGGATAAACATGTCTTTTCACTACAGTGAGCTTATTTAAAGCAGAAGAGAGATTTCTGCTGTCTCTGGGCCCTAATGGTTTTTGATACATTTCGTATTCCAAATCTCTTTACCCCAAATGTGTCCATTGTGCAACTTCTCAAAACAGAAAATAAAACAAAGTAAAATGAAGATGAAGTGTGATCTTTCTTTCATGGTATAGTCTTAAACTTCTCTAAATCAGAGTTCTATCTCCACCAAACTTTATAAATTAGCTATGCAATTGCAGATTATTTTTTTGCTTTCTTATTGAAACTTTTCTTTATTTCCTCAAGTTTGTGCTGGAAACAAACATTGTTTCTTAAAACACAAGAAAAAAATCTTAAAAATAAGATTGTACTCAAATTTAAGTCTTGGAAAGAATTTTTAGCCATGAACAAGTAAAATTTTTAGCATAAAATTTACACCCTCTTCACTAAAAAAAAGGGAAATTTTAGACCACATGTAAAGTCCCCCTACTTAATTGTATGCTTCTTCCACCAGTTAAGCAAAACTGGCCAACATGTAGTTGTTCTCTGACCAGCAGATGACATTTTCCTCTGTTCAACTTGAACCTTTCACTCTATCATAACTGCCTATGCTGATAACTTTTACATCTGTAACAGTGCGTGAAAGTTTTCCTGATTTCCTGGCAGTGGAGAACAGGGACCAAGTTGAAAGAGTAATGCGGCATATGCCTCACATTCTGAAGAGAGGTGCCTTTTTGGGGGCTTATAAAAGACAGCCCAAACACTCTGTTCCCTTACACATGACCAAAGCCATCCACACTTTGCCATGCCCATCTTCCTAACCTTCTTTCCTCAGCCTGGCTAGGAAGAAGGAGAGGGTCTTTGCAGTCTTGAATTGGGGTCTAGGGGAACCACTGGGGAAGGAAGTGCCTCCCCACATTCACCAAAGCCAAGTATAAGAGTCTCCAAGAGAATCCTTGGTAAATACCAGGTATAAGACAGGAATCTAACTTAGGAAGAGACTTAACTTTTATTTGCCTCCTGCCTGAGCAAGGAAAAGAGCATTGGACGGATGTGACAGGGTGGAGGGAGGGGCAGCTGTAGGGCAGACTATGACCACATCATTTGTATGTGGCAAAGATGGGTGAGTTTCTTGTGGATCTGGTTTGACATTGAGGGAGAGCACTGGACTCGGGGCTGTCTTAATGGTGGCCCACCCAAGAAGGCCAGCCCCTGGGCAAGGGTTTCCAAACAGCAAGAGATTGTAGCATACTGCCATGAGCAGGAGCCAGTCCGTCTCCCACATATGGAACCTCTGAAGTAGAGAAGCCCTTCAGAGATCCCTACAAACCTCACACATATGCACCGCATGCAAAAGTAGGCATCTAAACACCAGCCTCATAGCATTTATCAGTGGAGAGTAGGTATTAGCAGAGGAAAAGGAGAAACCACTTGCACAGCCATGGGCAGTGAAGTCCGGAGATATTCATCTTCCTCCCATTTCCCCTCCCAGATCCCCGGCCAGGATAGAGACATCCCAGAACCAGGCTATGCCCTCCCATTCTACTTCAAGGTACTGGAGGAGGAAGCAGAACAAAAATACAGAGCCCCCTCCCACTCAAGACTCCGGCAATAATCCTGGTGTGTTCAATGCAGGCAGAAGGCCCAGGTGTTGGAGCTGAGCGAGGGGAGAGTGACCGGAGACCCCTGGAGTGGAGGAAGGATTATGTAGGCCTCGTAGGGTATGTAAAGACTGTGTCCTTAGTTCATACTGAAATCAAGAGTTATTGGAAGGTTTTGAACAGAAAACTGACATAATCTGAGACATTTGTAAAGGATCACTTTGGCTACTATGTTGAGAATGGACTGGAGGCAAGGATGGAGCAGGAGAATAATTACAAGGCTATAGAAGTAATCCCTTCTGGTAGGCAGTGGTATGGCTTCGACCAAGGTGGTAGAAATGGCAGTGTGAGAACTAGAAGGATTCTGGATATATTTTGAAGATAGAGCCAATAGGATTTCCTACTTAATTTTGACCAAATCTAAGTTAAACTCTGGGCTCAGCCCTTCAATACCTTTTTAATTTGATATGGTGGGCAGAATAATGGTCCCAGAAATGTCCACATCCTAATCTCCAGGATTTGTGAATATGTCACCTCACATGACAAAAAGGACTTTGAAGATGTGATTACAGTAAAGACCTTGGGGTGGGGAGGTTAGCCTGCATTATCCAAGTGGGCCCAAGCTGATCATCTGGTTTTCCCAATGTGGTTAGAGGGGAGCGGGACTGTGAGAAAGGGGTCGTCTGGATATTATAGGAAAGGGACCCAAACCATTGCTGCCAGCTTTAAAGATAGTGGAAGGGAAAGATGAGCCAAATAATGTGGGCTGCTTCTAGCAGCTAGAGAAGTCAAAGAGACAGATCCAGAAAGAACACAGCCCTGCCAACATCTTGACTATAGCCCCCTAAGTTGGACTTCTAACCTACAGAATTGTAAGATAAATGTGTGTTGTTTTCAGCCACAAAGTTTGTAGCAATGCATTATAGCAGCAGTAGAATACTTACACACTTGGACAAATCACTTAGTCTCTGTTGGCCTCAATTTCCACATCTGAAAAAAAAAGAGGGTCATGATACTTAGGAAGGATTACTGTGAGAATCAGAAAAATGGGTGTAGGGGCTTCTGGGTGGCTCAGTTGGTTAAGTGTCCGACTCTTGATTTCTGTTCAGGTCACGATCTTAGGGTGGTGAGATCCAGCCCTGTTATCAGGCTCCACGCTGAACGTGGTGCCTGCTTAAGATTCTTAAGATTCTCTCTCTCCCTCTGCCACTCCCCCCACCCCCACGCTCTCTCTCTCTTAAAAAAAAATGGGGGAAGAAAGAAAGAAAAATGTGTGTAAAACACCTGCCACATAATTGGCATGTAGTCCTGTAGCCATTGTTGTTCTATTTATATGCTAAGAATACTCAGACATAAAGTAACTTAACCCCAGCCCCTTTCTCCATGTTTCTTCCCTCATTAACCTCTTGTGCCTGTTCTGGGAGGTCCAGATCCTTGAAGTCACACCATCTTTTGTTCAGTTCCCTCTTCCCTTGCTTTGAGCAGATCACTTATCCTCTCTGAGCCTAATTTTTACCACCTTTAAAAAGGAAGTAATGCCCAGTGCTCCATGCAGAACGTGCCCTCTTTAATACCCATTGCCAGGCACTGGGTGTTATACGCAAACAATGAATCATGGAACACTACATGAAAAACTAATGATGTAATGTATGGTGATTAACATAACATAATAATAAAAATAAAATAAAATAAATAAAAAAGGAGTAACGCTTGCACCACAGAATTGCTGTGAGGACTAACAAGCACATGGGGCCCTCGGGAAATGATCGTGTCTTTCCTTCCTCCCACCACAAAAATCCTGACTGTCTGAGGAGTATATGGGAAAGTCCCATTTCTTTCTCTCCCTTGTCCCCACAACCCTTATTTTCATTTTATCCTCTGCTCTTCTTATGGATTCTGGTCCTGCTTCATGGGCTTTGTGTCCCCTCACAACCTATTAAGAATGCTAAAGAGTTTTCTGAAAATTTCTTACAGTTCGAACATTAAGTTATTTCCCAAGCTCTGCTTTTCCCCTGAGAGCCAAGAATGTCATTGCTTTCCCATTATTCTGATCTGCTTATTTTTACAAACACGTTGTTGAGATGAGTTGTTGTTTTCTCATCTTCTGGACAATGGAGGGCTTGCCAACTGAGCGTATGGCTTGCACTCAGCCCCTCAGAGTGCCCACTTGGGTGTTGATTAAATCAGTTTCTTAGATCTGCATCTGGACAAAAAAGGCTTGTGTGTATAATCCATCTCAGTTCCCAGTATTTATTATTCTGAGTTTCGTCTTCTCCTACCCCCAACAGCTGGTTCTCAGACTTGCTGGGAGCACATAAAGAACTAGAATTCCCCATATGCTGTTAACCATGCCCCCTGCCCCAAAATCATCTTCTATGTGGTTGTGACCCCACACTTCCCAGCACAACATCCATACCAACATGACCACTTCTTTTCCCTGTAGTCTTCTGGAATCACCAGTTTGATGCTGCTTGTGTCCTCGATGTTACTTTGCAATTTTACTTTGCATTTCCTCTACCAGCTCTGCCAGTCCTGCCTCCACTTCCAGCTCACGCTCCCTAGTCCTCTCTCAGCAGATGGCCTGACCTTGTATTTCACGGAGACTCTAAAAGACTTTAAACAGGAACTCTTTCCATTTCTTCCTGCACACATTCTTACTGTACCCACTCCCTTCTTATGACAATAGGGGAGGAATTTCTACACTTTCCAACAGGGGTCCATCCCTCTGCAGTCTGGCTCCTCCCTGCTCCAGCTCTTCATCCATCATCATTCCATTCTCCTGGAACTTCAGTCCCACTGACAGGTCCTTCCAATAAATACTAGAACACTCTCCATCTTAATCCCACCTTAAACATAAATTACCCTTCTGGAACCACCCCTTTTTACATCTAGCTACTGCACTGTCTCCCTACTCACAGCCGAGCTTCTCTGCAGGGTTGTCTACCTTGCCTCTAGTCCTGTTTGCACATTTAAGAGACAGGACTAAAAAATGACTCGCGAGCCAATGAGCTTGGGTTCTTCTTCTACAATATGACTTTGGGCAAGTCGCGCCACCTCTCTGTGCCTTCACTTCCTCATCTGTAGAATGACGTAATAAGAGCACCTGCCTCATGGGGTTGTTGTGATGATTAACATAGCATTAATCTTTAGTGGATGTAAAGCCTGAGCCCGGAGTGTGTACTGTTATCATTATGAACACACTCCAATGGGAGTTAAGCTGCATTACTTTAGCAAAACCTTCGTTGATGTTACCAGTGACTTCTATTTTGCTGAAGTCATTGAATGCTTTGTAAACCTCTCCTCCATTGATATTTCAGCAGTTTTGATACTAAATTAGCCCCTTCCTAAATCACTGTCTTCTCAGACTTGGATGATGTCACAATCTCCCAATTTCCCTCCCCGTTCTCAAAATGATCCCTCATAGCATCATCTGCAGGCTCTTCCCACTCTACCCAAACCCCCATGCTGGAGTACTTTGGAGCCCAGCCCTCGGTTTTCTTCTTTTTTTATTTATTAACTTTTTAAATTTTATTGTGGTGAGAATACTCAACTTGGGACCCACCTTCTTAACCGAGGTCCTCTTCTCTTACTACCTACTATCTCTAAGTAAACCCATCAGCTCTGTGTTTGAAATTTCTTCCATCCCAGATCCTCAGCTCAGTGCTCTCTGCTGATACTTACTCATAAGCTTCTCATGCTTGCAATTGCACACCAAGCTCAGGCAGTACCTGCTTTCCCAACTGTACCCCAAGCCTGTATTCCCTGGGCATTGCCATCCACCCAGGTGTTCATGCCAGAAATCTATGGGACACCCACAACCCATCTTTCTGGGGCATTTTACAGACAGTCTTTCACCAATTTCTGGCTTCTATACTTCCAAGTACTTGAAGAATCTTTGCCCTTTGCTCCTTCTCCACTGCCAACACCATGCCCCAGCTTCTGTTATCCCTCTCCTGAACCACACACAGAACTGGCATTCTCCCCCCAACCATCCCTGTCTATCTGCCGGATCCTTGGGTGATACTTTAAAAGCACACTGACCATGTCACTCCCTTGCTCAGAAAGTATGGATGACTTCCCATTGCTTCTAGGAATAAAGTCCAAAGTTTCTTTGCATGGCTTCAAGGACCTGCCTCATTTGACCCCACTGACCTCTCTAGCCTCCTTGTCCTCCTTTGCCCTCTTTGCTTGCTAGCTCCAGCCACACTGACCTTCTCTCTAATGGTTAAAAGCAATCTGTCTCTTCTAAGTTCAAAGCTTTCATCTTCCTCATACCTCTACCCAACCTCCCCTCAGTCATGCCCCCACAATTATTAATTCCAAACTCTATTCATTCTTCAGTTCTCAACTCAACTATCTCTTTCTCAGGGAGGCCTTCTCTGGCTGTAGTGCCCTGTTCATTTCCATCTAAGGAGTTAAAAAGCAGTTGTTGTTGTTGTTTTTTAAATTTTATTTTATTATGTTATGTTAATCACCATATATTACATCATTAGTTTTTGATGTAGTGTTCCATGATTCATTGTTTGTGTATAACACCCAGTGCTCCATGCAGTTTGTGCCCTCTTTAATACCCATCACCGGGCTAACCCATCCCCCAACCCCCCTCCCCTCTAAAACCCTCAGTTTGTTTCTCAGAGTCCATAGTCTCTCATGGTTCGTCTCCCCCTCCGATTTCCCCCTCTTCATTTTTCCCTTCCTACTATCTTCTTATTTTTAACATATAATGTATTATTTGTTTTAGAGGTACAGGTCAAAGCAGTTGTTGTTATGTGGTTATTTGGTTGATTTTTTTTTCAAAGCCTGCCCCCCAGACCCTCTCCCTTCACTATCTAGAGCAAGAGAAAAGTCAGCAGTTGAATTGGTCTTAAAGAAAATAAAGAGAGCTTTCTTATCTACAGTTTTCTAAGGGTTAATACAAACACATTTCCTTTTGACATCACATCAATCAAAATGTCAGAAAATATTCTTAAGATAGATTGCTTAATAAGAGAAACTGTGACAGTGTATGAGTTTTAAAAGCAAGCAGATAAAGTACGGAAAATTTAAATTATATATATACATACACACACACCTACCTTACACTTAGCTCAATGGTAACCATATAAAGTAGTTTACAATGTTCCTACCACCCATTCTTCTAATATTGAATTTCAGCTTGTCTCTTCTCCCACCTGCCTGGTTCACTTAAATTGCCAACTGAAGCTGATAGACTTCTAGAAAGAACCACACAGACTGCACTCCTTGCCAGAGTGGCATTCCATGTATGGGAGGTGATCCAGGTCATGAAATAAAAACATTTCAAGTAGAGGAAAGATCCATTTATTAGCCAAATTATAGCCTCTTCATTTCCCTGAAGTGAGCCTTCTCTGTGTCTTTGAGAGTATGGAAGCATTTTGAAGGTTCAGAACATGTTCTCTGGTGGCTGCAGGAGGGGATTATATGAACATCTTCACAGTGACCATTAGCCTGCTCAGTCTCACCTTTAGCAGAGGGTTTCCACAGCCTGCAGACATTTGTGTCTCCCACAGCACCCAGCATTTTTGGTCTCCCCTGAGGCACAAAATAAACATTGATTGAAAATAAACAATTCAGATGAGGACATATTTATACAAGATTTGAGGGTTTTTTTTAAAGATTTATTTATTTATTTTTAGAGAGAGAGAGCATGAATGAGTGCACATGGGGAGGGGGTGGGAGGGCAAATGGAGAGGGAGAGAGAGTCTTAAGTGACATGGGGCTCAATCCCACAACCCCTGAGATCATGCCCTGAGCAGAAACCAAGAGTCAGATGCCTAACCAACTGCACCACCCAGGCGCCCCAGTACCAGATTTGAGTTTATGCCATAAGAGCGAAAAGAAATCTGCAGCCAAAATGACCTTTTGATTGAGATATAAAGGAAATGGCAAAAGAAAATTAGTCTAAAATAACCATGCAAAACTTTGGCTTTATACATTTAAGTAGACCCATTTTCCTAGTAATTTTCAAAGACAATGAACTAGCTTGATTGTTATTATAACATTTTAATTCTCCCTTAATCTGAAAGATTGGGTCAATGTAGACTCAGGACAAGATTCATTAACTCTCTCAAACAAGTGTTTGTGTCCCTGCCGTGTGTCAGGTATTGTGCTAGGTACAGGTGGTAAACAATGTATTAAGCTTCAGCTCTGCCCTCAAGGAGCTGACAGTCTATTGTAGGATACAAAAAAATAAAAAAGTAATTACCTTACAGTTGATACGGGCTGTTTATAATAGTAGAAATACAGAAGGCTCTGAAATTCCAGAGGAACTTTCCCTAACCCAGACTCATAGGGTCAAGAAAGGCCTCCAAAAGAAGTGACATGGGAGCTGGCCCTTGAGGGTGAGTAAGTGTTAGCCATACAAAGGGCCAGGGTAAAAGTGTGTCAGGCAGAGAAAGGAGATGGCCTGGAAACAAGAGGGCAAATCACAGGCAAAGAAGTTCAGTGCACTTGGAGCTGTCCACAGCTTGCCCTCCTCCAATCAGAATGAGCTCAATTCTACCTTTCCTCTTCCCACCAGAACTACTTTTATTTTACCTCTCTACAACATCCTTCTCTGAATCTGTTTTGTGTGTGTTCCTTTGATTGATTGGTTGGTTGGTTGGTTGGTTTGCCCATTTCCCATGATGCCATGCTCTGTCTGGTATCCTCCTCATGTTCTCCTTGGCAGGCCCTGGTGATCTAACCCTGCCCACACTCAAACCCTCTTCACTCCCTTTCTCACACTGTCTCCTGTCCCCTCTCCACCTCATGGGCACAGTGTTTTAAAATGCAAATCTGATCATGTCCATCTTCCTACCTACAACCCTTCAATAGTTTGTTTTTTCCTGTTTTGGGTTCTTTTTTTTCTTTTTGGGTAACACTTTTATTTTTCCTTATGCCATGACGTATCCTTGGGCTGTGATAGTCTCACATAACAGTAGAAAAAAAAGATGTGTAAGTCATCCTTAAAAGCTGAGAAATACACACAAAAATCTTACATAAATTAAGACAATGCATAAATTTACAGGTACAAATACACAAATTGTTTTGCAACTATAGTGAGTTGTTTAAGCCCTGTGCTCTTCTGCTGAAAACACATTGGATGAGAGGGAAAATGGAGTTCGAAGGCTTGGATTAGCTGTATTTCCTAGCTCTGCTGGAAGACCGCAAGAAAGAAGTGACAGTTCATTCATAAAGTCTTGCCAGCCTCTTGAGAAATCCAGGAATTGCCATTAGTACTATGTGCAGCTCCAATCAGGCCCCAGAGGAGCTAACAGCTCACATGAAATTGTCAGTCAGCCAAACACCATCACATCAGGCCAAGTCCCTTCCATAAACATATCACCCTTAGCCTCCCTTTGTCACACAGAATGCCCAACCGAATGTATAAACTTTAAACCAAACATATGCAGAGAATTTCAGAAAACGTATTATCAAAAAATAACTAACTTGAGTACGATGCTAAATAGTGCTATTTGCCTTCCTGTCAGACGAGGACAGGTGTCTTTTTAAGACGGCATGTTCCAGGGAGATAAGACTAACAAGATGTGTCCTCTGCCAGGGCCAACCTGTACGGGTGAACTAACTCGTACAGAAAAGTGCTGTGTATCTGCCAGCAGCCCATTTAAAGGCATTTGCGATGGCCAGCAGGCCAAACTCACTGGAATTCTACCTGCTAATCCACATCTGCTGGAAGGTCAAAGGGGTAGCCAGATGCTATAATTGCAATCAGAGGACTGGTAATCTTAATTTTACTGTAGTTGGCTCCGGGGCTGTGACATCTGCATTCTAAAGTCAGTCACACTGGCCTCCTTGGTAAGACCACCAGCCACGTGCTACACATCGTATTGGCATCTAGGCCCTTCCCAATATAAGCATCACATCTTATGGTTACATTAGAGGTATTCTTGTGAATGCCATGACTCCATGCCTAGGAAGGGTGGCTGGCAAGAGCTTCTGGGTCTAAGACCCTCTCCCTCCAGAGGGAAATGAGCTGGCCTCAGGGAGCTTAGTTCTGTTCTCCAGAGAGGGCGATGAGCAGCGGTACCTCATGTTGGACATCCAGGATAAAGTGGTACTACTTCTCCTGATGTCATGTACAACTTCCTTCTCTTCTGTGATAGTGCCGTTATAACATCTTTTTTTCACAACCATTAGAAATATTCGTCCAAGTCTCAGCTAGCTGGGTTCAGAAATAAGCTAACAGGGACCAGGTGTAACCCTCATAAGTGGGCATTGTGTGGGTGACAGGGGACACCATTACCCAAGTCTGTACACCCGCCTGTGTATGACCAGAGGCTCTACAGGGACGGCTCAGTCAGAATAGCAACATGCACAGCTGGGCTACGGGAGATGTCAAATAGGACCTGTGACAGATGGCCTTGAAGCTCGAGGGAGCTTCACTGAAGAAGAACATGGTGTTTCTCAGGGGCTACAGGAATCACTGCCAAAGGTGCAGTGTCACATTCCCCATCCCACCCAGTAGGAAGAGAGCCACATTCAATAGCATTCTTTGATGGCAGATACCTCTCTTGTCTGGGTTCACCATCCATATGATTCTCCCTCTCTCCCATACCTACCATGACATCCTGTTGTTTTGAGCAATAAATAACAGAAAGCAACCAGGCACACTGATTATCATCCTTAGCAGAGAAGACATCTTTGCTCATGCCTGAGCCACTGTTGAGGGAAAGAACAGTGACTTCTCAATTCTTCTTGATACTTTGATTTCCTGCCTACACAGATGAAAAAGAACTGGCCTTGAAGAAGAGACAGCATCTGGAGAGCTTTTCAGTGCTGAAACCCTTAGCGGCCTCAGAGGCCCTGTATAACTTCACCGCTGCCTAACTATGCCACCTCATCTCCTGCCCTTGCTTGCTCGCCCTCTACCCTTCAGTCGTACTTGACTTCTTTCCATCCTTCAGACACACCGTGTTCTCTCATGCCTCAAGACATTCACACAATGTCCTTCCCCCACCTGTCACTCTATTGTCTGGCTTTCCTTCCAATGGCAAAGTTCTGAGGGTAGGAGTTATGCCTCTTGTGTTCATTGCAATATCCCCATCTCCTAGCAAAATGTTTGGCTCAAAGCATGTGTTAAACACAAAAATGAATGAATAAGAAGAGACTGTAAGCAAACATTAATGTTTGGTGACAACAAGCTGGGTGAGTTGTTATCTCTTGGCTTCTATTGTCTTTGTCACATGAAAGCGTTTTTTGGTTTGCTTGTTTTGCTTTTTTTAAGATGGACTGATACAATAAACCCCTACTACCCATCACCTAACTTCAGTAATTATCGATATATTGCCAAACTTGTTTCATCTGCACCTGTAACTTGTTGGATTTTTATAGACATATAATTTATATACAATCCAGTGGTTTTAAGAATATTCATGAGGTTGTACAACCATCACTATTATTAATTCCAGAACATTTTTATCAACCCCAAAAGAATCCCTGTACCTTTTAAGCAGTCACTCCCTACTCTCCCCTCCCTCCAGCCTCTAGAAATGACTACTCTACTTTCTGTCTATATGGATTTGCCTGTTCTGGATATTTCATATAAATGGAACCATACAATATGTGGCCTTTTGTGTCTGGCTGTTTTTGCTCAGCATGATGTTTTTAAGATTCATCCATGTTGTAGCATGTATTAGCACTACATTCCTTTTTATAGCCAAATAACATTCCATTGTACAGATAAAGTACAATTGGTTTATCCATTCATCAATTGATGGACATTTTGGGGTTGTTTCCAGCTTTTTGGCTAAAGATGGAAGTGTGGATGTATAGTTAAAGGGAGAAAGAGCTTAGAGGGAAGTGTAAAGATTTCGGGGCACAGGGAAGCCTGGTTAGATTTGATACCACAAAATAATGCTGCACTATCATAAAATTTCATGGCACACAAATCCCTTTGAAGTGAGCTCTGCCTCCTCCCCAGAACTCCATATACCAGTTCTACTAAACTTCTTGTATTTCCTTGAACTTGGTCTCACTCACTCCTTCTCTCTGTGGGGACCATTTGCTTCCAGGACTTACCTCCACTTACCATCTATCTTTGAGTCTCAGATCAGATGTCACTTCACCCAGGAAACCATCCCTGACACTCTGGTTGGTGTTAGGTGCCCCTTTCAAGTATTCCCATGGCATCCCTAATCACCCCATCATAGCACTTACAGCATTATTTTTAAACCTCACCCCTGCACCACCACTGGACTATAAGCTTGTGGGCAGGAACTACTAAGACATTCTCCAAATTATCCCCAACACCTGAGACAGTGCCTGGTGCATAACTGGGGCCCAGTAAATTTTGAAGGAATAAATGAATGAATGATGAATACTTTCAAAACCAGGAATCCATGAGGGTCAAAGATGGTAAGAACTAGGGCAGGACAGTAATGTGGATGTCTTTCCAACACAATGGCCATTGCAACTCTTCCCAGATGAATTTCACACCTTTAAAAATAAAGGAGAATTGGAGTATTTGTCAAAACATATATATTTGTAGTTCTGAACAAGTTTCCCGTCAAAGTTAAAAATAAATTTTTCAGAAATATTAGCTTATCAATTCTCCCACTTTCTTTCTTTGTCCACATTTGCTGTTCCATTTTTGAATGAAGATTTCTAGAGCAAAATTGGAAAGTGGCGCTCAGGTGAACACAGATAGAAAAGAATAGAGTACTAACCAGGATCTCAAATACAGTCTAGCATTAGAGATAACCTCTTAATTGACATTGAAGAGGATTAAAGTGGTTTTCCAAAAGAAAGAAAACTATTAGTAATATGCCTGCCCCATTACCATCAATTTTGTTAACTTAATTTTTTATTCCATTTTGTTAACTCAATTAAAATTTTGGCTGTGTATACTCCCCAAAATTATTAAATTATGAAAAATCTGGATTTTAATAGCATATTGGGTTAATAGGGATATTGCCTGAACGTGACCAAATAAATCCTTCTGTAAAATAACCACACAGAAAATACAGCTATATTTAAAACATTGTATGCTCCAAGCCTCTGAATGAATTTTCCTCTGAGGAAAGCACTGTGTAGAGGAAGAAATATCTGACACATACAAATTAAGTGAGGTTGATCTATTGAAATGTAGCTGGCAACAGTCCAGCTTTTTAGTTTGCTTTTAATAGTTTATTTCTAAGTGCATCCATCTTTAAACTAGCTATATAGCTTGTTTTTACAAGAGACAAATAGTGGGAGATGGCCCTAAATTGGTTCTTGCTTTGCAATCCAAAGTATATCTTAATGCAAGTTCCCCTGTGCTTATCTAATAATGAGGTTGGACAAGAATAATGCTGCCTTGGATTGCAATGTTGAAGGCATTCATTAAAGTTAATAATCAGTGCTCTTGCATAGAAGCTTTATGCCTAACATTGATCGGCTCTTTGTTGTATGGAGTTTGCTTGCATTCAAGTAGCAAGAAGCTCGCCACAAAGGCCATCAGGTAGGTTTCCATGGTAGCAGTCCTTCTTTTGTTATTCTCGTTGTAACATAGACAGTATCCAAATACTCACTGTGTCACTGCTTAATGAAAAGAAATAGAATATTAATAATGCCAGTATAGTCAGGAAACTGGTCTTTGGGTGCGACAATGAGTGAGGGCATGCTGTCTCCTCAGGTTTTCTTTTAAGGAGCCATCCACCAAGTGAGATTGGTGTCCCTTTGATCTCATTACATTATGTCCTATTAATGACCTTCAGTGGTCTCATATTATATCCTAGGGACAAATAGAATTAAATGATAGAATCATTTCATCAGTGCTGAACCCAACAAAATACAAGTTTGCAATTGTACACTAATAAGAGTGCAATGTAAAACTATAGAAGAAAAACATCAACTTCTTAAAATATAAAGGATAACATTAAAAAATGAAAATAGTTTTGGATTTTGTTGTGTTTGTGTATGTGTGCATTTTTCTTAGTGACTCAACACCTGGATTTCTCATTGTCTTTGTTGTCTAAAACAAATGCATTTTGGTAAGTGTCACTTTCCTTTGGTTGTGACTCAATTATTTGAGTCCATAACAGCACGTGGGAGCTTTATTACGCAGCCCTGTCTTGTTCTAACAGAGATCACCAGAGAAGTCACCTGGTATGCAGTCGTTCAAATAAAGAGAAGAATTTACTAAGGCTTCGTGTTGTTCTTCTATTCATCTCTGCAAAAACATCATTTCTGCCACTTACTCAGGAGAGAGTAAAAAGTGTAACTCTAATTTAATTTAATTCAATTCAATTTTCTCCTTCCCCCAGGCTAGGAGATCTGAAAACATTCATGAACTGGTAGGATTTTAATACTTCAGTTTTAGCTACTTTAATTTATGAGATTTCCACAGGGCATTGTATCCCTAGTTGTTTTAGCCTTCATTATAAATGACCTAAGTAGGTTTAACATGCATGGAGGTATGTAAAATCTCTACCATATATTAAATACATTTTAAAATACTTTAAAAAGAAAGCCTCAATGAGATGGAGAACAGGAATTAATAAGGAATTAGATATGAATTTGGCCAGTGATGCAGAAATGGAAAGGACCCAGGATTAAGATGGAAAGGGAGAGGTTCAAGGTCACCAGGACTAGAAACTACTGACCAAGAAGAGGGAATACAGTAGAATGTTGTGAGCAGGAAGGAGTGGAAGCAGAGCCTCTGGAGCCAGACCAGAGGGAGGGCCAGCCTGAAAGAACTGTGCAAAGCACCACTATTTTCCCATTTTATAAATTAGCAAAAATTAACATTTTTACCTCTGTTTAATGAATATAAATTTTAAATTGCCCTGCATTTTGAGTGCACTCACCAGTGTTGAGATGCAAATACCTTCTACTTTTTATTCTAAACTATCTTTATGGATGTAACCTTTATTCACTGATTTATTTGTACTACAGATGTATACATTATTCACTCAGTGTTGGCTGTGTTAGCTGATAGAGACTCAAAGATGAATGAGATCAATAGTGAAAAGCCAAGAAAAACCCTTGTGTTTTTGGAAAAAAGAGTGACAAAATAATAATTGTTATATACACCCGGAGCATTCTCAACAACACAGACCTTCTTGGAAAGGGAAAAGACTTTACCAGAGCTTTACAGATGTGGGGGAAAGGAAGTTACTCAACTGTAGCCCTCTTGCTATGTTTCCTGTCTCACAGACTAGAGACAGAGGAGATTTAACCATATGATTATAGAACTCATCCCCGTCTCCACACCTCCCACCACATCAACAGGGTTCCAGTATAATACTAGATTAACTGAGAGAGTTACAAGACATGGATGTTATTTAAGGAGTTCTTAGGGAAACTCAATGATAAAAGGGAAAGAAAAACAAAGACACTAAAGGAAATCAAAACCTCTGGCACTTATGGCTATAGCAAACATTAAACACAGCCCAAGTCTTAGACTAACACACTAAAGTTCTATTTACTTCTGTGTCTACTACCAGAAACATCATGTCTGACTTTCAACAACAACAAAAAATTACAAAGCATGATAATAGTAAAGAAAAAATAGATTCTGAAAAGACAAAGTGAGCATCAAAATCAGCTGTGGCACAGATTTAATTATAATGAGTTTAAAATACTATGATGAATAGGTTAAGGGAGCTCGTGATAAAAGTAGACAACATATAAAAACAATAAAACATTGGAAGCAGAGCTGAAAACTCTAAGAAAGAATCAAAAGGAACTGTTACAAAGACACTGTAACAGAAATGAAGAACATCTTTGATGGATTCATAAGTAGACTGGACACAGCCAAGGACAGAATCAGTGAGCTTGACAATATGTCCATAGAAACTTCTCAAATTAAAGTGCAGGAGGAAAAAGAATAAAAAAGATGAGACAGAATACCCAAGAACCCTGGAGCAATTTCAAAAGGTCTAACATACACAAAATTGGAATACCAGAAGAAGAGAGAACAGAGCAGAGGAAATATTTTAAGTAATAATAGCCAAGAATTTCCCAAAATTAATGACAGACACCAAACCACAGATCTAGATCCAGGAAGTTTAGAGAATATCAAGCAGGTTAAGTAACAAAAAATCTACAAATATCCAATGCAAGCTGCAGAAACTTGAAAGAAGCTGGAATAAGGTTGCAGGAGTGGAGGAGGATACCTTTTACTTATAAAACAATGAGGATAGGATTTATGGCATACTTATCATCAGAAATCACTGCATTCAAGAAGAGAGTGGGGTGAAATATTTCAAGTGTTGAAAGAAAAAAACCTAGAATTCTACATCCAGCAAAATTATTTTATAAAGTGAAGGAGGGGTGCCTGGCTGGCTCAATCAGTGGAGCGTGTGACTTTTGATCTCAGGGTTAGGTTCAAGCCCCATGTTGGGCATAGAGTTTACTTAAAAAATAATAATAATAATAATAATTAATAATAATAAAGTGAAGGAGAAATAAAGATTTTTCTGAGGCAAGCAAAAACTGAGAATTCATTGCCCACAGAAGTGCCCTAGAAGAAATGTTAAAACATGTTCTTAAGAGAGAAAGAAAATCACATAGGTCAGAAACTTAGATCTACATAAAGAAAGGGAAAACATAGAAAAAGGAACAAGTAAAAGCAAAATAAATTATTTTATTTCTTATTATTAATTGATCCATTAGAGAAGTGCTGTTCACAGTTACAATAGTAATAATGTATTGGGTGATTATTGTTTGTGGATAAGTGAACTGAGTAACAATAAAGTCATAAGGTATGGAAGGGAGAAATTGATAATACCTTATTGCTAGGTATCTGCACTACCTATGAATCAATATTTGAAAGCTGATTTAGATTAATTGTAAATTTGTATTGCAACCCCAGGGAAACACTAGAAAGAAAAAATTGCAAGAAAACAGGCATAATTCACATTCTAAGAGAGAAGAAAGAGAAAATGGAAGCATATAAAATTAATTAAAGCAGAGAAAACAGAAAAGAGGGGGAAGAAAAGAAGAAACAAGTACAATGAATAGAAAGCACAAACAGAGTAGTTATTAATCCAACTATATCAATCTTTTTTTTATTTTTTTAAGATTTTATTTATTTATTTGAGAGAGAGACCAAGAGAGTGAGAGAGAAAGAACACAAGGGGGGTGAGGAGCAGAGGGAGAAACAGACTCCCTGCTGAGCAGGGAGCCCAGTGTGGGGCTTGATCCCAGGACTCCCAGGATCATGACCTGAGCTGAAGGCAGAGGCTTAACCGAATGAGCCACCCAAGTGCCCCTCAAAAGTTATTTTAAATGTGAATGATCTAAATATAGCAATCAAAAGACAAAGAGTGTCACAGTAGATAAAATAACAATACCAAATATGTGTTACCTACTAGAAACCTACTTTAAATGTAAAGGCATAGATAGGCTAAGCTTAAAGGGATAGAGAAATATATAACATGCTAATGCTAATCAAAATAAAGATGGTGCAGCTATATTTATGTCAAACAAAACACTCTTCAGAACAAACAAAATTATCATGGATAAAGAGAAGCGTTACATGATATAGGGATTAATTCTCCAAGAAGACATAATAATCTTTAATGTGTATACATCTAACAACTGAATATTAAAATATGGGGGCAAAAACTGATAGAACTGCAAGGAAACATACAAATCCTCTATTATAGTTGGAGACTTCAACAACTCTTTTAGTATTTGATAGATCAAGCAGGCAAAAAAAATTGCAAGGATATAGTTGACCTGAACAGTACCATCTATCAGCTTGATCTAATTGACATGTATAGGATACTGCATTCAACAAGAGCAGAGTACACATTCTAATCAAGCTCACGTGGAACATTTACCAAGACAAATCATATTCTGGACCATAAAACACACCTTAACAAATTTAAAAAAGAATAGAAATCAGGGCGCCTGGGTGGCTCAGATGTTTAAGCATCTGCCTTCAGCTCAGGTCATGATCCCAGGGTCCTGGGATCGAGTCCTGCATTGGGCTCCCTGCTCCTTGGGATCCTGCTTCTCCCTCTGCCTCTCTCTCTCTCTCTGCCTCTCTCTCTCTCTCTGTCTCTCATGAATAAATAAATAAAATCTTTAAAAAGAAAAAAAGAATAGAAATCATACAAAGTATATTCACAGTCCACAATGGAATTAAGCTACAAATCAAGGGGCACCTGCGTGATTCAGTTGGTTAAGCAGCTGAATCTTGATTTCAGCTCAGGTCATGATCTCAGGGTGGTGAGATCAAGCCCCAGGTCAGGCTCTGCACTCTGCCTGCTTAAGACTCTCTCTCTCTCTCTTAAAAAAAATAAAAATAAATAATAAATAGATAAAATAAACTACAAATCGGTAACAGATAGCTAGAAAATCTCAAAATATATGGAGATTAAGTAACACACTAATAAATAACACATTGCCAAAGAACAAGTGTTAAAATAAATTTAAAATATTGTGAACTGAAAAAAAAAATGAAAATTTAAGTTATCAAAATTTGTAGGATTCAGAGAAAGCAGTGCTTAGAAGTTAATTTAGAACATTAGATGCATATATTAGAAAAGAAATAGATCTAAAACCAGTCATCTAAGTTTCCACTTTAGGAGGCTAGAGAAAAAAGAGCAATTTAATTAAAAGCAATCAGAAGAAAGGAAATAATAAAAATTAGAGCGGAGAGCAATGAAATTGAACACAGGAAATAAAACCAAAAGTTAATTCTTTGAAAAGATTAGTAAAATTGATTAAGCTCTAGCCAGGCTAACCAAGAAAAGAACAGAGAAGACATAAATTACTAATAGAAATTGAAGGGGACTCTCACTGCTATTCCCATAGACATTAAAAGAATAATTAAGGAAAATTGTGAACAACTCCATGCCCACAAATTTGATAATCTAGATGAAATGGACCAATGTACTAATGGATAATCTAGATGAAATGGACCAAAACTCACTCGAGGAGAAATAGATCATATGAGTAGGCCTATATCTACTAGAGAAATTGAATCGATTATAAGTAACCTTCCAAAACAGAAAGCACCAGGCCCATATGGTTTCACTGGTGAATTCTACCAAACATTTAAGGAAGAAATGATACCAAGTCTCCACAATCTTTTTCAGAATATAGTAGCAGAGGGAACATCTCCTAACTGATTCTATGAAGCCAACATTACCATAATATCAAAACTAGAGAAAGACATTACAAGAAAGGAAACCTACATACATATATCTCTCATGAACATAGTTGCAAAAATCCTCAAAAATATTAGCAAAATGGGGAGGAGTTAAGATGGCAGAATAGTACTAAGACCCTGAGCTTGGCTCTCCCTTGAACACAGCTGGATCAACATTGAACTATTTTGAACAACTAGGAATAGGAGCTGAGGATTAAGAAAACAATCTGCACAGTTGGAGGGAAAGAACGTGGCAGATGCAAGGTTTGGAGCTGTGAATTGTGGGAGAGGAAAGCTGTGGGGCCACGAAAGGGAGGGAACCCTTTTTGTGGAACCAAGTCATGGAGCAGGAAAGAGCAGGAGAGAGCACAGTGGTTAGGTTGCTTAACATCAGGGACAGAGGTGTGTGCAGAGGGCAGATAACCTTGTAGCAGCTTTTCACTGTGAGTCACATTAGACCTAAACCACCATGTGCTTGCCGAATGGCTGTTTTTCTGGGACAGGTCTGGGGAGAGAGCAGAGACAGGTGCAAATTGCAGAGAACCTGGCTACTGCTTTTCGCTGTCTGCCACAATACATTCAAGCCCCTTTGTGTGACTGCTTTTCTGGGACAGAATGGAGTAGGGGACTAAGTCTCATGCAGATGGCAGATAACCTGGTTGCAGCTTTTTGCTGTGCATCACAATAAACTTTAGCCTCTGTGTGCACACTGTGCAACTGCTTTTCTGGGACAGGATGGTGCTGGGTGCACCACAAGTCTCTCCTCTGAGAGGAGATAAAATACAGGAGATCTGTGGTGCTGAGCATGTGGATGGCCTGGGCACAGGCAGGTTAAGGGCAGGGAACTAACAAAATCCTGGGACTCAGTTCCCTTTTCTGTGAGGGCCTCCAAACAGTGGTGGCCAGGAATTCCCCGCCCCAGGGATGAGAGAGCAGGTAATGCCATCTTTCTCCTCCATCCTCACACCCTCCAACACCCACCAGCACAGTCAGACTTCAGAGAGAGACACAGTGGAGGCCAGAGTCCCCTACACTAAACCTCATGCCCCCCTGCACCTGGAAAGGACATCTATACAGGGACAAGTCAGCTTGTGAGCCAGCCCAGCAGGCCTCTCCTTCAGAAGACCAACACAGGCCCCCCACATGTACCAAGTCTACTGCTTAAAGATTGCTCTAAAATGTCAGTTTCTGTGGAAGTAGGACCAGGCTTACTTTTTTCTTTTTTTTCTTCTTAATATTTTAAATGTTTTATTTTTCTATTTCTTCTTTGTTATCTTTTTTTTAAAAGACTTTATTTGACAGAGAAAGACACAGCAAAAGAGGAACACAAGCAGGGGCAGAGGGAGAGGAAGAAGCAGGCTCCCTGCTGAGCAGGGAGCCTGATGCAGGGCTTGATCCCAGGACCTTGAGATCATGACCTGAGCCGAAGGCAGACGCTTAACAACTGAGCCACCCAGGCGCCCCTATTTTTTTATCTTTTATTTTATATTTTTTCTTTTCTCTTTATCTTTATCTTTTTTTTTTTTTTGTATCCGGCTTATAATTTTTTGTTCATTTGTTGGTTGGTTGGTTGGTTTCCTTTTCTTGTTTTTCAGATCAGGCTTCTTATTTCTTTTTCTCTTCTTTCCTTACTCTTTTTTCCTTCTTTCTGTCTTATTCTTTGGAGTCAGTCTTATGGTTTTTTGTTTGTCTGTTTGCGATTTTGTTCCTTTTCCTTTTGTCTTGGATCAGGTTTTTTGTTGTTGTTTTGTTTTCTTTTCCAGGTTTATCTTAACAAACAAGTCAAAGCACACCTAGTTAAAAGTCCAGACACTCCCCCCTGCAAGCGAGGAGGAACTCTGTAAAGGATGGAACAGTGGGGAAAAGCAGCCAAAACGCAATAGCAGAGTGTATACAGCACACACCAGAAACACTTCCTGAAGTTTTGTTGTTGTTGTTGTTGTTGTTGTTTTCTTTTTCTTTCTTCCTTTCTTTTCTGGACAAAATGACGAGATGGAAAAATTCACCCCAAAAGAAAGAACAGGAGGTAGCACTCACAACCAGGGATTTAATCAATATGGATATAAGTCAGGTGTCTGAACTAGAATTTAAAACAATGATTATAAAGATACTAGCTGGGCTTGAAAAAAGTATAGAAGACACTAGAGAATCCCTTATTATGGAGATAAAAGAACTAAAATCTAGTCAGACTGAAATTTAAAATGCTAAAACCGAGATGCAGTCCCAAGTGGAAGCCATAAAAACAAGGATGAACAAAACAGAAGAGTGAATAAGTGATATAGAAGATAAAATTATGGAAAATAATGAAGCTGAAAAGAAGAAGGAAAGAAAACTATTAGATCACGAAGGTAGATTTAGGGAATTCAGTAATTCCATAAGGCAAAAAAAAAAAATCCGTATTATAGGAGTCCCAGAAAAAGAATGGGAAAAGGGGGCAGAAGGTTATTTGAACAAATTATAACTAAGAACTTACCTAATCTGGGGAAGGAAACAGGTCTTCAAGTCCAAGAGGCACAGAGAACTCTCCTCAAAATCAACAAAAATAGATCAACACCTAACATATTATAGTGAAACTTGCCAATTACAAAGATAAAGAGAAAATCCTGAAAGCAGCTTGAGAAAAGAGGTCCTTAACCTACAAGGGTAGATACATAAGGCTGGCAGCAGACCTGTCCACAGAAACCTGCAGGCCAAAAAGGACTGGCATGATATAGTCAACATGCTAAATGGAAAAAAGTATGCAGCCAAGAAAACCTTATCCAGCAAGGCTGTCATTCAGAATAGGAGGAGAGATAAAGAGTTTCCAAGACAAACAAAAACTAAAGGAATTCATGAACACTAAACCAGCTCTGCAAGAAATATTAAAGGGAACATGTGAGCAGAGAGAGAGAGACCAAAAGTAACAAAGAACAGACAATATCTACAGGAACAGCGACTTTACAAGTAATACAATAGCATTAAATTCATATCTTTCAATAATTACTCTGAATGTAAATGGACTAAATGCTCCAATCAAAAGATATAGGATATCAGAATGGATTAAAAAAAAAGAAGACCCATCAATATGCTGCTTACAAGAGACTCATTTTAGACCCAAAGACACCCCTAGATTGAAAGTGAGGGGGTAGAGAACAATTTATCATGCTAATGGACATAAAAGAAAGCTGGAGTAGCCAGCATTATAACAGACAAAGTAGATTTTAAATGAAAGACTATAATAAGAGATGAAGAAGGACACTATATCATAATGAAGAAGTATTATTCAACAAGAAGATCTAACAATT
Source organism: Phoca vitulina (assembly GCF_004348235.1). Lineage (NCBI taxonomy): Eukaryota > Metazoa > Chordata > Mammalia > Carnivora > Phocidae > Phoca > Phoca vitulina. Next base: position 22,151,891 of record NW_022589712.1, on the reverse strand, counting down.
GTAAATATTTATGCCCATAATTTGGGAGCAGCTAAATATAAAAATCAATTAATAATAAAATTAAAGAAACTCATTGATAATAATACAATAAGAGGGAAATTTAACACCCCACTCACAGCAATGGACAGACCATCTAAGCAGAAGATCAAGGAAACAAGGGCTTTGAATGATACACTGGACCAGATGGACTTAACAGATATATTCAGAACATTTCATCCTAAAGTAACAGAATACACATTCTTTTAGTGTACATATAGAACATTCTCCAGAGTAGATGACATACTGGGTCACAAATCAGGCCTCAACTGGTACAAAAAGATTGAGATCATACCATGCATATTTTCAGACCACAATGCTATGAAACTTGAAGTCAACCATAAGGAAAAATTTAGAAGGACCACAAATACATGGAGGTTAAAGAACATCCTACTAAAGAATGAATGGGTCAATCAGGAAATTAAAGAAGAATTTAAAAATACATGGAAGCAAATGAAAATGAAAACACAACAGTTCAAAACCTTTGGGATGCAGCAAAGGCAGTCCTAAGAGGGAAGTATAAAGCAATACAGGCCTTCCTCAAGAAGCAAGAAAAGTCTCAAATATGCAATGTTACCTTACATCTAAAAGAGCTGGAAAATAAGAGCAAACAAAGCCTAAACCCAGCAGGAGAAGGGAAATAATAAAGATTAGAGCAGAAATCAATAATATAGAAATTAAAAAAAAAAAAAAACAGTAGAAGAGATCACTAGGAGCTGGTTTTTTGAAAGAATTAACAAAATTGATAAACCCCTAGTCAGACTTATCAAAAAGAAAAGAGAGAGGACCCAAATAAATAAAATCATGAATGAAAGAGGAGAGATCACAACCAACACCACAGAAATACAAACAATTATAAGAGAATATTATGGGTGATTATATGCAACAAATTAGGCAATGTGAAGAAGTGGATAAATTCCTAGAAACATAAAAACTACAAAAACTGAAACAGGAAGAAATAGAAAACCTGAACAGACCCATAACCAGCAAAGAAATTGAATCAGTAATCAAAAATCTTCCAACGAAGAATAATCCAAGGCCACGTGTCTTCCCAGGGGAATTCTACCAAACATTTAAAGAAGAATTAATACCTATTCTTCTGAAACTGTTCCAAAAAAATGGAAATGGAAGGAAAACTTCCAAACTCATTCTGAGGCCAGCAAAAACATTTGGATTTTGATCCCAAAACCAGACAAAGACCCCACTAAAAAGGAGAATTAAGGACCAATATCCCTGATAAACCTGGAAGCAAAAATCTCACCAAGATACTAGCTAATAGGATCCAACAGTACTTTAAAAGGATTATTCACAACAACGTGGGATTTATTCCTGGGCTTCAGGGGTGGTTCAACATCCACAAATCAATCAACTGATACACCACATTAATAAAAGAAAGGATAAGAACCATATGATCCTCTCAATAGGTGCAAAAAAAGCATTTGACACAATACAGCATCCTTTCTTGATAAAAACCCTCCACCATGTAGGGATAGAGGGAATATACCTTAACATCATAAAACCATATGGCTTTTTATCAATGTATAAAAAAAATTATTCACCAAGACCAAGTGGAATTTTTTCTAGGTATGCAAAGCCAGTCAACATTCAAAAATCAATTAGTATAATCGACCACATCAATAGGCTGAAGAGGAAAAATAATATGACCATATTAATAGATGCAGAAAAGTAATTTGACAAAGTCCAACACCCATTCATGATTTTTAAAAAAAGAAAACTTGGGGCACTTGGGTGGCTCAGTCAGTTAAGTGTCTGCCTTTGGCTGAGGTCATGATCCCAGGATTCTGGGATCAAGCCCCACATCGGGCTCCTTGCTCAGCGGGGAGCCTGCTTCTCCCTCTCCTTCTGCTCCCTCTCCTCTCACGCATGCTTTCTTTCTCCCAAATAAATAAATAAAATCTTAAAAAAAAAAAAAGAAGACTCAGCAAAGTATGAATAGAGAAGAACTTCCTCAAATTAGTAAAGAACATCTATTAAAAAAAACTATAGCTAACATCATACTTAATGGTAAAAAACTGGATGCTTTATCCTTAAGACTGAGAACAAAGCAAGGATGTCCTCTATCACCATTGGTATTCAATATCATATGGGAAGTCCTAGCCATTGCAATAAGACCAAGAAAGAAAAGTAAAAGTTATATACAGATTAAGAGGAAAGAATAAAACTATCTTTGTTCACAGATCACACGATTATCTATGTAGACAATTCCAAAGAATTAACAAAAAAAACACCTCCTGGACTAATTAGTCACTGGATACAGGTTCATATACAAAAATGAATTGATTTCTTACATATGAGCAATGGACAAGTAGTACCTGAATGGAAAACAGTACCATTTACAATACCACAAAAAAATGAAATACTTAGATATAAATCTAACAAATGTGTACAAGATATATATGCAAAAACTATAGAACTCTGATGAAAGAAATAAGATGTAAATAAGTGGAGAGAGAGTCTATCTATATTCATGGATTGAGAAACCCAATATTGTTAAGATGTTAATTCCCACCAGCTTTATCTACAGATTCAGCACAAGTCCAATCAAAATCCCAGCAAGTTATTTTGTGGATCTTAACAAACCAATTCTAAAGTTTATGTTGAAAGGCAAAGGACACAGAACAGCCAACTCAATGTTGAAGAAAAAGAAAATTGGAGAACTGATACTATCTGACATCAAGACTTACTATAAAGCTACAGTAATCAAGATGATGTGGTCCTGGCGAAAGAATAGGCACAAAGGTCAATAGAACAGAATAAAGAGCCCAGAAATGGATCCACATAAACATAGTCTACTGATATTTGACAAAGGAGGAAAGGCAATTCAATGAATAAAGGATAACTTTTCAAAAATGGTACTGGAACAATTGAAAGTCCATATGAAAAAACAGTCAGTCTGGATACAAACCTTACACTTTTCACAAAAATTAACTCAAAATGTGTCATAACCCTGTCAAGCTCAATGCTATAAACTTCCAGAAGAAAACAAGGAATTTGGGTTTGATGGAGTTTTTAGATACAAACTAAAAGCATAATAAAAGTAAATACAAAAAACTGATTTAGCCCACCCAAATATAATCTTAATATATTTGGTGGATAAAAGATAAGAAAAAAGGAGAGGAGGAGTTGTAAGATGGCTGAACCCATATCTTTCATGCTAGGAATCAGAAGATACTATCTAAAGTTGATAAATCAAGAATATTGGCAATATATAGCTATTTTTAAGAAATATAGATATTAAAGCTAAAGAAACTGCTGAAATTGTTGAATATGGCTTCCTCTGGGGATCTGGACAGGGTATAGGAAAGAGACTAAGGGCTACCCAGAGTTGGCTATGGCAGTGATTTTCTGCCTTTTAATATAAACTTTCTAGAGCTTTTGATGTTTTAATTTTGATAAAAATTAAAATGAAGTTGAAAAATGAACACTACAACTCAGCTTGAAAAAATAATAATAGCTGACCCTCCCACCCCTCCCTTGCACTAGTGAGGGCATAATACTACGGTGTCATCTAATGTCTGTATTTCTGTTATACAGGAAACCCTGTCACAAGGGCAGGATCACATCTACTTTACATACTGCTATATTTATGTGTCTGACACATTCCAGACACTGGTTCATATTTATTGAATGAAAAAAGAAACATTTAACAATTATGGAAGAAGCACACAGAGGACAGATGTGACAAATAATACAGAGATGGCCTTACCACAGTTTGAGACTGGGCACTGGCCCAAAGCAAGAGCTCAAGAGATGTCTAGAAATTTACTATTTATTAAAGAAGGTTGGCAATTAGAAAGAGAGAGAGAGATTGGTAGTTCCAGAAAGTGGCAGGATCAAGGAAGATGTAATCATGGCAGGGATAACGAGAACACTGCAGTCCTAAAAATAAGAATCTACTAGAGGGAGAAGCACAAAATGTGCTGGAGAGACACTAGAGATCATTTCTGTAAAATATGGAAAATTATGATTTTCCAATGTGGGATTTAGGGTGTTCCTCTTCCCCTTCCAGAGCTAGCAGTTTAAGTGCATGGGTTTCTCACTACCACAGCCAACTCTGATGATTGCTCAGGTCGTAAGAGTCCCTTGCTGACCACACTCCCCACCTCTTTCTAGAAAGAACACATGTTTCCTACAATGTTCAATGTGTTAACTTGATGTTTGGCATCTATATACTTTAAGAAGGTCCAAATGATTGAAGTGAAGCAAAATCAGTCATGAATTTTATTAAGGGAAATTTGAATTGAGTTCTCTGAGGAAACATCACCATAAGACCAGGTAGGCTGTAGAAAGCAGGACTCAAAGGAAGCAAATAATTTGAAACCAGTTTTTAGACATGTGCTAGGAAATGTGTTGGGAGAAAATATTGTGAAGTAGATTATTGGCCTGCCTGTGTGGATAAATTACTCTGATATTTGTGATTTAGAATCAGGAAGAAAACACATTTCCTTATTACCTCATTACAGGAATTCATTCTGGGAGGCATGCTCAATTTGCCTTTTCTCCAAGGATGGGTGGAGGGACTTGTAACCTTGAAAATATCTTTGTCTGTGAGAAGTAGAGAAAAAGTATATATTTCTGCATAAGGAGAAGCAATGGGAAGATTTTATTTGTTTTGTTTGCTTGCTTTTTATCTAACCTAAGTTGACTGTGCTAATAACTGCACGTTATCTGATGAGTATATCTCTAAGATAGGCAGTATTCTTTATACCCCTTTAGCAGAGAGAAACTGAGGCTTCTAAAGTTAAATAATATTCAAGGTGACCTAACCACTATGTGGATAAGCTGGAAGTAGATCCAAAGTATGGATGGTACAGCTACTAGACAGGACCAGCTCCATAATTTGTGGGGCACAGTGCAAAATAAAAATTTGGAGCCCCTGGTTCAAAAATGATTAAGAATTTTAAGATAGCGAAGCAGAGCATTAAACCAAATGTAGGGCCCTTCTGAGCCCAGGGCCACATGTGACTGCATAAGGTGCACACTCATAAAGCTGGCCTCATGTCTAGCTACCTCCCATGTATGTCAATTTGGGCTAGCTCCAATGAGAAAATTGGGAAGACACTGATAAATTGTAAATTATGATTATACCTTAAAAGATTAACTTGAAGAATACTCTACTAAACCCACAGTAAATGAAGAGTTACATAATTATATCTGTAACTTCTAAAATTATCTCTGTAACTGAGCTAAAGGATATTTCAACACTGCTTCAGATGGGATCCCTCCATGCAGTATTTGCCTATGAATTGATGCATTAATTCTCTAGCACTACTGTACACATCACCATAGAGAACTTTTTGAGACCTGTTTCCAGAGCCATGTTCCCACCTAGGCAGATATCTTTTGTCATATTCCCTGGGGCCCACGGCCGTTACAGTGGGAACGTTGGCAGCCCTCTGCACCATGATCTCCTCAATGGCATGCCTTTACATCCCTACTGCTGCTTACTGCACCTGGCACACAGAAGGGATTCAAGAAGTGTTTGTTGAATAAATGAATGAGTACACAAACTCCAGAAAACTCCAGCAGAATTCTAGATTCTCAAAAATGTAGCAAAAACCAATCTCCTTGCAATCAATAGTCAGGAGATGGTCCAAGGGGCCTTTATATTGCCCTAAATTGAGACAATTAGATCTAAAAAGAGGGCCACTTCTAAAGTCAGCATTTTGAACCAAAAGTTAAAACTGCCCTTGGGAAGTCCTTCAGAAGCATCAGGTTGGAAGTACCATGCGAGACACACAGAGCTGATGCAATGCACATTCCTTATCTTGCCCCACCCTGGGGCACATGCTCACTGCCTGCCAAGCAGCATAGTGAATTTCAGTAGGCTAAAGGCACATATGATGTGACTCTTTCTTAAGAGGTAAGTCAATGCCTTTTCTGAAGGAAGTCTTTATTACTTTATCCTTGCAGTGGTTTTCTCCCCTCTCGGGAAGTTGTAAAATCTGACCCTTGAGTTTTATAAGAGACTCAATCTTGTGTTAAAACTTCACCGAAACTGATTTATCTTACATTTTGCAACATTTCTATATCTGACACATTTTCCATAACTTTTATAGTCAGTGGGGAAAAAAAGAAAAAATTTACACAGAGATTTCATACTTGGATCACTTTTTGATTCTGAGCACATTAAAAGCTGTCCAGAACCCTGTTCCCATCCATCACTTCCTATTCTTCAGAGCTCTGGAGGAGGCCAGCCTATAGGCTGAGAGCCAGACTGCTGAGATGTGTATTCCTGCTTCTCCACTTACTGAACCTCTCAGGGCTTCAGTGTCCTCGTCTGCAAAATGGTAATAATATAACACCTTCCCCAAAGAGTCGCTCATGTAGAACATTTAGTACAGTGACTGTCATTGAGAATTCAATGACGTTAGCCATTAGCTGTTATTGCATGAGTCTGTGTCCTATGTGTCTTCTGAGCAATAGCCCAGCTGTTGAATAGCCTAGCTCCTTATCTAAATGTGAATAACAAAAGAAAATTTTAAATCCTTTTAAAAATAAACTAATCTTAAGAATTGGAAGATCATCAGTGGTAAGATAGGTAGGTACATGTGTCTATCCAGGATAAATAAGGGTGACAACGGCAGAAAAGGGAAAATGATATGTCTTCCTCCCTACATCTCCTCAAGGGCTCCAGTGATCACTACAACTCATGATTTATGTGATGGGATGAAATTTGGCTAGGTGGCATAAGAGCTACTGAGTTTAACAAGGGCAATTTTTCTTTACTATTTGTCATGTGTACCCAGTCAAAATCCAAAAGAGATTTGAATGAGACACATACCACTTGGCATCTGAAAATTTTCTTGCTTCTACTCTATAGTAGGAAAGTCAGTTTTCTAATTATTCTCAATTCTCAAATATACTGTGCTACTAGATGTTGTCTACTCTATCCTTTTCCCATTTGTCCCCTGCCTGCAAGACACTATACTTCTCTGTCCTCCTTCCCTGTCAATAGCTCTTTTTTTTTTTTTTTTTTTTTGGTCTGCTTCTTAGCCTCATTCTCCTCAAACTACCCCTTAGCTCTTGATCTTTTCCGGGTCTCTCTCATGGACCCCTCATGCGTTATACTCTACCTGGGTGATCTCAATTTGTTCTGATGGCTCCAACCACCATCTTTTGGCCAATGAACCCTATATCTGTATTGCCACATCAGTCCTTTCTCTACAGTCCAAACCCATGTAATTGCCTTCAGGAAACCTCCCCTTGGATCTCTTACAGACACTGCAAGCTCAACATGTCCAAACTGAACTCGTCATCCCCTCAAACGGGCTCCCTTATGGCATTCCCTATCTCAGGAAATGGCAGCACTCTCCACCCAGTTAATCAAGCCAGGAATCTATGATTCATCCTTAACTCATCTCAGTTCCCTCACTGCCTAAATCCAATCAATCACCAAGTTCTCTTAATTCTATTTTCTAAATCAGTTTCTTTCAAATTTATTTTACTGTCAGTGAAAGAAACATCTCTTGCATCATGCCAGCATGTATGTGCATGCACACACACACACACACAAAAGTGAAACACAAGTTTCACAAAGCAATTTTTATCATCATTTTATGCAAAGTTTTCTGATATTTTCTATTGTGTTTTCTGCTGGTGTTGCTTTTTAAAATGCTAGTAACCAATGGATTACTGGCAAATGTTTAACAACCAGCTCTTCTGGAAGTGAAGAAGGGGGAGTCTGATGTGTAGCATTTGAGTCTTTGATGTAAATACACCCACCATGGGTGAATTTAAGCTACCAACCAAAGAGCTTGCAAACATCCCAAAGATCCAACAATCAGCTCTCTTGACCATCTCCAGCATGCCACTGCTTATGACCTACAGTTTGATAGATGCTGGTCTAAATATTTCTTAAATCTACCCACTAATTTTCATTCCCAGTGCTACCATTCCAATCTTAGCTACCACCATTTCTGATATAATTGGTTTCCAGGTCAACTGATCTGTTTCACATTTATTTAAAGCTGTTCAAAGACTTCCTGTTGTCCACAGGAGAATACAGTCTATAATTCTTACCATGACTTAAAAAGCCGCCTACAGTTTGGCGTCTGCCTGCCCCCCCCCCCATACCCTCTCTCCATTGATCTAAATCTCAAAAAAATGTTTTCTTCTTGAACATCTGGGAGCTCTCCCTTGTTTTCAGGTCTTTGGACATGATATTCTACTTGGCTAGAAATTCTTGCCTCCCATCTCTGTTCAGCTAACTCTTACTTCTCCTTCCTATCACAGCTTAAATGCTACTTATTCATTCTTTCATTCATTCTCCTACTATGTGGCAGATAAACTAAATGCTGGTGATACCATGAGAAGTAAAAATAGGGGCGTCTGGGTGTCTCAGTTGGTTAAGCATCTGGCTCTTGATTTTGGTTCAGGTCACAGTCTCAGGGTTGTGAAATCAAGCCCCACATCAGGCTCCACACTGAGCATGGAGCCTGCTTAAGATTCTCTCTCTCTGGGGCGCCTGGGTGGCTCAGTCGTTAAGTGTCTGCCTTCGGCTCAGGTCATGATCCCAGGGTCCTGGGTTTGAGCCCTGCATCAGGCTCCCTGCTTGGCAGAAAGCCTGCTTCTTCCTCTCCCACTCCCCCTGCTTGTGTTCCCTCTCTCACTGTGTCTCTCTCTGTCAAATAAATAAAATCTTTAAAAAAAAAAAAAAAAGATTCTCTCTCTCCCTCTGCCCCTCCTTGACCTCCCTCTCTAAAAAGTAAAAATAAAAATTAAAAAAGGAAGTAAAAACAGCCCCTCACCTCACAGAATTTAGATACTCTAGTACTCTAGATGAGAAGAAAACATATTCAACTAAAGATATTATTCAAATTTAAATGCTAATAAAAGAAGAGCTTAAAAAATAGATTCATGGCTCTATGAGAACTTATAAAATCTGACCTAACTTAGTAGATCAAGGAAAATTTTCCTAAGTGATGACTGGTAAGTTATAATAGTTGAGCTAAGATATAAAAGAGAAATATAACCTAATGAGTCTAAGGGATGGGAAACTAACAGCATAGGCAGAAAGAGGAACATGTAAAAATCTCACATGGCAGGAAGGAATATGGTAAAATCAAGGAACCAAATGAAAGCCAGTGTAACAAGAGCCAGATATGAGGGGCACCTGAGTGGTTCAGTTGTTAAGCGTCTGCCTTTGGCTCAGGTCATGATCCCAGGGTCCTGGGATCAAGCCCCGCATCGGGCTCCTTGCTCCACAGGAACCCTATTCTCCCTCTCCAACTCGCCCTGCTTGTGTTCCCTCTCTCGCTGTTTCTCTCTCTGTCAAAAAAATAAATAAAATCTTAAAAAAAAAAAAAAGAGCCAGGTATGAGAGGGAGTATGAGACAGATAGAAGCCACTCTATGATAAACACTCTAAACTTTGTTAAAAATGTAGGTCTTTGGGGCACCTGGGTGGCTCAGTTGGTTAAGCGTCCAGACTCTTGATCTCAGCTCAGATCTTGATCTCAGGGTTGTGATCTCAGGGTCACTTAAAAAAAAATTAAGTCTTTAACAAAAAAGGAATGAGAGGCCATTGACATGTTTGAAGCAGGGATATAATGTGTTTAGATTTCTGCTTCGAAAAAATTACTCTGGCAGTTGTAAGGATGAATCAGAAGGAGACATTAGTAGATGTGGAGACAACTAGAAACTATTACAGTACTCCAAACAGAGATGATGATAACACAAATTAAGATGCTGCTGATGGAGATGGGGGGGGAAAAATCAACATATTGGAGAGATGTGTGAGATAACCTTGACAGGACAGGATAATGGATTGAATATTTGTGATGCAAGAGAGAGGAGTAGCAAAGATGACTCCCAGATTTGAGCTGCAAAACTGAATGACTGGTAATACCATGCACAGAGATAAGGAATACCAGAGGAGGACCAGGTTTGAGGGAGAAGAGCATAACTTTGGCTGTAGATATATGGATTTTGAGGTATATTTAATGTGTTTTAAGGACTGTTTGATAAACTTCTCTGAAACAGAGGAGAGGTCTGGACTAGAACATAGATTTGTGAAATATCTAGGTATAGGTTATAGACATGAACCAGTGAACAGAAATGAACTCATTACCTGAGAATGCACGATATGAGAAGAAGGCTTAAAAACCAAACCCTAAAGAAATCCAACATTTAATGGTGGGTAGTGGAGGGTGAACTTACAAAAAGAACCAAGAAGTGTGGCCAAAGAGGTAGGAGGAAAACCAGGAGAAATTGACATCAAAGAGCTGCTTTGTTTTGGTGAAGTATCAAGACAAGAAGCCAGACTGTTGTGGGAGGAATGATTGCAAAGTATAGATACAGAGTCAATATAGTATATAGATACACTATGTCAAGGGACACCTGGGTGGCTCAGTCAGTTAAGCACCTGCCTTCAGCTCAGGTCATGATCCCAGGGTCCTGGGATCGAGTCCCACATTGGGCTCCTTGCTCAGCAGGAAGCCTGCTTCTCTCTCTGCCTGCAGCTCCCCCTGCTTGTGCTCTTTCTCTCTCTCTCTCTCTGACAAATAAATAAATAAAATCTTAAAAAAAAAAGCTATCTGTGTCACATAGCACTTAGATAGGAGGCATTAGTAAATGTCATTTTTTAAATTGCACATTCAAGTGAATTATGGAGGTATATTTAATAAAATAGACAATCCCAAAAGTCTCATGACACTAGAACATCTGCATATTTTTTGTGTGTTCACACATGCACACACACACACACACACACATTATTAATTTTTTAAGCTAAAATTAAAATTGGTGTCATTACCTTAAAAATAAGCCATTTGGGCACTAAGACAGGAAGGCTTTAGAACAAGATAGAAATGGAAATCAACCAAGAACTGGGAACTCTCCACAGATAGATGAGCAAGGCCATGAGTCATTTTTGTGCAGGAAATTGAGCCTTGATTGTATCAAGGAAACAAATGGCGAAAGCACAACTTGTTAGGACAAGTGAGTGCATCATTCACACCAATCCAGTGAAACCCACATAACAGGACTTCTATATCTGGGATGTAGTCAAGAACACTTTTTTAAAAAGAAAAACTTCACTCCATTTTTGGAGACTATATTAAATTCCTCATTTAGGGAAGCAAGTCCATGCAGCAGAAACGAAATCAGTTGTTCACTGCTTTCCCAGCTTTGCTATTTTTTTAGGCAAGTTCTTTAGTCCAGTCTCAGCTCCGTTATCTATGAAATGGGGATAATCATACCTCATAGGGTGGTTGAATAAGGTGAAGGGGATTACATATGCTAGTAAAGCACCATACTCAGAATACCTATCCACCTCCTTCCCCTGAGAATTTTACATTTCCACTGTTTTATTGGAACACAACCACACTCTTTTGTCTACATATTATCTACAGCTACTTTTGCACTAAATGGCAAAGTTGACAGTTATGACAGAGATTGTATGGCCTACAAAACTGAGAATATTTACTATCTGGTTCTCTACTGAAAAGGGCATAAGGATTGGGGAAGAGGATGGGGTTGAGGCTTTTTTTTTAATTTTTTAAGTTATTGGCAAAGTGCCTGTCATATAGTAAAGGCTTAATAAACAGATGCTATTGTTTTTTATACTTCTTTATTCAGTTATTAGTTCAAAAAACAATTATTGAGCACAACCTGTGTGCCAGACACTGCTCCAAGGGCCACAGAATCTAGCTATGAACCTAACAGATAAAAATGCCTGTGCTTGTGGGACACACAATAAACAGATTAGTAAAAAATAAATACAGTATATTAACTGGCTGGGGAGAAAAAATAAAGGGATGGAGAATAGGAATTTGCAGGATAAAGTTGCAACTTTTAGATGCAGTGGCCTGGGAAGACCTAATTGAGAAGGTGTCATTTAAGCAAAATCCCGAAGGACACAAGGGAGCGCTGGGAATATTGTAGGGGAGATGGGGGTAAGGAGAAATGTTCCCGGCACGGAAACAAATATAGAGTGTTCAGTGTTCTTAAGGAAGGTCAAAGAGTCAATGTGGCTGGAGTGGATGAGCAAGAGGGAGAAGAGGAGAAGAAAAGTAAGAAAAGTGCCCAGCAAGCCTAGATAGAGCCTTGAAGAACCACCGGGGGTCTCTGGCCTCTTACCCTAACCAGAGGGGAAGCAAGAGTTTTGAACAAAATAGTGGCACGACCTGATTTCCATTTAATCCAGATCAGTCTGGCTGCTCTAATGAGAATAGCCTGTTGATGAGGCTGTGGCAAATGTAAAAGCAAAGCCACAGGAAGCTCTTGCAGGGGTTCCAGTGAGAGGTGATGATGGTTTGAACCCAGATAGTAGTGGTGGCAGTGGTGACAAATAGATGTCTTGGGTATATTTGGAAAATAGAGCCAATGGGATCTAAGGATGGATTGAATGTGAGTTGTGAGTAAAGGAAAGTCAAGATGACTCCACATCTTCTGCCCCAGGCTACCGCTGCAGTAACATAGTGACCACTGGTGTGAGAAGGGAAAGGTGTGGAGATGCATGTTCGCTGTTAGATGGGAGGAGAGGGGAGAGTCATGCAGGAATTAGGATGCAGGGATGATGATGACATCATGGAAGTGTCAGGTTGGAGATGCATCCTCCCATGGGACACATGCAGTGGGCACCAGGGTATAGAACTCTGGAGATCAGGAAGAGGTCAAGACTGGAGATATAAATTTAAGAGCCATCTATAGATAGATGGGATGTGGTTGTGGTTGTTATATCTATTCAGTAGTATGAGATGGTTGCATACAAACCAACAGTGCATCACAAACAATGCCAGAGGAGTAGAGGCCTGCATTAGAGACCTTACCAAAAGGTCTCTACCAGAAACAAGTAGAAAGCCAGGAACAGGTAGAAAAAAATATAACTAGCATTCATAATTTGAATGGCTCCTAATTTGCCTAACTGAGGAAACAGTTGTACAGTGAGTCAGATTATAATTTTTAAGTTGATTTGCAAAATTAGTTATAGCTTTATGGTATTACATTTTGGAGATATTGCCTATTATCTCAATGGAAATTAATAAGCCACTTGATGAGCACACAATACTCCTTACACTAGTGAAGAAAAGATTAGGAAGATAAAACTGCCTCTAATTTATGGACAAACAGAATATGATGCCTCAGAATCCCACAGGATGGTTCTAACAATTTAATTTCTGCTGATTCTCACAAATCCTTCAGCCTTTTTAAGAAAAGAAAAATCTCAACTAGCTCTGCTTCCTCTTTTGGTAAAAAGCTCTTAGTTTGAACAGTTATTCAGGCTGACCCAGATGGACCTAATGAGCATCTCTTCCCACTAAGACAGCATTTTCCACCTTTCTTTCATTACTGAGCCCTCCACCAAGGAAACTTTTTAGGTATTTTTTTTCCTAACCTCCAACCCATAAAAATGTTTTATTGTGGTAATATATACATAACATATTTATCATTTTAACCCTTTGTAAGTGTACAACTCAGTGTCATGAAATACATTCACAGTGTTATATAACCATCACCACTATCTTTATCCAAAATATTTTCCTTATCCCCAACATAAACTCTATACTCGTTATACCTTAACTCCCTATTCCCCACTCCCGCCAGCCCCTGGTAACTTCTATTAGACTTTCCATCTCTATGAATTTGCCTATTCTAGTATCTCATTTGGTGGAATCATACAATATTTGTCTTTCTGTGTCTGGCTTATTTCACTTAATACAATGTTTTCAATCCGTCCATGTTGCAGCATGTATCAAAATTTCATTCCTCTTCATGGCTGAATCATATTCCATTGTATGAATCGACCAGTTTTGTGTATCCATTAATCCTAGATGGACACTTGGGTTGTTTCCACCTTTTGGGTTATTGTGACTAATGCTGCTATGAACATCGGTGTACAAATATCTGTTTGTGTTCCTGTCTTCAATTCTTTTGGCTGTATACCTAGGCATGAAATTGCTGGGCCTGTGAAATTTTAAAAACAGATAAACTGTGTATCTGCTTATGTTCTTTGTATATATGCATCTGTGCTTTACACATAAGAAGAGTAAGATTTCTTCAGAAATCTTCAGAACCAATTTTCACCTCCTTGAGCAGGAGTGATATCAGCCTCACTGAGACTGCAAGCTCTAAGGGAAAGACCCCCAGGTTTCCTGCCTTGATGAGGTAAATATGTAGGTAACAGATATGTAGACAAACTGCTTAACAAAAATTGAAGCCATGGATTACCAGGAAGATGACCCCAAAACACATAAGTATAAAAAGTAATCTTTATTCCCCATGCAATAATGTTATTTGTATTTTCATTAGTCTTCAACATTGACAAGAGTTGATAAAGTGATGAACCCAAGAAGGTGTTGGAAAATTGCTCTTAGAAGTTGTGTCAGGACCAATCAATGAAGCAAATATTCTAACTAAACTTCTGGAAACAGTGGAGATCATTGATGTTGTATCCCCACTGAGCCTAAAATATCTCCTGAACACAAACAGAACAATTACAAGCAAGTATTTTTTTATTTGAATTCAATTAGCCAACATATAGTACATCATTAGTTTCTGATGTAGAGTTCAATGATTCATCAGTTGCGTATAATACCCAATGCTCATCACATCACATGCCTTCCCTAATGCCCATCACCCAGTTACCCCATCCCCCACCCACTTCCCCTTCTGCAACCCTGAGTTTGTTTCCCAGAGTCAAGAGTCCCTCATGGCTTGTCTCCCTCTCTGATTTCTTCCCATTCAGTTTTCTTTCCCTTCCCCTATGAGCCTCTGTGCTATTTCTTATTTTCCACATGAGTGAAACCACATGGTAATTATCTTTCTCTGATTGACTTATTTCGCTCAGCATAATACCTTCCAGTTCCATCCACATCGATGTAAATGGTAAGTATTCATCCTTTCTGAAGGCTGAGTAATATTCTGTTGTATGTGTGAAATAGAGAAAAAAAAGAAAAGAGACAAATATAGGATCCAAAGATCTAGGTGGTGGGAAGACAGGTATTGGTGAGGTTACAGGATGGCTCCATGAGCAGGTACACACTGCGGTCTACACTGAGTACACTGCTGAGTACGCACTGTTATCCAATTGGACGGCAGTATGGCAAGATGCCTGGCACATACTCACCTAGATTTAATTACAGTGTGCTTGCCTGATGCTATATTGTTTCCGTATGCAAGCAAGAAATTAAGATTGTGTAACAGTATTGAGAAAAACAACAGATTCAAATACCTGATCAGAACCCATCAAGTGTCAGGAAAAACAAGGAGAAGCCAAAGAACTGCCAGATTGGAGGAGACTAAGAAGATGTGACCACCAGGGATCCTGTTGGATCTTGAACCAGAAAAGGGGTATTAATGGGGAAACGGAAATTCTGAATAAAGTCTGCAGTCCAGTTAGTAGTGTTGTACCAATGTTAGTGGCACCTTACTAATTGTAATTGTACTGGGATTATGAAAGATGTTAACATTCAGGGGTGCTGAGGTGAAGGGCTTACCAGAACTCTGTACCACATTTGCAACTCTTCTGTGAGTCTAAATTATCTTAGAATAAAAAGTAAAAGAAAACAGGGGCGCCTGGGTGGTTCAGTCAGTTAAGTGTCTGACTCTTAATTTCCACTCAGGTCATGATCTCAGGGTCGTGAGATCAAGCCCCACATGGGGCTCTGTGCTCTGGGCGGAGTCTGCTTGAGATTCTCTCCCTCTGCCCCTCCCCCCTGCACACGAGTGTGTGCACACATCCTCTCTCTCAGATAAATAACTAAATCTTAAAGAAAGTAAAAGAAAACAAACAAACAACAATAACAAAATTTCTGGTAGCTCCTGGGTGTCAGAAGCAAACTTGTGACTGGCATTGCTGAAGAACGGTTGGAATGGGGGGGGGTCTATATTCACAGTAGCAGGAGCTTTGAAATCTGACATGAGAAGAACTCCTGTCTTTGTCTCCTTTCCAATTGTATTGCAGGGTATGTTGGGTGCATCATGTAACTGGGATGTGGGTGTACCCTTTCCTGGAACACATTGGCTCAGGAGCCAGAATCGTCTTCTTTGGGTCTACAACCATCTTAATGAACTTTTTGTACCTGCTGGGAGAAGTTCTGAACAGCTATATCTGGGATACACAGAGAAGTAAGTATTGTTTAAGGGAGCATAGAACAGGGGAATTGCTGTTTAGAAGAGTGTGTGCAGGGCCCAAAGGAAAATTCCATCATAGCACAGGATCACTTAGGCAGAGTTTCATTTTTGTAACTACCCAGTGTTAATTTAAGGGCTGCTGGCATTACCTGAAAGGTTCATTCCTCACTTTGTCTGACTAGCTAGCAAAACATCCAAATCTAAGGGAAAAGAAGCATGTCTATAAAATTTGATAGGGAGAAATGTAGTGTTAACAACAACAACAACAAAATTTAAGAAGTTCACTCTAATCAGCAAAATACTGCCTTAGCTAAAGGGACCCCCCCAATAAATAGATAAGTTATTAAATGTAACCAAACAGTCCCATCAAAAACCACCCAGACCTCCACTTCTTACATCATCCTTTGTGTGAGTGCAGTAGCTTCAGAGAGGTCTCCCCACTTTTCTGCTAGAACTCCAAGCCGCGTGGAATGCCGGTAGCCACTGTGATTCACAAGTGACTGTCATATTCAAGGACTGAAGGTGGCAAAGAGACATGGGCAATAAAGGGTGATACTTCATTGCTGCCAAACTCTCTTAACCTATGATTTGATTTCTCTTTTGTCTCCGTTTATGGCAGAGCCTCCATCTTGGCAAGGCCCGTAATCTTACCCAAGCTGTGCACACCCTATCCAAATTGTATGTCAGATAGCAGAAAAATGGGAAGGTGGAAAAAACAACAGCACAGTATATAGCCGTTTGAGTCCTGCATGAAAGTATATCCAAAGGCAAGATGGTCCGGGAATTTTAGAGAGCTCTGGGCATCGCCAATATAATCACGACATTCTAGACATCACCCGTAAATGATCTCTGTTCCACAAACGTGGAACGCCCTACTTTGTGTCAGACACAGTGCCAGGAACTTGATCTAATTAGACAAATAAAACGCAGTCATTGCAAGGTTCCTGGATTGGACTTTTTTGTGTGTGGATCTTCTAAGATTGTGTGTGCCGAGGTGTTGGCCCATGGTAAATGGCCCAGAGGAATTTGAGGATTTCTTTTCTCAGCAGCTGGCTTGATTCTAATAAGTGGTCTATTAGAAAAAGTCTCAAAAGTTTTTATTCAGTTCAGGCCACAACTTGGAAAACCAGAAATTAATCTTTTAATATTTCCTTCTCTGTCCAATGGGAATAGGAATCTTTATTAGTTAACTCATTATTTAGCTAACTTACAAAAATATTTTAAGAGCAAAATGTTAACTTTTCTCAGCTTCTTGGGGGAAAGGCCATATTTAAATTTAGGCTAATATGTTTAATATTTGTTATTCAGGAAGTATTTAAGACTCTTTCCCCTTGATTAGCTTGATTCCAATGGTCATTTCGCCATTGTTCTACTACTTCAAAGAGAAGATGGCCTGAAAACCAAGAGAGAGAAAAATCCAGTGTGGATTCATAGAATACTGCTCTTTAGCAGCTTTGAGTGAGAAGTTAAAATGAATACTGAAACTAAGGGTTTTTTAAATGATCTGTTCAACTTAATTTGTGCCACTCTCTTACATAAGGTTGACTAACATTTCATAACTCATTTTAGGTATGGAGATTAATTTTATCTACATGGGACCATCTAGTTAATTTCACAGAAGCAGATGTTTCATGTCAAGTAGGCACATTTTGCTTTTCATTTATGAGAAGGATTGCAAACTGATGGCCTCCTCCAAATTTGACCTGCCAAGTGGCTTGTTAGACCTACATAGTGGGATTTTTGTTTTTGAAACAATATTTAAAAATTGGGAGATTACACAAACGGGCCAGATTCATCAATTTATCAAATACTTTAGGATCTGGCAATCCCAAGCTCACTATTCTCTTCTGGCAACAATGGATTGGAACTGAGAATCAGTTGCTCCCTTGAGATGACTCCCTAAGTGTTCCTAGTTCTCACCTGGTCACTTTGCTCCATCACATTAGCTGCCTGCTTCTGTAGGGAGTTAAATTTGAAACTGCTGATTAAAAGCAGTTTGTACTGTGTGTGTGTGTGTGTGTGTGTGTGTGTGTGCACAGTGAATTGAATACAATCAAGTACAGTATTACAATCCTGAGTACATTTACTATACCCTAAACAAAATCCCCCAAGAAGCAGGGATACCACACTGAGCACCCTTCCTTCTATCCAAAATGATTTTTAATGATTCCGCTTCCTCCACTTGGTTAGGTTATACTGACTTCAACTTTGAGATAAAATCACATTATTACAGAATCTTAGAATTGAAAAGGATATTAGAAACCATCTAAGCTGGCCCTTTCTTTTTACTAAACAGCAGCTGAGCCGGGAAATCCTAGGTGACCTACCAAAATGGTGGTTGCAAAGCCAATACCTTCTGGGTAATGTTCAATCCAGTGTGACTTCTAGTGAGCCATCAGGTTGTCACCACTGGAAACCCAGGCACATGAGAGGTTAGAAACTTCACTAAGATCCATGGACCTAGTTTATAAGATAACAAAATAGACCAACCTGATATGAACTATGAACAAAAAGCCCTTAAAGTAGGGTAAATTAATAGTTAGGCATTTGCTCTTTTTAAAGGAAAATAACTCACGGTGGCTTTGTGACTGTTGTATTGGTTTGTTAGGGCTGCTACAGCAAAATACCACGGGCTGGGGGGCTTAAACAATCAAAATGTAGTGTCTCGTGGTTCTGGAGGCCAGAAGACCAGGATTAAGGTATTGGCAGGATTGGTTCCTGAGGACTGTGAGGGAAGGCTCTGTTCCAGGCCTCTCTCCTTGGCTTGTAGATGGCTGTCTTCATGTTCACATGGCATTTGTCCCTATTTGTGAGGCTGTCTCCAAAAGTCTCCTTTTTATAAAGACAACAGTCATATTTGATTAGGGTCCACCCTGATAACTTCATTTTAACTTGGTAAAGACCCTGTCTCCAAATATAATCACATTCTGAGGAGAGACACAGTTCCATCCATAACATTCTGTTTCATTCATGTCCTTCATTCATGCAAAATACAACCCAACAGCCCCAAAAGTCTTTCCAACATCAACTCTTAGGTCCAAAATCTCATCTTAAATATCATCTAAATCAGGTATGGTTAAGACTTGGAGGATTATGCATCTTGAAACACAATCGCTTTCCAGTTGTGAACCTGTGAAGCCATACAGAAAGTTACCTGCTTCCAAAACACAATGGTGGGACAGGCATAGAATACACATATCCTTTCCAAAAAGGAGAAATCACAGGGTTTGAAAAGGGGGCTACAGTTCTCAACCAAGTCTGAAACATAGCAGGGCAAATTCTATTAGATTTAAAGGCTTAAGAATGATCCTCTTTGGCTAAATGCTCCATCCTCAGGGCTCACCAGAAGGTGGGTGTGGCCCTGCCCCTGGGTGGCAGTCTTACCCCCTGGAGGAAGGTAGCCCCTGAACCACCTTAGGAGTCATTCTTCCTTCATTTCATGCTGTCTCTGTCCCTTTCAGTCCAGGCTAGCAGTGTTTCTGCTGGTACTAAATTCCCAAAAAACCTTATTGGCTTCCCATGCAATTCACAGGGGCCCAAATCATCATACAAGAAGGTCCCCCACCGATCTTTTCTGGTTTCTGCTGAAATGGTTAATTGGATCCATGAATGACATGCCTAATCTCTTTAGCACATGGTTGTCCAGCCACACCGTTGGCCTTCTCTCACATTCTGAGGTTCTGAGGTTAGGACTTCAACATATGAATTTGGGGGCATAGTGCAGGGGGGCACAAAATTCAACCTATAACTGCTGAAATATTTCTGCACTTAATCTAAGAATTTATTCCAATTCCAGTGTGTCTAACTGGGGTCACCAATCTTATTACAGTAAAACTTTATACGACCAGAAATGAAAGTATCCAAAAGTGAAAGGTTGGGGTGAGGACAGGGAAAGCAAGCAAAAGAGAAAGGAGTTTGGAGCCAAGCCTATATGACAGAAACCTTCTCCCCCAGCTGCCCATCCAGCTCATGTCCCACACAGGCCTACCCAGGCCTGCAGTGTTCCAGCGCTGCCCTCTGGTTGAGCCCTTCTCCCTGCCTGGGGGAATCACATGAGACTAACTCTCTCAGGATCAATCAACTCTTCCTCTATGTTCGCAAAAGCACATCCTGCCTCAGCTTTGTGACAGGTTTCTTTCTTCTATGTGTGGAAATTTTACCTCTGGTTCTTCCAAATATTATTTACAGCTGTCTAATTTTTTCCCTCTACCTCAAAGCTGCCAAACTAAAGTAGGTGGGGAGCCATTTTTCCTGTCTGGGTCAATGAACACCCCCTGTTCTCCACCCCCGCTTTTGAAGATTCCACTATTGCTGCCAAGTCAACCCATCTGCAGGAGAACACTTAGGAGGAAACAGACTTTAAAGAAAAGCAAGCAGTTATTAGTTCCTGAGAGCTTCTCCACAGGAGAGGGAACATGGGACAAAGTTGGGTCCCAAGTCATGTGTGCTGTTTGAACAGAATCCTTGTTGTGTTTGTCTGCCTTTGCCTGGTTACCAACAACTAAGGCATCTCCTGGCCTTCTCCCCCTTAACCCTATTCCTCCTCCCTTCAGATGTCCTTAATCCTCAATCTGAAGTTTTCCTTAATATGATTTCTGAGAAGTACTTTGGAAAAAGTGTTACAGATCTCTGCCAGTTCCTTAGTCATGAAAACCAAACGTGAAAGAATGTCTAAGGATACCTGTTTGGAGCATGTTAGCCGCATTCCACCACTACTACCCTGATCCCACAAAACAGATACTGGGAGTTGGGACCTGGGGGAAAGGGAGTCCTTCTTAATATAAACCCTATGATGATGACCTTCTGGGATTAGGTTTTAAATTTTTTTTATATTGTGAAGTTCCATATTTTATTCTGCTTTCCCACTAGCGTAGCCTTCTGAGGCTTTCCTTATGTTCATTGTTTATTAACTGATTCAGTAAAGATTAATTGAGCTCCAACTATGAGTTGACACTCTGTTGGGCGCTAAGGATATTATCAGGAACAAACCAGTTAAGGAGTCTGCCTTCAGAGAGCTTATAACTTAAAGAGAATACCAACAAAACCTGCAAAGCAATATTTGGGGTTCTTTTGTTCCAGCAAAAGTCTCCGAGAATTTGGTTTCAAAGGATGAGTATTTAGCAAGAAGCAAAAGAAAGAAGTGGGAAGAATTTACCAGATTTAACTTTAATTCATGAGAATGACTTCAACATTTTCATCTCCAGGAAAATGAAACATCATTAATTAACTATTCACCCCAGACAACAAGCAAAGCTCTTACTGGTCCAGTACATATGAGTCTCTCAGGAGGTAAAACAGTTCTACCAGGACTGGGTTGAATAGAAAGAGAATTTGAGTTTAAGTACACAAGGTATGGAAATAAATCGTTCTTGTACCTAATAAGCTCTCTATGAGTTTAAAAAAAATTCTTGACTTTTGAAAATCCAGAGTCCTTGCCTTGAGAAGAAACACGACTAAAAAATAAATGAGGTCTGTTTGAGACTCATCAGTGGCCCACCTCCTGTTGCTCAAAGCTGGTTACAAAGTGGTCTGGTTGGGGTTTCTGTAAAAATGCAGTGAGTCAAGAACTAACTTGCACCCATCACTCCCAGAAGTCATAAGACCTGGGTGTGTCCTGATTTGGGGGGAAAGGGTGGGGACAGAGGTCACTGGAGGAAGTTTCTGGAGAAAGTGGTAAAAGATTTTCCTTCTAAGCTAGGAGGAAAGGGGTGGGTGCAGGAGAGTAGAAGGGGAGAGATATGGGAATAGGAGAGAGTTTTTTTGAGCAGCCTTGGCAAACCTGCTCACAGTTTAATCTGATGTTAAAGTACTTTGCCTGAATTTCTAGGTATGGAAGAAGAGAAAGAGAAGCCTAAATTGGAATGAGATCTAAGTCTAAATGAAAGAGTTGGATTGAGCCGCCATTGAAGACTGGTTACCCCCTGGGCATTGGCAGTGCAGGAGAGGAAGCATCCAAGAAAGCAGTGGAATTCACCTCGGCACCTTTATAGAGAAACATATATAAGGATAGAATACAGTTATATCCCAAATAACTTGCCCTCATTATGTTTTAAAGAATTCTTTCCAAATTCATTATTGATAATAACATCTTTTTTTCCTCTTCTAGTTTTTAAAACTAAAATTGGTCATTGGATTTCAATTTTTGCCATTGTAATTCCATTTAATTGAGGAAGAATAAAACTCTATTGTGTTTCTTGTTAAGAAATATGTGAAAGTCAAAGGGGCAGATGTAGAGCAAAGCATTCGAGTATTGAGTCCTGCAGGTGTCTGAGAAAATGAACCCGGGCCACAGGGCAAGTCTGAAGGAAATGTGATGGATTGTTCCCTATTGCAATAATGTCATAGTTGCCTCAAACAGGCAATGTTGGTAATAATTACAACAATTTAGTCAAAACCCTGAGTGTATTTGGATCTCATGATTTAATCTTGTGAAACTTTTCCTATATGCACACTGAAACTTTAATAAAGACCAGACAACCCCAATGTGATAACTGCATGGCGTATTAAACATTGGTGTCTCCTTTCTTATTTTCTTTCTATTACCCATTGAAAATGGGTTTACTGAATCTAGTTCTTAATTATTTTCTGATTTTTAAAAACATGTATCTTTTTGATAAATCTAAAAAGAATATTTTTTAAAAAGCTAATTTACAAAATCTTTGACCATAATTATTTTTAAATAAGACTAATGCAGAACATGTAGTAGAGAATACATAAAAATAAATCTTAGAAAAATGTAGGGATAAATTAACTAATTAATTAATTAAAAAAAGAAAAATGTAGGGAAAAAACTAATCAAAATAAAAGCAGAAATTAAATAAGACAGCAGGAAAATAACAGTGGAATTGATATATAAATAAATTGATTAATAAACACAGTATCTCATCTATACAAAGAGCATTAAAATATGCAAACAAGAGAGAGAGAAACAAATACTTGGCAATATAAGCATAGATGTGAAACAAATTATTTTAATTATAAAAATAAACTTTATAGCTCTATGGCAACAAATTCTTAGAATCCGATGAAATGTGCAATTTTCAAGTAAATGGATTCAGTAAGAATTGGAAAGCTGTACTAGACTGATACTCATGGAAGACTTTTTTTTAATGTTCAAATAACTATCTCCAAAAAAGGAGTTGGGTCCAGAGTGTTTTATGAACAAGTCTCTGAAAACGTTCAAGTAACAACTCTCATGTTATTTAAACTGTTCCAAGATTACAGAATGATGAAACACTTGCCAAATTATTTATCAAAGTTAATATAACCCTCAAAACAAAGCCAACATAGCAAAAAAAAATTTTTTCATTTGCTTTAACTAAGGTATTAACAACATAAATCCAATACTATATAAATAATTTTTCAAAACTGAATAAGGTTTATTCTAAAAATTGAAGGATAGCTAAATCCTAGGATTTTTATTCAAAAACATCGTCTCAATACAATCATCCCTGCTTATCTGCAGGGGACACATTCCAGGATCCTCAGTGGCTGCCTGAAACCCCAGACAGTACGGAACCATATATATACTATGTTTTTTCCTATACATACATGCTTATTAGAAAGTTTAATTTATAAATTAGGCACAAGAGATTAATAGCAATAATAATAAAATAAAAAATTCTAACAATATACTGTAATAAAAGTTATGTGAATGTGGTCTCTCTCAAAATATCTTATTGTACTGTACTCACCCTTCTCATGATGGATGATGTGAGATGATAAAATGCCTATGGATGCCACGAAGTGAGGTGAAGGACACAGGCTCTACGATATAGTATTGGGATACCATTGACCTTCTGACACTGTGTCAGAAGGAGGATCATCTGCTTCCGGACCGCAGTTGACTGCGGTCAACTGAAACCACGGAAAGTGAGACTATGAATAGTAAACACTCAGATAAGGTGGGGACCACTGTAATGCACAAAAGAAAAAAATCATATGATTCTCCCCATTGTTGTTCCAAGGCATCTGAAAAATTTTAACAGTTATTTCTGATAATAACATTAATAATATAAAAATACCCCATATCATGAGAAGGAATAGTCATCTCAAACACCAAGGGCATTCCCTTTTAAGGTAAGAAATAAGATATAGATGTCTATGACACTGTTAACTATTATTTTTTTGAGGTCTTTGAGAATGTTAGGTCTAGCATTGAATAAGTTATATTTTGACGTGGAGTGGAAAAGTTTTATGTTAAAAAAAAGTATGTAACTACAGAATTGATATTGGAAAAGAAAAGTGAATGCTTTAAGAAAAAGCAAAAAAAGAGCAAAGCCACCATTTAAAAGGAAACCATTTCTCCACATGACTCTCAGGAAAGTAAACCTGAAGGAGTGCAATTTTTTTAGGACTTCCTGGGACAATTCCTCTGGAACCTTGTGACCATCCCTCTCCTCTAGCAAATAACACTCTCCGATCTAAGCCACCAAAGTGACAGCCAAAGAAGTTGATGCCAGGGGTCTTTAGATATAAAGCTGGTTCCTCTTATGTCCATTGCAGCAGTCTGGATTTCTGCATCACTGCTCTATTTGAAATACAATTATGTGATCAGATTTGGGGTTTGGTTTGGTTTTCTCATGATGGATCATTTTTGCTTTAGGGACTCCAGCCCCACAACCCCAGCCCCACATCCTACAGGATGCCCAGGGCTGCCTCGGCAGGTGCATGGAATGCACCAAGACAGGCCTACCCACCTAATGCACCCACTGACCCATTACAGAAACTCTGCTTGCCCTGGAGCAGAATCCATTGCAATGAGTCTACCGACTGCCTTGTAATCACCGAGTGATGAGGAATAAGTTACCAGCAGTTTCTCCTTTTGGCTAGCAAGCTCCCACTTTCTCCCATCAGTTCTCAGGAGGATGTTCATGCTTTACCCTCTTCTCTGTGTGCATATGTAAAGAGAAATCTACCATGCACAATCTCAGGGGGGAATGTGCTTCTAGCTCCACTTCTGGAACATGAAAATTAATAATTAAATAATGCAAATTAATAAAAAGAAATTGTACCAAAGAAGCAGAACAATGAAAATCTTCTCAACTTATTTTGCTGAATATACCCCTCAAAATAAACCCAAAAGAGCACCAAACTTCACTTACCATAGATAAAATACCAGCACTATAAATCTAATACTATAATAAAATAATTTTTCATGACCATATAATGTATATTTTTCTCTTGATGGACTTTTTGAAAAGACAAATGAAATGGAAAGATACACTAAATTCTGGAAAAGAAAATTCCATTCTTAAAGATGTTATTTCTTCCTCCAAATGATTTATAGGTACTATGTAACTCCATTCTAAAGTTGCAAACTTTTTTAGATTTAACAGAAGAATAAACAAAACAACTGAAAAATCTTGAGAACAAGATTAGTTAAAGCATACTTACATATTATAAGCATGATAATTAAAATAATGTGGTATGGCTCAAGGATAGAAAGAAAAATCAACAAAACAGAAAGCATGCCCAGAAACTGGTCTTAATTTATACATATAAATTTAGCAAATAATAAAATGGCATTTCAAATCAGTAAAAGCATAATAAATGATTGAATGAGTGGGCTACAAGGAATGACTAGTTGGTAAAAAAGAAAAGGCTACATTCCTCTCTTAAAACACACATACACACAAAACACACACACATACAACTTCTGATAGATTAAATGATGAAATGTAAAAAAAGGTATAGAAGAAAATACAGATGAATATATCCCATATTCTATGATGATATGGGAAAAATATATATATATTTATTATTTTTCTTCAAATTTTTATTTAAATTCTAGCTAGTTAACATATAGTGTAATATTGGTTTCAGGAGTAGAATTTAGTGAGTCATCACTTACATATAACACCCAGTTCTTGTCATAACAAGTGCCCTCCTTCATACCCATCACCCATTTAGTACATCTCCCACCCACCTCCTTCCATTAACCCTCAGATTGTTCTCTATAGTTGAGAGTCTCTTATGGTTTACTTCCCTCTTTTTTTCCCTTCCTCTATGTTCATCTGTTTTGTTTCTTCCATGTATGAGTGAAGTCGTATGGTATTTGTCTTCTCTGACTGATTTATTTCACATAGCATAATACACTCTTGCTCCATCCATGCTGTTTCAAATGGCAAGATTTCATTCTTTTTGATGGCTGAGTAATATTCTACTTTATAGATACGCTACATCTTCTTTATCCATTCATCAGTCGATGGACACTTGGGCTCTTATCATAATTTCGCTATTGTTAATAATGCTGCTATAAACATTGGGGTGCATGTACCCCTTCAAATCAATGTTTCTGTGTTAAGTACATAAGTACATAAATATTATATATTTATGTATTTAACAGTACATATAAATATATATAAATATATATTTAGAAATTGAATATTATATACAGCTCACCCTTGAACACCCTGGGTTTGTACTACATGGGTACACTTATAATACAATCCTGTCCTATAAATGTATTTTCTCTTCCTTATGATTTTCTTAGAACATTTTCATTTCTCTAGCTTACTTTATTATAAGAATACAGTATATAATGCATGCAACATATAAAATATGTGTTACTTGACTGTTTATGTTTTCAGTAAGGCTTCCAGTCAACAGTAGGCTATTAATAGTGAAGTTTTGGGGGAGTCAAAAGGTATACATGGATTTTCCACTGTGTGAGGGGTCAGCACCCCTAACCCTAACATTGCTTAAGGGTCAACTCCATAATATATATGAGGAAATGGAATATAATATATATATTAGGAAATTGAATATTATATATATTAGGAAATTGAATATTATATATATTAGGAAATTGAATATTATATATATTAGGAAATTGAATATTATATATAAAATATATGAGAAAATGGAATGTAATATATATTAGGAAATTGAATCTACAGGTCTAGTAGGTGGTATACTCTGAAGTTATTAAGAGAAAACCATCTAAGATGTGTTCAAGACAATGATAGAATCATTTCGTTAAATAAGAAACCTGGAAGAGAACTAGACTGGGACAAGGTTTGATGATTAACTTGACTTTGGATTTTTTATATGTAGATCAAGGGCTATTTCAATGAAATTGTAGGCGCAGAATCTAGATTCCAAAGAATTGAGAAGTTATTGGCATTAGTGGATGGCAAAGCAGTAGAGATAGCAGTTCAAAAACAATACTTACCCAGTAGAAACAAGCTCCACAGGGAATGCGAACAATGTGGATGGCGGGCTTGCAACTATTCTGGGTTAGCCTTAGGAAGGAACACCTCCCCCACTGTCACAGGAAAGAAGGAGAAAGAGACAAATGTCCTTGGAAGTGCGTTTGCCAGACAAAGGACAAAGTTTACTGGCTTCTTTTTGACAGCTTCGATGGCTGCAATTTTTTCCTCAAAGAAATGCCTGAAGAGAGAGAGCGCAGAAGATGGGGTTGAAGCTTATAATTTACCCTGAAAAGAGCAGCACAGACTGTGAAAACATAGAAGGCTTTCTAGCCCACACTGAGGGCCCTGGAGAGGGTTGAAGATCACAAATTTACCTTGATGATAACAAAGCCTATTGTGGGATTTCCCCCAAGAAACCTCAACAGGCCAGGCAGAGTGAAGAAGTTGAAAATTTGGTTTGGAAGTATAGGTGCCACAAAAGGACAAGCAGGTGAGAGTCAGGGTATTGGCAAGAGTGATTGGAAGGATGAATCATGGGGTCCAGAAGGAACAGAAGAGGAAAGATAGAGGACTGACATTGGGACACAATAAAAGGTTTCAGAAATTGGTAAGTTCAGTAAAGTTGGGGAAAAGATGTATCAAGGAAATTAAGGCAATAGAGAGACAGGAAATCACAATCAGAAACTAACTCTTGAAGTTTTAGAGGTGCATGAGATCATACTATTTCCTGCATTTTTAGTTAATATAATGTGGTAGTAGTAACCCCAAAAGATGTCCACATCCTAATCACCAGAGCCTTTGAATATGGTAACATTTTGTGGCAGAAGAGACTCTGAGGTGTGATTAAGTTAAGGATTTTGAGATGTGGGTTACCCTGGATTATCCAATGTACCGAATATAATTACAAGGCCCTTATAAGATGGAGGGAGGAGGTCACAGTGAGAGGAAGAAATGTGACCACAGTAGGAGCAGTTGGAGTGAGGAAGGGCAAAGCTTGCCGAAGCTCGAACAGCCAGGGAAATGGATTCTCCCCCTGGAGGCTCAAAAGGAATACTACCCTACTGACACCTTGATGTGAGGATTTCTGACCTTCAGAGCTATTAGGTAATAAATGTGCCACTAAATTTGTGGTAATATTTTTACAACAGCAATAGGAAACTAATATATATGTTATCATTAAGCACTTTTACATATTTATATGGGCTATTTTGCATTTTGCTAGAACACACACACACAGAGTAATAGCCACAAGGTAATATCCAAAATTCATATTTGTGACTGTAAAAATTGTGACCAACACTTGTCCCTCACTAAGCCAAACCAATTATCCAATGCTGACAAGCCAGTCAAAGTCATTCAAACTCATCTGATTTATTGAAATGAAAGTGCTGAAGACGACTGAAGAAGTCCCCATGGAAACACGCAAAGACATTTGGACACTTTCATGCCTACTCATCAGATGAGCAATGAAAATTTTTGAGACAGATGATCCTAATTTCAAGTACCATTCAAAGGATTTGGGAGTAATAAATGCCTATGCTTGGCACAGGGAGATTTGTCAGGAAGAGAGGTAGGCATCTTATGGCCGAGCTCAATTGAAAAAATATACTTTTAAAGGTTCAGTCAAATCAATCCATGCAGTAAAATTCTCTCAAGAAAATTTTGCAAGCATGTAATATCAGGCACAATATGAAAGCTTTTTTAAATGCTATCTCTGGTTTGACATACATGCCTCACAAGCACATTGATACATTTGATAGAATAGTCTCAATATAGATACCTGCAAAAATGAAATTCATTTATTTTCAAGCAACACTAAATGTTCTGGGTCCCCAAACCTACACCTTGCCTAGGCCAGACATCTTATTTCTTCACCTCATTCAGGTTTAATATTGGATCCTATGATTTTTGAAATCCAAACTGTCAACACTCCCTCTCCCTCTCTGTCTTCCTTGTGCTTGGGGAAGAGGGGGGATGATCTCTGCTTACACAGCAAATGACATCAGAGCTGATGAGTCCCTTCTCTGTCTCCCAACCCAACACCAAGGACCTGGAATCAAGTGTTTGAGTGGGGATGAAATTGTCATCTCATTAGGCAGCTCCACAGCGCCACCCCCCTTGCACAGTTCCCCTGTCCTCTTCTCCCCTCTTGCCAAGGCAACGTCTAATCCACCCAAAAGTCTTTGCTTCTGGCAAGGCCCAGCTACCTTTCTTGGCAAACACTCATCAGTCCTTGCCAAGCCAAGGGTGGGAACACAGGCTGCCCTGGGGCGTGCTCTCTTGCAGCTCCATCAAGACACCAAATGCTCTGTCAGCTCAGCGGCACACAACCCTACCCCCAAACCCCACAGCTCTTACTAGGGGTGGAGGGAACTTGGGAAACACAGATTTCAACACAAGAGGGTGGAAAAAATAGAAACGTCCCTGCTTCCTGCCCCCCAGGCTCTCCAACAAGGAAAGGGGAGGGAGAAAGTTTGGTTAATACTTCAAGAACCCTCCTTCAAAGATTTAATATCCTTGCCCCCTCTGTGTCCTTTATTCTATGAAGACCAAAAGAGTGGGGTTTAAGAAACTGGTTCTGCTGGATGCCTTCTGTTAGCAAATCTCACAGTGTGGGACTGGCATCCAGAAGACATTCCTCTGAACTTAAAAGGTGAGACACTTGGCAAGTTTTATCCTGAACGATGAATTCTAGTTGGCAGTTCCAGGGAGGCACAAATGTCCCTCATCATCCCTTTACCACTGTTTCTATATATATATATAAATTTTGTATTACAGTCATCATTAATTTTGGAATTTTTTATATTACAAAGTGGTTTTCCAAATACAGATCCCCAATAATGTGCCTCCAAGAAATGAGTTTTCCATTTAAACTGGCTCAGTTTGAGACTATAACCTTGGCACCAGTTAAGTTATAATTCAGGAGGTCAGTATATTGATTTCAAGAGTCCAGTTGAAATTATGGGCTCAAAGTTTCTGAGAACTAAGGGTAGAAGAGATAAGGGAGGAGAGCCCAAGAATAAATAGACTTTGCATTTGTGAGAGAGGCTAGCAATCTGCAACATTTATTCTGCACTCAGAGTAAAATAAGCAAAGCTAAAAGAAAGTATATTGTGTCTGGGGAATTTCTGATTCCTGCCATGAAGAAGTAATAGGGTCTGGAATGATCTCCCCCATAACTGTAAACTAGAAATGATTGGTAGAATACAATAAAAACACTCATTTTCAGACACTGGTCAACAGAGCTGCTTAGGACTATGATCCCTGAAGAAAGGGAAATAAACTATGTGTGCCTATGATCACCCTGGCTCTCTGCCTAGAGGCAATTTCCAGATCCTCACACTGGGAAGGGAATCCCAAACAAAGCCCAGTGGCCTCACTGAGTTAAAGAGCCCAAAGTTCAGGGAGACTGAGGTGACTAGAATTTGTGGAGCAGAGCACTAGACACAGGGGAGTTATGAAGCGAAGGAGCTCCAGAAATCTGCATGGAGTCCCCTGAGTCTCACTGAATATCAATCTTCACATGTATGTTTGGGGAAAAAAACAATTACTGAGGGGCTATACTCTGGATAAGTCCAAGAACTCACATAAGACCAGGAATAATTCATGTTCCCACTTAGCCAGAGCAAAAAGGCCTCATTGAATAGACACAGCAATCAGAAAGGTCAAGTGATAGTCACACTTTTTGGGTAAAGGTTACTCAAGACCCACTCTTTAAAAGCTTTAAAGGAAGCTTCAAAATTATTAAACTGATCCTCAGAAACTTAACTGCCTGCCAGAATAAGGCACAATATTCTTTAAGGAAGAGAAAAAAATCTGATACTCAAGACAAAATTTATCATGCCTGGCTTCCAATCAAAATTTCCAGACATGCCAAGATGCATGAGAACTTGACCCTAAACCAGGGGAAAAGTCCATCAACAGAAACAGACTGAGAATTGATAAAGAGAGGAAATTAACAGACAATGACATTAAAATAACTATTGTACTCCATATGTCAAGAAGGCAGAGGGAAAATTAACAGGAGTGGAAGACCAATGACAGATATAAAAAAATGCAAACAAAAATTTTAGATATGAAAAATACACTGAATGGGGTTAACAGAAGATTAGAGACTGCAGAGGGAAAAGGATCAACAAATGTGAAGACATTGCAATAGAAACTATCCAAACTGAAGCACTGAGAATAAAAAGACTGAAAAAAAAAAAAAAGAATACAACCTCAGTGGCCTATAGAATAATATATATGTAATTGGAGCCTTATGAAAAAAGGAGAGAAAGGGAGAGAGGCAGAAAATAATATTTGAATAAATGACAGAAAATTTTCCAAATTCATTAAAAACTATAAATCTGCAAATCTAAGTTCAGCAAATACCATGCAGGATAAGAACAAAGAAAAGCACATCAAGAGAAATAATCATTTTCTAAAAACAGGTGATAAAGAGAAAATCTTAGAAGTATTCATAGAAAAAAAGGTACATTATATATAATGTATATAAAATATATATATATATTATATATATATATATATATATATATTATATATAAAAATAAGAATCCTAGGTTTCTTCTCAGAAATTATTCAGGCCCAAAGAAATGGAATAGCATTTTTAAGGTGATGAAAGCAATTAACTGTCAACCTAAAATTATATACCCACGGGAAATATATTTCAAAAATTAAGGCAAAATAAAGATTTTTTTTCAGACAAACAAAAGTTGAAAGAATCCATCATCAGCATTAGAGCTGCACTACAGGCAGAGAACAAATGACCCCAGATGGGAACTTGGATTCATACAGAATTAAGAACATTAAATATGGGAAATTTGTGGGTAAATATAAAAGTCATTTTCTCCTATTATAATCTCTTTAAAAGGTAATGAATGTTTAAAACAAAAATAAAACAATATATTGTGGGGTTTAAAATATATGTAGGAGTGAAATGTATGAAAACTTATAGCACAAAGAATGGAGGAGGAAATCTTATAAGATTCTTGCATAATTAAAAAATTGTTATGCTATTTTTGAAGGTAAACTGTCATAATTTAAAGGTGCAATTTGTAAACCTTTTACTAAAAAAGGGAGATATAGCTAATAAAGCAATAGTGAAGATAAAATGGAATACTAAAAATGCCCAGTTATTGAGATGTTCTGTCTCTTGACTGTGGTAGTGATTCTATGTGTATAAGCTACTGTAAAAACTCATCAAATTGTACATTTTAGGAGAATATAGTTTCTTGTACATTAATTAGTTCTGAGTGAAGTTAATAAAGAATAGTCCAATGGAAAGCAAGGAAAAAGGGAATAAGAACCATACAGAAGATGAGACAAATAGAAAAAAAATCATAAGATTTTAGAGTTAAATCCAACCATTCAATAATTATATTAAATATAAATAATCTAAATACTTTAATAGAAGGCAGGAATCTTCTGGCTGAGTAAAAAGGCAACACCAAACCATATTTTTCCTATAAGAAATTTATTTTAAAAATAAAAATACAGATTAAAAATAAAAGGATTGAAAGTATATACCATGCACTGCTAGTCATAAGAAAGCCAGAATAGCTATACTAACAACAGAAAAACAACAAAGAATATTACCAGGAAGAAAGAAGGACATGTTACAATAACAGAAGAGCTAATTTATCAGGGCGCCTGGTGGCTCAACTGGATGAGCATCCAATTCTTGATTTTGGCTCAGGTGATGATCTCAGGGCCATGAGATCGAGCCCAGCATCAGGCTCCCACTGGGCATGGAGCCTGCTTGTGATTCTCTTCCCCTCTCCTCACCCACACATGCACACGCTCTCAGAAAAAAAAAAAAAAAGAGTTAATCAAAAAGACAACAATCTTAAATGTATGTGCAACTAACAATAGAGGTTCAAAACA
Source organism: Phoca vitulina (assembly GCF_004348235.1). NCBI lineage: Eukaryota > Metazoa > Chordata > Mammalia > Carnivora > Phocidae > Phoca > Phoca vitulina. Next base: position 22,118,716 of record NW_022589712.1, on the reverse strand, counting down.
TGTAAGGAAAAAAGTAGTAGCTTTGAAAGAGAAATAGACAAATCCATAATTATAATTGGATATTTCAAAACTTCTCTCTCAGTAATTGATATAGAACAATTAGGCAAGATATCAATAAGGATACAGAAACTTAAAGAACCCTATCAACCAACTAAATCTAATTGACATTTAGAGACCAATCCACTTAACAAATGCAGAATACACATTCTTTTCAAATGCACATGGGACATACATCAAGGTAGAACATATACTGAGCCCTAAAATAAATCTCAAATATGTAAAAGGATTGAAATCATATTAAGTACATTTTTCAGCTACAATTGGATTAAACTGAACTAAGAAATGGAAAATTCAACATATCAAAATTTGAATGCTGTAACTGAAATAATGCTTAGAAGGAAATTTATAGCTATAGATAATTATTTTAGAAGAGAAGATCTAAAATCAATTCTCTAATCTTCTATCTTAAAAGGTAGAAAAAGAAATTAAAACAAACCTGAAGTCAAAGATGGAAGGAAATAGTAAGAGTAGGAACAGAAATGCATGAAATAGAAAATGAACAAATAATAGAGAAAATCAATGAAACCAAAAGCTGGTTCTTCAAAAATATCAATAAAATTGATAAACATCTGGCTAAACTGATCAAGAAAAAAGAAGATAAATATTTACCAGTACAGGAATAAAAGAGGGAAATCCTACACTACACTAGAAATCTCGTAGTCATTAAAAGGGTACTAAGAGAAAATAATGAACAAATTTATGCCAATAATTTAAATTTAGATAAAATAGACAATTTCCTTGAAAAGAAAAAATTAACAAAGTGGACTCAAGAAGATATAGAAAACCTGACTATCCTATACAGATTTAATTCCTAATTCAATGCCCATGAAGGTAACTCCAGGCCTAGATGGGTTCACTGGTAAATTTTATAAAATATTTGAAGAAGAAATAGCACCAAGACCTACTTTGAGAAGTCTCTTACAGATTGGTAGTTGCCACAGATGGGGGGTTGCCAGAGATGGGGGTGGGGAAAAGGGGTAAACATGGTCAAAAGGTACAAATTTTTAGTTATAAGATGAATAAGTTCTTACTCCTGAAACCAATATCACACTATATGCTAACTAGAATTTAAATAAAAACTTGAAACAACAACAAAAAGAAACGTGTTCATCAACCCATTCTTTTATTATACACTGTTCAGGGACTGATTTACTTAATTCTTTTTAATAAGTTAATATACAACAACTGTGTTGTTTGAACTCTTGAGGATAATGCCAACTTTTTTGCAACCATCTTGTTGACCATGACTGGTGGAAGGAGGATGTAGGTACATCACTTATAAATAAATTCTGCTTTTGGCCATCTTCAAAAAAAAAATAAAGATAAGGTCTGAGGATGTAATGTATAGCATGGCAACTATAATTAACAATATTCTATTGTATTTTGAAAGTCTCTAAGAGAGTAGATCTTAAAAGTTCTTATTATAAGAAAAAAAATGTAACTATGTGAGATGATGGATGTCAACTAAACTTATTTGCTAATCATATCACAGTATATACATAAATCATTATGTTGTACACCTTAAACTAATATGTTACATATTAATTATATCTCAATAAAACTGGCCGAAAAACATTTAATGAAGAAATAATTACTAATCTTGCACAAACACTTAGAGACTAGAGGAGTGAGCAATATTCTAGGAAGCCAACATCACCTTGACATCCAGTACTAACTGCCCTTAGACTCAAGCAAGCAGGGGCCTTGCTCTGGGTTCTTATACCCAGAGAGCCCCATACTTCAGAATGCCCTCCTCAATCTTAAGTCCCCCTCCGGTGACTGAGATCAGTTGAAACTAGCAATGCCATCTGGGTAGGGTGCCTTGAGATTAGACTGGTACCTCTTGGTTCTGGTCCCAGATCTTCCCTTCTCTGACCCTCTACTCTTCACCTATTATCAACCATATGCCCCAATTCGTTTGGGGATTCATACCTATGGAGTCAACACAAGACCCCATGGCAAGGTTCTAGTTCCAGGAGAGATGTCTTGCAAGCAGATTTCTGGCTAGCACAATATTGTTTTTGTGGGATCATGAAAGATTGGGCCTCAAGAATGGTACTGACATGCTGATTTTGAGCAACTCTCACTCACGTTGGACACGTAGCAAGTTTAAGTTTCTGGGCTACTAAGAGATCATTGCCAACCCTTGGGTTCAAGCTACATATTTGGACCCATGCCCCAACACTTACCCATCTACATTCTGACTGCAGTGCTGCCCACGATCACAGCACCTGCAGGCAGCAGGTGTCTTTCACCCATGGTGGTGAGAATGCTTTACCCAATGCACTTCCCACATCCTGGTTGATCACCCAATCCCCTCTGTAGGCTCCACAGACATGTCAGCAGTCCTCTGGAAGTGGCTGTGTCTGTCTCCTCTGAGGGTTTTTGAGACCCTTGCTCTGCAATACCCATTGCCCTTCAGACTGATGTTCTCTCTTGCCTCCGATTGGTTATCCTACCCCAGGATGGCTTTAGTTCACACCAGGTGACAGGTGGATGTTTCTTGTACAAATGGGACTGCCCTTCTTGCTTCACCTGTGGACTTCCTCACATCTTCTCCCTGCCAGTGGCAGTGTATGGGATGCAGAAGTGTGGTCAACACTGAGAAAGATCACATTCTAGAAATGAACCTATTAGAGCCTAAGACTTCTACATTTATGCTATAAAGTACCAAACAGTAAATTTAACATGACCAGAAAATGAAATATCATTCACATTTCCCTGCACACTTTGGGTAAGACCTGCATTTGTGGTCATCATCAAGAAAGCATAGTAATAACTTTTACTGTGTTTCATTGGAAGCCAGTATTCTTGAGGGGCAGATGGGTGATGTAGCATCATGAGTAATGACATAATCAACATCAAGCAAATGGCAGTACAGAATTACAGATGTAAGATGATCTATGTTGTTTCAATACAAATAGGTTTGGCTTTATGAGTGATAAGAGCATTGCTACATTTTCTCTAGATGGGAGATAAGAAATAAGCCAGAAGCAATACATTTGATGATAAAGAACTGGAAGAAATGGTTTTGGCCCTAAATAGGAAGAGATGGATACTGCAAAGGAACTTCCTGTGCACCAATTAGATAATAAACAAATGCATAAGTACCTCTTTTATTTCTTCCCCATGCCTCACAGAGGTCTATGGACTTTACAGTACATGTGTAGTCAAATTGTTTATATAGACAAAGGCCTGGCAAAAAATATTTGCCAGGAGCCCCACACACCCTAGGGGCACAGAAACATATCACACAGAAAAGAAATCTGCAGACTAGTATCCCTCAAGATCACAAACACAAAAAATTCTAGCACAACATTAGCAAGTTGAACCTAGCAATATATAAAAAGGATAATTAATACACCACAAATAAGTGGAGTTTATCCCAGTTATACAAGGTTTGTTTAACATTATAAAAATCATCAATTCACCATTTTGGCTGAGTAGAAAAGAAAAACCGCACAATCATCTAAATACATGCAGGAAAAACATCTGACAAACTTAAATATCTGCTCATGAAAGCATTTTATGTCTGGCAGAGGGGCCTGGGTGACAGATCTTTCTGAAATAGGGAGAGACTGATCCTGGTGGTGGGCTGGTTCACAATGGTGTACTGACTATGCATCATTCCTGGACCAGTGGGAGACTGTGGCTGAAGGAAGACCACAGACATTCTCAAGAGCCCACCACTGGTCAGTGGCAGTGCTAGAATGCAGATGTTTTCCTGTCTGTCTCTAGACCACATCCCTTTCCCCACACCACAGTGTCTCCTATAAAGAATGGTTAATTTCATTGACGGAAACTTCATTTAGTACTGTTAGAAAAAAATAAGAAAAAATTAAGCACAATCTCTACTAAAAACAAAATTATATTTATTTTGTATATTGAGTGTATTTTTTTAAAGATTTTATTTATTTGAGAGAGAGAGAGAGCAGAGGGAGAGGGGGAGAGGGAGAAGCAGACTCCCCACTGAGCAGGGAACCTGATGCAGGCTCGATCCCCAGATCATGACCTGAGCCTAAGGCAGACGCTTAACCGACTGAACTACCCAGGCGACCCTTGAGTGTATTTTTAATTCATGATTGTATTTTTGAGACCTCGATTCAGTGTACAAAGATTGCTATTCTTTTTTTTTTCTATAACTGAATCAGAAGCAAATAGTTTTTTGGGACAGCAAATTAAACAATTTTGAAGGCCTTCTTTAAGAAAGAGAATGCGATACACACTAAAAGTTAGGGACAAACACGGACATTTATTTAATCACAACAAATCACTAATTTTACAAAGCTGAAAAAGACCACAAACAGAAAATCCAGAAAAGTAACAAAATATTACTACTCAGTAATTGCCCGCCTCTCCTCTATGCTACTTTTTTTTTTTTTTTTTTTTTTTTGCCTTTTTTGACTTGTACTGTTTGTTTTTGTGATACGGTCTTCAATGGAGAAACTACAAAGATAATTTACCTTTTTCTCGCATAGTCGAATGAGTTTATTATTATTATAAATAGTCAAGATTAATAAAATATGCAACTTCACACACAAATATACTGTTGTCTGTATGGTTTGTGCCTTATGAACACAGAACTTTATAAATGTTATTTCCACAATTCCCATTAAAAAGGAAAACAAATGGTGTGTTTATATTTGTACACACTGCATTATTGATTATATTCCCACAGGAGAGAATTCCAGACCAAAAGCAAGGCATGGGTTGCCTCTACTTGAGCAATGTGTGAATTACGTGACATTTCTCTTATCTTCCTCTATCCCCTCCCACCATGACTTGGCTCAGTGTGGGGAGAGGGCTCGGAGGCCCCCTGTTCTGGAATCAACTCTCTCAGTTCTTCTCCAGCTCTCTCGCTTCTCCAGCTTAGAGGCCCTCCATCTGCTCATGACAGGGACCAGGAATACCCAACAGCATCTTCTCCCAAACTGTTCCTGTCTCATGTTTGGATGGAGGATTTTTGCACAGAGAGGACAAGAATTTGACGTTGTGTGCCTCCATCTGTGTTACATGGGCTCGGGCAGAGACCCAGAGAACACGGGAAGACATTCAATACATAGAAGCTGGAAACACTTGAGTTGTCACCCATGAAGGGTCACCATGCAGTGGGACCAAATCTTAGGCTCCTTTTCAGGTGGATCACTCTTGAAGAATGCACTTTCAAGTTTTGGAGTTGTTTAACTTTTGCAGGTAGCATTCCCTGAATTAACTTCTTTTTTTTTTTTAATTTTTTTTTTTAAGATTTTATTTATTTATTTGACAGAGAGATAGAGAGAGAGAACAAGTAAGGCAGAGAGGCAGGCAGAGGGAGAAGGAGAAGCAGGCTCCCCGCCAAGCAGGGAGCCCGATGCGGGGCTCAATCCCAGGACCCTGGGATCATGACCTGAGCCGAAGGCAGCCGCTTAACCAACTGAGCCACCCAGGCGCCTCCCTGAATTAACTTCTTGTTACACAATCTAATTTTTAAAGAAGGCGTTCTTTGGGATGCACAGGGCTCTATCATTTTAACATCAGTTAAGACTGCGACCAGGAGAAAATGCTGTTTCCCGGTAGGAGGGCCTGAGCGTAGTCTCTCCCCAGTCTAGCTGTGTAGGGATGGAGCTGTAAGCCCTAGAAACTGGGGAAAGCTGTTCACATCCCTAACACTAATTGTTTTTTTACCTGCAATATACTCCTGTGAGCAGTAAAGAGGAAAATTATCAGTCTCCTATTCCACGTACCTCTCCTTCTTCCATTCTTATCCAGGACTAGAACCTGTTTTACTTAATATATATGCTTTCTCTCATTTTATTTAGGCTTGAAATTCTAATGGCTTAAAAATCACCTGGGATCTATACACATTCCTTTGCATGTATCAAATGTTACATATAAAAAGACAATACAGGAAAAATAATTGGGGGATGGCCCCAGCATGGATCCGTATTAAAAGCAGCTATGCTCTATTTGCTTCTCTCAGGGAGTCCTCTCTCCTGTCTTGTGCCCCACCCCCACTCTCCACAGGAACCCCTCTCCTCCGCTTCACAGATTTCTGGCCATTTGCTAGCAAGTCAGTTTCTCAACTCATTATTTTTGCCCATTTATCAGCCTCCAGCCCCTTCTCTTTATTCCTGTCCACTTGCCCCACCCCCCTCAACAATCTTCATTCTCTCTCCTTCTTTGCAACAGCGGGTTTCATAACCTAAATGTGAGTGCTCACCACTCCCCACCACTGAGAGGCTTGATCCCTTTTATGCAGAGAAATGACAGGCGAGGGGGCCTGAGACAAGGGTGTGGGCATGGGGACAGAGTGGAGCTGGGGTTCTGCCAGGACCCCTGCTAATCTTGAATAGTGTTCTTTTGTGCCCTCCATCATAGGGGAATAGAAGTGGAAAGTACCAGTCCCAGGATACTGGAAGTATTACTGTTAAATTGTTTGAAGATTGTTATGTGATTAACATATTGATTGTTGCCACAGACCCCCAAACTCTAGATCTCCCCAAGATCCTTCAGCATTCCCTCATTCCTGTCACTGTCCCAGCCACAGCCCCTCAGTTAGCAAAAAGGAACAATCATGACAGAGAGCTGAAACAAGAAAAGGCAGAATGGAACAGAATAACAATGTTCATTGCCTCTGTGACAACTTCCCAAGTTAACCTTCCTAAAGCTGAAAGGAAACTGTTCTGTCTGAAACAAAAAGGAACTGAATAGTGAGCTCAAATAGCATGGTGCTTAGGATGTCAAGCTGCATAATCAGATAGGCTCAGGATTGACTCCCAACTCTGCCTTTCACTGGCAGAGGGATCTCACCATGAACCCCTCTAAGCTTCAGTGTTCTCTCCTGGAAAGTGGAAGGGCTAACTTCCCGTTTCTGGCAGAGCTGTCACAGACGTGCAATGAGAGAGCTATAACGTGCTTGACCGGGCTTGGAGTAAGAAGAGATGGAAACCCGTACTACTCTTTGGATGCAATGTGGTAGAACCTAAAGGGCAAATTAGAAGTGGGAGGTATTAGCTGCCTTTTGGGAGCTCACAATCTAATCAAGAAACAAAATTCAAAGAAAAGAGAACAATATAATTCAGGAAAAGGTCAGTGTTATTATACACAATAGCCACTGTAGGAGGTGAGAAATTTGTGAACACTGAGGAAGGGTGTCAAAATGCTACAAAGGGCATAGAACTTTTGTTTAACTCTAAGAAATCAGTAATTTTTAATGTATAGCAATTCTAATACTGTTTTCATTATCCTCAAAGTCCAGAGACAGTGGGAAATCACACAAGATTTTGGAGGACAAAGTCTACACATATTGAATTTGGCCTGAGTCTTAACCTTTTGCCCTAATGGGTGTGGCAGTCCTATCAAAAGTGACCATTGAAATAAGCTCTTAAGATAATTGTGGAAAAAAAAAAAAAAAAAAGATAATTGTGGAGAGGGCAATGAGGTTGCTCACCATTGCCCCATGATCTTAGGCATCCTTCAGGGACAGTCAACCACTGATCACATCAGCTCCCATTACCCATCTTTTTTATGAGGTCTTCAGTCTAATCATCCACAGGTCAAGGCCACCTTTTCAATACTCCCATACAACCATGTCCTCAACTCTTGTGTTGCCTGCAAGGACCAATCAAGACCCAAGGATAAAAGCATTCTTTTTCCATCAAACTAACATTTAATTATTAATTAATTATTAATAACATATTTAAATCTTGATTAATTAAAAAAAATAGCAAGCACAAACTTAGCTGTATAAGGAAAAAACCACTTATATTGCAGTGTAAGATGAAAGCTCAACAGTCTAGGTCATAGGTGTCTGTTTCCTTGAGCAATTAGAGGAGGCCCTTATGTGGCTTTCAGTGGGCAAGGCCATTAGTAAGTTCTGAAAAAATGAGGCTCTCCATACTCGGGGCATCTGGCAGGAATCTAGTGTAGACCAGGTGCTAGGGATGTTCTGTATTCTCTGCTCCTACCACAGCCAATCTCTAGCCCTCAGAAGTAAGTCAAAGTAGAGCAATGAGAATCCTCAGCTGATCTGGCAGCAGAGCATGGAAGGAAGAGAAGGAACTCATCAGCACGTGGTTTAGACAAGCCAATACAGATCAGAATCCAGGCAGGCACACTTTGGTATTGTCAGGTTAAACATAAAGACAAAGGCCAAAAGTGTCATGGTGATGGCCACTGGCTGCCCCCTTGCCTGGTGTACTGAGATTCCTCCCACCTCTCTCCGGTGACAGATCTTCTTTTTGTTCTGCCATATCCCATGGTTCTTCTTCTTGGTTTGTTCCCATTCTGTACTTGGTATATTTCCTAGTAGCAGCATAAGAAATGATAAATAGAAATGTTTTGAGACCTTGTATATCTAAAAGCAGAAAATTTGTTTTTACTTCACATGTGAGTGAATAGTTTGAGTCAGCATAGAATTCTGGGTCAGAAAGAATTTTCCTTCAGAATGCTGCTGTCTTCTACATCTATATTGTTTGCCTCAGTGTTGCTTTGAGAAGTCCAAAATCATTCTGACTCCTGAAACTTTGTATGTGTCTGATCCATATCAGAGATTCTCTGTTTGTAGAATCTTCTTTTCATACGCAACATTACTAAGTTCCATGATGATGTGCCTTGGAATGCATTGTTTTCATTTAGAGTGCTGGGCAGAGATCCTTTTCAAACCCCTTTTAATTAAGAGACTTACGTCTTTCAGGCCTAGAAAATGTCTTGAATTACTTATTGGTAATTTCTTCCCTTCCCATTCCTCTGTTCTTCATGTCTGGAAATCCTATTCAGATACTAGATACCTGGACTAGTCCTCCAAATCTTCAATTTTCCCTCCAATCTTCTGTGTCCTTGCCTTTTTGCTCTTCTTTTTTAGAAATTTCCTTATGTTATCTTCTAATCCTTCATTTGAATTTTTCAACTGCTAACATATTTTTAATTTCCAAAAGCTCTCTTTATATCTCCTGAATTATCCTATTCTATAGTATTATCTATATGCTCTTATTTTCTGGATGCAAGCTCTTCACTTATTTCTTGTGGCTATTGATAACATTTTTAATATATTCTTCTTTTCTGTATAGTTTTTCCTTACTTCAAGTTGTTTTTGCTGCTTATTTGGGTGTCTCTCCATCATTTTAGAGACTATTCTCAGAAGTAAGAGAGTTCTTGGTTGTCCAATCATGTTTAAAAGAGGGAGACTAAAAACTCGACTGGGATCTCTAAGCAAGTGGGAAGGACTATCCACCCAACACTTGATATTATTTATCTGGACAGCTGGATGTTGTCCAATTACATCTGTAGGTCTTTCTTTCTTTCTTTATCAGATACCCTGATAAGATACTTTCAAACTCCTGCCTGGAGGCCTAGAGGGTCCAAGGTCTAATTGCCTGTGCTCTGGGAGTCAAATAGGGAAGAGGAATGGTGGGGAGAGGTGTCAGCATTCAGGATTTATAGTGTGTGTGTGTGTGTGTGTGTGTGTGTGTGTGTGTGTGTGTGTCCTTTACATAGATATACTGTTTGAGTCAGCTCAGGCTGCTATAACAAATACCATAGAGACCGGGTGGCTTAATCCACAAACATTTATCACATTTCTGGAAGCTGGGAAGTCTAAGATCAAGGTGTTGGCAGATCAGTGTCTGGTGAGAGCCCTCTTCCTGGCTTACAGAAAGCCAGCTTCTCATTGTATCATCATATAGTGGAGGGCAGAGTGAGGAAGCTCTCATGTCTATTCCTATAAGGGCACTAATCTCATTCATGAGGGCCCCACCCATAATAGATAGATAGATGATGATAGATAGATAGATAGATAGATAGATAGATAGATGATAGATAGATAGATGATAGGTAGATAGATAGAAGATAGATAGATGATAGATAGATAGATAGATGATAGATAGATAGATAGATAGATAGATAGATAGATAGATAGATAGATGATAGATAATAGGCAGGCATATTCCACACACACATACATACACATAATCACCTGACTTGAAACCTGAGTTTAAGAAATGGTGAAGTGTTTGGTCAAGAATAGGAAAGACTAAAACTGTATTGAATTTTTTGCCTCTAGTTAAGGGAATTCAGATATACAATTTATTATGACAATCAAAGAAATTAGGTTTAAAGCCTTAAAAAACTTCCATTAAAAATGTGATTTTATTGAGCACCTGGGTGGCTCAGTCAGCTGAACGTCTGATTCTTGATTTTGGCTCAGGTCATGATCTCAGGGTTGTGAGATCTAGGGCTCCACACTCAGCGGGGAGTCTGCTTCTCCTCTCCCTCTCCCAATACCCCACCCCACTCCTGCTTGTGTGCTCTCTCTCTCTAAAATACACAAATCTTGGGCACCTGGGTGGCTCAGTTGGTTAAGCGACTGCCTTCAGCTCAGGTCATGATCCTGGAGTCCCTGGATCGAGTCCTGCATCGGGCTCCCTGCTCGGCAGGAAGTCTGCTTCTCCCTCTGACCCTCCCCCCTCTCATGTGCTTTCTCTCTCATTCTCTCTCTGTCAAATAAATAAATAAAATCTTAAAAAAATATAAATAAAATAAAATAAGATACATAAATCTTTAAATATATATACATATATATATATGATTATATTATATCTTAGACTAGGTCTGAAGAGAGAAAATACAGTTTGTATTGCAAAATGCCATTGATGGGGATGATGTAAAATATACATATCATACTTCCTACTCTACAATCAGACATTGTACCTTCTTTTTTAGGTCCACATAGAACACTGATAGAAATGGCTATATATTAACCCACAAAGAAAATCTTAATAAATCCCTAGATTAATTGGCTATGGGGCAAAAGATAGTAGCCACTTACTTGTCCACCTGAGCAGGAAGAATTCACAGATATGATCATATTTTTAATTTAAAAGTATAAGCATAAATATACTAAGTAGAGAGGTTCAGCAGAGAGCTTTCTGGACAAAGGAGGTGAATGAGAACGCTTCTAGAGAACAGGTGCACAGAGGATGAAGGGGAGGGAGAAGGTAGGAAATGAGGATGGAGAGGTCTTTTCACAGCTTCCACTCGCAGGAGTTTGGATTTCATCTTGGTGGGGGGGGGGATTTTGAGAAGGAAGGTGACAAGCAGATTTGCATTTTAGCAAAATTGCCCTAATTTCTCTGAGAAAGAAAGCAGGAAACCTCTGCTTTGATGAGGGCATAAAGTAAGGTGAGGCTTGGAAATGTGAGTAAGGGGCAAATGGAGAATTATTTACAACAATGTTGTCCAGTAGAACTTTCTGCAATGATGGACATGTTCTATGCCTGCGCTGTCCAGCATGGGGGCCACTAGCCACATGTGACTATTGAGAACTTGAACTATGTCTAGGGCAACTAAGGAACTGAATTTCTAATTTTTTTTAATTTCAATTAACATAAATAGCTGCAGGAGTTATTTGGGCAGTGGAGCTTTAGAAGGTAGAACTGTCTGTGTGTGTGAGTGTGCATTTTTAAATTTTTAAAAATATCTTTATTGCAGCATAATTGGCAAAAAAATAAATTACACATGTATAAAGTGCACATTTTGATGTTTTGACATATGCATATACCATAAGTCATGACACAATCAAGAGAGTGAGCATATCCATCACTCTGAAAGTTACATTTCTAAAATTAATACACCTGAAAAACAGATGCTGGATAAACATTAAAGGACACTAAATTTTGTCAGCTGTTTCTTTGCTTGCTCTATTATAAAAATGCAGCAAAAAATAACCTAATGCCTTTTCTGGCCTTGGTTCTTTCAGGTTTGTTTTTTTTTTTTCCAATTTCAAAATTATATAAAGAATCTTACAGCTAAGGCAAAAGTTCTGGAATGGAATGGAGGCAAGAAATAAGTTCAGACACATGATTTGGGACCCAGAAAAGCATGAGGTAGTTTCCGCATCAGCGTTCTTCACTTGCCTCAGGGAGGAGGTGTCAACCATTCCCAGAACATTTTTTTTGCATGAAATTTGGGCTACTTTCAATAAATTACCATTGTGCCCACACTTAAAAGAGTTCTATTGTGCCTAGAAAATTCACTCTGAGATTTAAGATTGTCTGAATATACTTTTTCTTGTGTGTGCATGTGTGTTTCTCATCTTATAAGTTTTAGCGATTAAACATTTGCATAACATGGGATTTCTGTCAGGAACATGTATGTGCTTCATAGGGGGTATTAGCTATTTTCAACATTTACAAGAAACAGAAAGAAAACAATTGAAAGAAAGTTAACAGAAAGCATTTTCACTTTTTCAAATGAGGAATTTTTTAAATTTCAAAACATGTCAATCCTAAGATGTGCTACTTTTTGTCTTGGCTCTGAGGCTCACGGAACATGCTTGCAGAAGCTCTCTGGGTGCTGGCTCTGCATGGCATCTGCCATGGGACTGAAGTATAGTTAAAGCCAATTATTGTAACTCTTTGAAAAATTAGTCATGTTGACTTACGAACTCTCCTTAGAGGCTGATATGGGCTTCTTCATTTAATGATAAAGATGAAAGAATTCTTTTTATTAATAAATAGATTTGAGGGAGGAGGAGCAAGATGACAGAGGAGTAGGGGACCAAAATTTCATCTGGTCCCAGGAATTCAGCTAGATAGGGATCAAACCATTCTGAACACCTATGAACTCAACAGAAGATTGAAGAAAAGAATAGCAGCAACTCTCTGAACAGAAAAGCTACCACTTTCTGGAAGCACAGACCCAACAAGCAGCAGATCCGGGGAGACTCCCCTTCCTCCCCTGGGAGGAGCAGTGCAGGAGCACATCACAGGGATCTGCTGGGTTTGGAGACTCCACATGGGGTCTTGTGCCAGAGATAGAAATGCTCAGTTACAGGCCGGGTGAGCACAGAGTGCGGCCGGAGACCAGGGAGACGGGAGTGACTGACTGCTTTTCTCTGGGGGCTCACTGAGGAGTGGGGCCCCGAGTTCTCAGCTCCTAAGGGGTGGAGATTGGGAGGCCACCATTTTCTTTCCCATCCTCCAAAGCTGTACGGAAAGCTTGCAGGGAACAAGGGCTTCCGAGAGCAAACCTAAGCAGATTGCTTAGCCCGGACCCAGCAAGGGCGGGCAATTCTGCCTCCGGCAAAGACATTTGAGAACCATGGCAACAGGCCCCTCCCCCAGAAGATCAGCAAGAACAGCCAGCCAAGACCAAGATTACTGATCAATGAGAAGGGCAGAAGTCCAGCACTAGGGGAATACAGCACATAGAATTCATGGCTTTTTTCCCATGATTCTTTAGTCTTTCAAAGTTAATATTTTTAATTTTCTTTTTCTATTTTTTTTCAATTTTTCTTTTTCCCTTTTTCAACCAACATCTTATCAATCCCTTTGTTAAAAATCTTTTTGATTTTTCAGTTTTAGAGTCATATTCTATCCCTTCATTGTAGTTAACCTTGTTTTTGGTATATGTATATATAAGTTGTTCTCTCTTTAAAATTTTGGGATACAGTTTCTTCTAACAGACCAAAATATACCCTACATCTCTAGTGTATGGCTTTGTTCTAGGCTCCTGCCTGATCACATTCTCTCCCTCTTTTTTTTTAATTTCTCTTCTTTCTTTTTTCAACCAACTTCTTATCTTATCAATTCCTTTTATAAAATCTTTTATAATTTTCATCTTTACATTCATATTCCATCCCTTTATTGTATTTACCCTTATTTTTGTACATATATAAGTTTTTCTTTCTTTAAAATTTTGGGAGGCACTTTCTTCAAACAGACCAAAATACGCCCAAAATCTAGTGTGTGGCACTGATCTATTCACCAGCCTGATCATATTTGATCATATCCTTTTTTTCTTTGTTCTTTCTTTCCCTTTCTTTTCCCCCAGTTTTGGGTCTCTGCTGATTTGTTTAGTGTATATTTTTCTGGGGTCGTTGTTACCCTGTTAGCATTTTGTTCTCTCGTTCATCTATTCTCCTCTGGACAAAATGACAAGATGGAAAAATTCACCTCAAAAAAAAGAACAAGAGGGGCGCCTGGGTGGCTCAGTCGGTTAAGCGGCTGCCTTCGGCTCAGGTCATGATCCCAGGGTCCTGGGATCGAATCCCGCATCTGGCTCCCTGCTCGGCGGGAAGCCTGCTTCTCCCTCTCCCACTCCCCCTACTTGTGTTCCCTCTCTCCTGTCTCTCTCTCTCTGTCAGATAAATAAATAAAATCTTTAAAAAAAAAAAAGAACAAGAGGCAGTACCAACTGCCAGGGACCTAATCAATACGGACATTAGTAAGATGTCAGAACTAGAGTTCAGAATGACGATTATAAAGATACTAGCTGGGCTTGAAAAAAGCATGGAAGATACTAGAGAAACCCTTTCTGGAGAAATAAAAGAACTAAAATCTAACCAAGTCGAAATCAAAAAGGCTATTAATGAGATGTAATCAAAAATGGAGGCTCTAACTGCTAGGATAAATGAGGCAGAAGAGAAATTAATGATATAGAAGACCAAACGATGGAGAATAAAGAAGATGAGAAAAAGAGAGATAAATAACTACTGGATCACGAGGGCAGAATTCAAGAGATAAGTGATACCATAAGGCAAAACAATATTAGAATAATTGGGATCCCAGAAGAAGAAAGAGAGAGAGAGGCAGAAGTTATATTGGAGCAAATTATAATAGAGAACTTCCCTAATTTGGGGAAGGAAACAGTCATCAAAATCCAGGAGGCACAGAGAACCCACCTCAAAATCAATAAAAATAGGTCAACACCCCGACATCTAATAGGAAAACTTATAAGTCTCAGAGACAAAGAGAAAATCCTGAAAGCAGCTCGGGAGAAGAGATCTGTACCCTACAATGGTAGAAACATTAGATTGACAACAGACATATCCACAGAGCCCTGGCAGGCCAGAAAGGACAAGACAGAGCACTAAACGAGAAAAATATGCAGCCAAGAATACTATATCCATCTAGGCTGTCATTGAAAATAGAAGGAGAAATAAAAAGCTTCCAGGACAAACAAAAACTAAAGGAATTTGCAAACACAAAACCAGCCCTACAAGAAATATTGAAAGGGGTCCTCTAAGCAAAGAGATAGCCGAAAAGTAACATAGACCAGAAAGGAACACAGACAATATACAGTAACAGTCACCTTACAGGCAATACAAGGGCACTAAATTCCTATCTTTCAATAGTTACCCTGAATGTAAATGGGCTAAATGCCCCAATCAAAAGACACAGGCTATCAGATTGGATAAAAAAACAAGACCCATCGATATGCTGTCTGCAAGAGACTCATTTAGATGTGAAGCCACCTCCAGATTGAAAGTGAGGGGGTGGAAAACCATTTACCATGCTAATGGACACCAAAAGAAAGTTGAGGTGGCAATCCTTATATCAGACAAATTAGATTTTAAACCAAAGAATATATTAAGAGATGAGGAAAGACACTATATCATACTTAAAGGGTCTATCCAACAAGAAGATCTAACAATTGTAAATATCTATGCGCCTAACATGGGAGCAGTCAATTACATAAGCCAATTAATAACAAAATCAAAGAAACACATTGACAACAATACAATAATAGTAGGGGACTTTAACACCCCTCTCACTGAAATGGACAGATCATCTAAGCAAAAGATCAACAAGGAAATAAAAACTTTAAATGACACACTGGACCAAATGGACTTCACAGATATATTCAGAACATTCTATCCCAAAGCAACAGAATACACATTCTTCTCTAGTGCCCATGGAACATTCTCCAGAATAGATCACATCCTAGGTCACAAATCAGGTCTCAACCAGTACAAAAAGATTGGGATCATTCCCTGTATATTTTTGGACCACAATGCTTTGAAACTAGAATTCAATCACAAGAAGAAAGTCGGAAAGAACTCAAATACATGGAGGCTAAAGAGCATCCTACTAAAGAATGAATAGGTCAACCAGGAAATTAAAGAAGAACTAAAAATATTCATGGAAACAAATGAAAATGAAAACACAACTGTTCAAAATTTTTGGGATGCAGCAAAGGCAGTCCTAAGAGGAAAGTATATAGCAATAAAAGACTTTCTCAAGAAACAAGAAAGGTCTCAAATACACAACCTAACCCTACACCTAAAGGAGCTGGAGAAAGAACAGCAAATAAAGCCTAAACCCAGCAGGAGAAGAGAAATAATAAAGACCAGAGCAGAAATCAATGAAATAGAAACCAAAAGAACAGTAGAACAGATCAAGGAAACTAGGAGATTGTTCTTTGAAAGAATTAATAAGATTGATAAACCCCTGGACAGACTTACCAAAAAGAAAAGAGAAATGACCCAAATGAATAAAATCATGAATGAAAGAGGAGACATCACAACCAACACCAGAGAAATACAATTATAAGAACATATTATGAGCAACTCTATGCCAGCAAAATCAGATAATCTAGAAGAAATGGATGCATTCCTAGAGATGTATCAACTACCAAAACTGAACGAGGAAGAAATAGAAAACCTGAACAGACCCATACCACTAAGGAAGTTGAAGCAGTAATCAAAAATCTCCCAAGAGGGGTGCCTGGGTGGCTCAGCCATTAAGCGTCTGCCTTCGGCTTGGGTCATGATCCCAGGGTCCTGGGACCGAGCCCCACATTGGGCTCCCTGCTCCGCAGGAAGCCTGCTTCTCCCTCTCCCACTCCCCCTGCTTGCGTTCCTGCTTTCACTAACGCTCCCTCTGTTAAATAAATAAATAAAATCTTAAAAAAAAAAAAAAATCTCCCAACAAACAAGAGCCCAGGGCCAGATGGCTCCCCAGGGGAATTCTACCAAACATTTAAAGAAGAATTAATACCTATTCTTCTGAAACTGTTCCAAAAAATAGAAATGGAAGGAAAACTTTCAAACTCATTTTATGAGGCCAGCATTACCTTGAGCCCAAAATCAGACAAAGACCCCATCAAAAAGGAGAATTACAGACCAATATCCCTGATGAACATGGATGCAAAAATTCTCACCAAAATACTAGCCAATAGGATCCAACAGTACATTTAAAGGATTATTCACCACAACCAAGTGGGATTTATCCCTGGGCTGCAAGTTTGGTTCAACATCTGCAAATCAGTCAATGTGATACATTAATAAAAGAAAGAACAAGAACCATAGGATCCTCTCAATAGATGCAGAAAAAGCATTTGACAAAGTACAGCATCTTTTCTTGATTAAAACTCTTCAGAGTGTAGGGATAGAGGGTACATACCTCAATATCATAAAAGCCATCTATGAAAAACCCACAGCGAATATCATTCTCAACAGGGAAAAACTGAGAGCTTTCCCCCTAAGGTCAGGAACACGGCAGGGATGTCCACTATCACCACTGCTATTCAACATAGTACTAGAAGTCCTAGCTACAGCAATCAGACAACAAAAAGAAATAAAAGGCATCTGAATTGGCAAAGAGGTCAAACTCTCACTCTTTGCAGATGATATGATACTTTATGTGGAAAACCCAAAAGACTCCACCCCAAAACTGTAGAACTCATACAGGAATTCAGTAAAGTGGCAGGATATAAAATCAATGCACAGAAATCAGTGGTATTCCTATATACCAACAACAAGACAGAAGAAAGAGAAATTAAGGAGTCGATCCCATTTACAATTGCACCCAAAACCATAAGATACCTAGGAATAAATCTAACCAAAGAGGCAAAGGATCTGTACTCAGAAAACTATAGAATACTCATGAAAGAAATTGAGGAAGATGCAAAGAAATGGAAAAACATTCCATGCTCATGGATTGGAAGAACAAAGATTGTGAAAATGTCAATGCTACCTAGAGCAATCTACACATTTAATGCAATCCCTATCAAAATACCATCAACTTTTTTCAAAGAAATGGAGCAAGTAGTCCTAAATTTTTTATGGAACCAGAAAAGACCCTGAATAGCCAGAGGAATGTTGAAAAAGAAAAGCAAAGCTGGTGGCATCACAATTCTGGACTTCAAGCTCTATTACAAAGCTGTCATCATCAAGACAGTATGGTACTGGCACAAAAACAGACACATAGATCAATGGAACAGAATGGAGAGCCCAGAAATGAACCCTCAACTCTATGATCAATAATCTTCGACAAAGCAGGAAAGAATGTCCAATGGAAAAAAGACAGTCTCTTCAACATATGGTGTTGGGAAAATTGGATAGTCACATGCAGAAGAATGAAACTGGACCATTTCCTTACACCACACACAAAAATAGACTCAAAAATGGATGAAAGACCTAAATGTGAGACAGAATCCATCAGAATCCTAGAGGAGAACACAGGCAGCAACCCCTCCGACCTCAGCCACAGCAACTTTTTCCTAGAAACATCGCCAAAAGCAAGGGAAGCAAGGGCAAAAATGAACTATTGGGACTTTATCAAGATAAAAAGCTTTTGCACAGCAAAGGAAACAGTCAACAAAACCAAAAGACAACCGACAGAATGGGAGAAGATATTTGCAAATGACATATCAGATAAAGGGCTAGTATCCAAAATCTATAAAGAACTTATCAGGGCGCCTGGGTGGCTCAGTTGTTAAGCGTCTGCCTTCGGCTCAGGTCATGATCCCAGCGTCCTGGGATCAAGCCCCGCATCGGGCTCCCTGCTCAGCGGGGAGTCTGCTTCTCCCTCTCCCTCTCCCCCTGCTTGTGTTCCCTCTCTCACTGTGTCTCTCTCTGTCAAATAAATAAATAAATAAATCTTTAAAAAAAAAAAAAAGAACTTATCAAACTCAACACCCAAAGAACAAATAATCCAATCAAGAAATGGGCAGAAGACATGAACATTTTTCCAAAGAAGACATCCAAATGGCCAAGAGACACATGAAAAAGTGCTCCATATCACTCAGCATCAGGGAAATACAAATCAAAACCTCAACGAGTCAGAATGGCTAAAATTAACAAGTCAGGAAATGACAGATGTTGGCGAGGATGAGGAGAAAGGGGAACCCTCTTACAGTGTTGGTGGGAATGCAAGCTGGTGCAGCCACTCTGGAAAACAGTATGGAGGTTCCTCAAAAAGTTGAAAATAGAGCTACTGTACGATCCAGCAATTGCACTACTGGGTATTTATCCCAAAGATACAAATGTAGTGATCTGAAGGGGTACATGCACCCCAGCATCCACAATAGCCAAACTATGGAAAGAGCCAAGATGTCCATCAACAGATGAATGGATAAAGAAGATGTGGTATATATATACAATGGAATATTATGCAGCCATAAAAAAAGAAGAAATCTTGCCATTTGCCATGATGTGGATGGAACTAGAGGGTATTATGCTAAGCGAAATAAGTCAATCAGAGAAAGACATGTATCATATGATCTCACTGATGTGAAGAATTCTTAATCTCAGGAAACAAACTGAGGGTTGCTGGAGTGGTGGGGTGTGGGAGGGATGGATAGCTGGGTGATGGACACTGGGGAAGGTGTGTGCTGTGGTGAGCGCTGTGAGTTGTGTAGGACTGATGCATCACGGACCTGTACCTCTGAAACAAATAATACATTATATGTTAAAAACAAAAAAAAAAAGAAGAAGAAGAAGATAGTAGGAAGGGAAAAATGAAGGGGGGAATCAGAGGGGGAGACGAACCATGAGAGACTATGGACTCTGAGAAACAAACTGAGGGTTCTAGAGGGGAGGGGGGTGGGGTGATGGGTTAGCCTGGTGATGGGTATTAAAGAGGGCACGTATTGAATGGAGCACTGGTTGTTACACACAAACAATGAATCATGGAACACTACATCCAAAATAATAAATTAATTAAAAAAAAAAAGAATTCTATTGATGCTTCCCTAAAAAAAAATAAATAAATAGATTTGAGATAAATCCAGGCACTCAACTTAACAGTGGCCTTCCATTTTCCTTCACCTCGTAAACCCCTTCCAGCTCTAGATAGAGCAACAGTACTTCATACATACATGCATCCATCCATTTATTTCATTCAGTAAATATTTATTGAAAGTTTTCTGTGTCGGGCACTTTTCTAAGGACTAGAGATACAACAGTGAACAACAACAAAAAATCCAACTGAGTAAGAAAGAAAATTAAAAATGACAACAGTAAATATAGAGTAGGTCATATAAAGATAAGGACTATAGAAAAAATAAAACAGAATAATGTAATAAGAATTGACCGAGGAATGAGAGTTGCTGTTTTATATAATTTTGTCAAGCAAGTGACTGGTAAGTTGAGATTTGATCAGATTCCTGCAGGTAATGGGGGAGTGAGCCACATAGCTATCTGAGGAAAAGGCCATGAGGCAAGATTGTCCTGGTATGTTTGGAATTGGCTGGGACAGAGCAAGCCAGAGGTCAGGGAGCATGAAGAGGGTCAGACAATGTAAAAGTAAGAAGTATTACTACAAGGACTTTTACCCTAACTAACTGAGAGCAGAAGTTACTGGCAGGTTTTCAGCAGAGCTGTGATGTTATCTAACAAATGTTTTTAATAGACCTTTCTGATGGCCAGTTTGGTAAGGATAGACTTGACATGGTGTGGTAGGTAGAATAATGTCCTTGTCCTTATCCCTCGAGACTTTGAATTTGCTATGTCATGTAGCAAAGGGGAATTAAGGTTGCAAATGGAATTAAGGTGGCTAATCAGATGGGGAGAGATAAGGAGATTATCATGGAATCTCTGGGTGGGCCCAATGTCACCACAGGGGTCCCTATAAGTGAAAAGGGGAGGCTAGGAGAGTCAGAGTCAGAGTGATACAATGTTGAGACTTGACCACCACTGCCGTCTTTGAAGATGGAAGGGGGCCATGAGTCAAGAAATGTGAGCAGCCTCTAGGAGCTGGAACAGACAAGGAAATGGATTCTCCTCAGACCCTCTAAAAGGAATGCAGCCAACACATTTTAGACTTCTCATATCCAGAATTCTAAGATAATAAACTTGCTTTGTTTGAAGCCACTAAGTTTGTGCTAATTTGTTACAGCAGCAATAAGAACTAATACAGATGGAGTGCGAAGGTGGATGTAGAGAGACACTTACCATGTGCCTGACCCTGGGTTAGATGCTAATGATAAAAGGAGAGATGTGGTTTCTATCATCAAAAAGCACACAGTCTAAAAGAGAGAGGCATATAAACAAGTAATTATGGGACAGAGTAAAAACTGCAGTACAAATGTACATATAAGGTTCATCCTACCACAAAGGGAGAAGTTATCAGTCCCCTTCCTCCTTTGGGAATTAGGAAAATGCTCCATAAAGGATCTAGATGAACTTTGAGGAAGAAAAAGGACCGGACACGCCAAATGGTAGGATCAGCACATACAAAAGCACAGAGATATGAAATAGGGTGGGATGGTCCACAACTATAGTTTGGAGGGTCACCAATTTTGTGGAGTGGTGGGAAATGAACTGTGAGACCCAGATCATGAAGAGTTTTCCATACTAAGAACTGTAGACGTGGGAATAATTGCAGGAGGCTAATCAGGGATTTAATCTGTTTTGCAAAGTTCATTCCAGGGGCAGTGAGGAGCATATATTGGACAAGAATGAAACTGAAGGCCAGGATTGAAAACATAGAGACTTAAAGAAGAGAGAAAAATACAAGAGTAGTAGACTCAATAGGACTTGATGACTGATTGGACGTGGGTGTTGGAAGAGAAGGACTAGTCTAACATTACTCTAAGATTTGGGTTTGGCTGATTTATCAGGGAGAATTAGGTTTGGCTATGAATAACAAGGACAAAACATAGCAAAGGCTAGAGAAGACTGATACTTAATTTCTTGTGTGTAAATCCAGAAGTTGGCAATTAGGATGAATGGCTCTGCTCCGCGAAGCCCGCAGAGACCTCAGCTTCTTCCTGCATATAATTCAGTATTCCCCAGGTGTGGCTCTCGGTCTTGTGGCCCAAGATGGCCACACAAGCTCTTGTCATCATGTTCACATTCAGGCAGCAGGATGGGGGAAGAAACAAAGAAAATAAAGGCAAAGGAAAGATTTTAAAGGTTTAAAGGTTTATTTTAACGTTTTTTAAAGTATTTTAAAAGTTTTCAAAAACCACCATGTGATGCATCTATTTGCATTCTTATGGCCAAAACTTAGCCACAGAGAGATTGGGAAAGTAACCTTTATTCTGAGTGGTCATTAATCCAGCTAAAAATATGAAATTGTATTACTATGGAAGGACAGGAGAACAGATATTGAGAGACAACAGCATCTCTGCCCCAGCTGATCCTTGGAGGATATTATCAATGAACCAGATAGAGAGTAAAGAAGGAAGAAGTGAAGACAAAAGAGAAAGAACTTGGTGTGTGTCATGCTGAGTTTCAGGGGTTTGGAGACTATAAAAATGGAGCTGTCCAATGGTTATTAGAAAAACAGATTTGAAGAGCAAGATCAAGAAATGTCCTAGAAGTAAATACTTGGAAATCATTCTGATTTCATCCAAATGGAATCTGAAGAATACCAAAAGGAAAGATCAAGATTCTTGGCAATGCCAATATTTATAGGAAACATAGGAAATAGGAGTCAGCAAAGGCACACAGAGAGACAACCACAGTAAAGTGGCATCCTAGAAAACAAAGGAGAAACGAGTTTTGAAAATGTAACAAGAGCAGTGTCGAGTCTTCGAAAGGACAAGGAAGACCTGTTGGAGAAGGAACCACACAAATTAGCCCCTAGAAGGTCATTGTGAAGGTTGGCAGGATGATTCCAGGGAGGTGATGAAGGGAGAAACTACACTGAAGAGAGTTAGAAGAATTTTTTTATAAGTGGAATGAAAATATACATCTTTTAAAGATGAAAAGTTTAGCAAAGGGGAAACACAGGGTGACAGAAGAAACTTCTACAAAGAGAGACTTGGATGTATGTAGAAAATGATATCATTTCATATGAATTTCTGTTTTGGATCAAGTAATGGCAACCATGCTCCCAGGGGGGAAGGGGAGGCAAACCGGTGGTCTACACCAGTGCTTGCCCACTGCTACAGCAAACCAGCCTCCACATTGACCCACGGGCACTCAACACTCAAACAGATATCCAAAGAGCTTGTTTTGGCCTCTAATTTTATTTTATACTTATTCTCTCTAATTAGGTCTCTCTCTACATCACCAACTCCCGCTCCCTCGCTGACCTCCCCCACTGCAAAAACCTTAACTGTTTTTTTTTGTTTTTTTTTTAAACAGGATCTTGCCTTTTCATTTATAGAGCTGGAAGGATGTAAGTCTGAAACAGCCATATTTTTATAATATGTTTTTACTACATGTAGAAAGCCTGTACGAAGTAGGAGAAAATTAAACCAACCCAGAGAAGGAAACAGAGGAATGAGACGTGGGAAGGAGAGGGCAGTAGGAATGTGATGGTTACTGAACCCCTGGTTCTAGGCCTGACACCCTTGCAGCTGATCTGACTACCGGCTTACACAGTTCTTCTTCCCCTCCATGAGGCACCCGGTGACTGTCCAGTAATTTCCCCTTTTTGATTAGACTAAGTTCGGGAGTGATTTCTCTGACTTAACTGAATACACATGAAGACTGATATGAACCCCTTTCCAAAACCCGACTCCCACCCTGAGGTATACTCAAATGGGAAGAAATATAATAATCATGTAGGTCTGGGCAGCCAAGCATCCAGAACAAATATAAGTGGCTTCATTGTGGTCAAAAACTCCAGACAAATGAGCTCACAATACCCAGCAACTGTTTTGGAGGAATGATGGTAAATCCTTCTGAAGGCCAAAGTTCAGCTGTTTGGAAACTTAGAGAAGTTTGGAATAAAGAAGTACAGGAAGATACATAAGTACACAAAGATACAGAAGTTTAGCAAGAATTGTGAACATGAAGAAAATAAGACTGATACAGAGTTCTATGTGAATTAGGAAAACTAAAAGTGAATTGCTTGAGAATAATTGAATGAATTATTTTACCAAACAGAGAAATGTACTGGGGCTCAGGGATTGCTTTGGGTAAATACAGATTGTCAAGATGACCCAAGGACACTAACTTTAATAACAAACTGTTTGGCACTGGTAATTGCCATCCCATCAAATACTAAAAGTTCATTTCACTTAAACAAGTATTTACTGAATATCTATTAGGGACCCAGATAGAAAAATTCAAAATAAACATGAGACGCAGCTCTGACCTCAAAAGCTTAAGTGTTTTGGGGAAGACAAGACAACATATGTGAGGGGCACCTGGGTGGCTCAGTTGTTTTGCATCTGCCTTTGGCTCGGGTCATGATCCCAGGGTCCTGGGATAGAGCCCGTATTGGGCTTCCTGCTCAGCGGGAAGCCGGCTTCTCCCTCTCCCACTCCCCCTGCTTGTGTTCCCGTCTCTCGCTGTGTCTCTCTCTGTCAAATAAATAAATAAAATCTTTAAAAAAAAAAAAAAAAAGACAACATGTGAAACGCAAGGACCCAAATATGTGGTATTTTACCTCAAAGATTTCCGTAACATAGGAAAACTGAAGGCTTTTGCCTCTCCCCTTACAACATGAGAGGGTTCCATTTCCTAAATTAGACCAGCCTAGAAAGGAAAACACAGAACCTTGAGAATTACCCACACTTTTTGCCCACTGAAAACTCAAAATATTAAAACCAGAAACATATGAAAGAAAATGAACTTTGGCCAATTGGTAAACAGTAGAGGGCTTTCAACATACCTGCAACCCCCAAACTAGGTACACTGACAGGAAGCTAAACACAAAAAGAATGTCCAAGGATGTCGAATTATCTTTTACCCGCAGTATGGACTTGAGGTCATGAAAATGACAGCAAACAAACAACAAGGAGAATAAATATAAAAACATTAAAACTTTGTGCTTCCAAAAAAAATATTTAAAAAGAGAGATGTTCTCTCTAAATTTCACAAATAATATTTCCATAAACGTTATTGTTATTATAATACTTAGAATTTAAAGGTGAAAGTAAAATTAGGATCGCAGAAATAATGCATTAACAAAGCAAACCAACCACAAGTAAGAAGTGCTGAGTGAATGAATGAATGAACAAAGGTTACACTAAATGATTCTGGGGCTATTTTTATTATTCACGTGTCTCTAGGGAAGAAGAAAACTGTTTAATCATACAGTTGCCCAGATTTTACTGCAATGCAAGTTTCAATTCTCTGTATCTCCTTACAATTGCAATTTTTAAAAATATATGCCTTTACCGGAAAAAAAAAATAGCAGTCCTAATACAATCCAGGAATATTTTCCAGCTTGAAGCTTACTTTCATATTCATGGAGTGAAAATTTTTAACTGAATTGAAACACATAAAAACACGCTCATTATTTTATGCACCCATACACATTTTGGATTCTTCATATTACTTTTCCCGGGCATCCCAATGAGTTCTAAGAAAAACTCTACTGGGATTATATTTCATCTGCATGGTTAAAAGAAGGATGATTGGCACCTTTGTAATTTGGTGGTGGTTTTTAACTCAAATTCCAGATTACAGAGGTTTTAACTCTTGCAATCACAGCTCTTTAGAACACACCAGTGAATCTCCACAGATTTACCTTTATTAGAAATTATACAAATGAAAAGATGAAAGAAAGAGACATCCTCTTTAATTTTTTGCAGATCAATTCTCTGAATGTTGTAGACATCCCTCACCTTAATTCTAACACATTTAAAACATCTGAGGAGAAAAAGGTAAACGGATCCCATGACAACTTTGGCTAAGCCTTTCATTAATTACTGTTTCATGGACCATGGCACTTCCTGTGGTTAATGGTTGATACCACCTGGTGGCCGGCAGGATAGGTAGGAAACTCAGATTCAATGAGGCTCAAAGGGATCTTGAGAGACCACTTAAATCTATTTCTCTGCCTTTAGAAAACCACTAGGGAAATATCAAATTTTTGAAGACTTTCAAGAAAGTAGATTCCAGGATACAAGAACAGCAACTCCAAAAAAATCTTCAGTGTCTAGCAACCCTCATCATCAATTCTCATTGTCATTGTCAAGATATTTTAAATCTGTGAGCCTGGAAACTAGATGCAGGGCACAACTAACCTCTGAACGTCAACTCATCTGCCAATGGTGAGTGACTACCCAGGAAATATACATAACTCACATCTGCACTTCAAGAAAGAAGAATTCAAACCCTCCTCATTTCTAAGCCAGAGTGACTTCCATTCTCTTTAGAATAAAATATTGATTCCAGGAGGATGAAACCACCTGTCCCATTTCTATTTGCCAGAACTAGTCAAGATTTGAGATTTTCAAATTTTATTGTTCTCTTGGATTCTTCTCTGTGAAATCTATTTTTCCATTGGAAGCATGAATGTGAACTCGTGCTTTAAGGACTTAAAAGGAAACACACCCTTTAAATGCTAAGTATGTCTATAATTATTTAGTGTCTGTTTAAATAAAGGCAAGGGCACCTGGGTGGCTCAGTTGGTTAGGCGGCTGCCTCCAGCTCAGGTCATGATCCTGGAGTCCCAGGATCGAGTCCCTCATCGGCTCCCTGCTCAGCAGGAAGTCTGCTTCTCCTTTTGACCCACCCCCTCTCATGCTCTCTCTCTCTCTCTCTCATTCTCTCTCTCAAATAAATAAATAAAATC
Source organism: Phoca vitulina (assembly GCF_004348235.1). NCBI lineage: Eukaryota > Metazoa > Chordata > Mammalia > Carnivora > Phocidae > Phoca > Phoca vitulina. The sequence continues at coordinate 22,092,191 of NW_022589712.1, read as the reverse complement.
TTTTAAAATAAATAAATAAAGGCAAGAATTGCTCCAAACAAAAAATGTTACTTATTTTTGTTGATCATAGGATCCTGGAGAAGGTGGGATTTTGTTGGGGGTGGGGAGGGAATAATGCCTGGAGCGTGTAACAAGGAGAAACTAGGTAAAAATTATGATAGTTATAAGTCAAGAACATCCCAGGCCAATTACTCTTTTCTTTTCTTTTTTTTTTTTTTAATCACATCAAATCTTGAGTCAGACTCCAGACTACATCAAGCTGTGGAGTTTGTTGCTCCGTCTATCCCCAATAGCAACCAAGAGCTTGGGTGGCATATGTTCTTAACCAAAATGTGGCTTGAAGAACAAATTGAGGAGACAGAACATAAGATGGTTAGAGATTTACAAGTCAGGACATAAAGAGTAGATCTGTGAGTCTCCCAAAACCAATGTTTATGGAAAGAAAAATTACCCAAGTGTTTCCAAAGGAAAGAATAGAACGAAGGAAAGAAGAAGGAGAATTTGGAAACATTCTAAGAGGTAGAGAGAAGAATGGAAATAAAAGCAAAGGGAGATGAGAGTATCAACTTGTGTACTGATCGTGACTATCAGGGAAGCTGAATGTGTGTATCTTCATGTATGTATGTGTATGGAGTCAAAAGACTTGCATTTTGTACCCAGATTTAGACCTCAATGGTGACATGACCTTAGCACATGCATTGGTTTGCTAGGGCTACCAAAATAACGTACCACAGTTTTAGTGACCTAACCAACAAAAATTTATTTTCTTACAGTTCTGGAGGCTAGAAGTCTGAGATCAAGGTGTCACCAGGATTGGTTCTTTTTGAGGCCTTATTGATGATGATTCTTTTTCTCCCTTCATCCTCACGTGGTCTTCTTTCTGTTCCTGTATGAGTCCTGATTTCCTCTTCTTATAAGGACAGCAGTCATGGTGAGTAGTGCCCACCGAATGACCTCATTTTAACCTAATTACCCTGTTAAAGGCTCTCTCTCTAAATATAGTTACATTCTAAGGTGCTGGGGGTTGGGATTTCAACATATGAAAGCGGGGGGCACATACTCAGCCCATAAAGGCACATTATCTTTTCAAGGTACCTTTTATTAAAAAGAGGACTATAATGAGAAGTAACTCATAGTACTATTATAATGACTAAATGAAGTAATACTTTTTTTTGAAGTAATACATTTTAAAAGTTAAATGTCCAACAGTAGGAAAATGGTTAATTATATAATATCCATACAAATGAATATTAAACAAAAAAATAGGAAAAGGTTTTAATCACATAAAATAATACCTGTGATTATATTAAGGGTTTTTTTGTTGGGTGTTTTTTTTGTTTTGGGGGGTTTGTTTGTTTGTTTGTTTTTGGTTTTGTCTTAGGGAGGGAGAGGGGGATGGGGGAGAGGGACAGAAGAAGAAGAGAGAGAATCTTAAACAGGCTTCACACCCAGAGTGGAGCCTGACATGGAACACAATCTCAAAACCCTGAGATCATGACCTGAGCCAAAATCAAGGGTTGGACACAACCAACTGAGCCACCCATGAGAGCCCCAATATTAAGTATTTTTAAAAAAGAATCCTTTTTTTATAGGTATGTGAACATATATAAATATATTTATTTAACAAAAATATTTATTGGAGGAAAACAGACTAAAATGTTTATTATGGCTAAATTTGAGTGGTGATAATTTTCAGAGATAATCTTCATTCTTGCTAAACTAATTTGTATTTTCTAAGTTATCTACAATGTACATGCATTTGTTTTATTTTATTTTGCATCAGGATAATACTCAAATTAATTTTGAGTCAAGTGTACTGTAAGGCTCCAACCCTCCCCATCTTCAAGTCCTGTTACACGACTCACTACTTTCAACTCTTTTGCCTATATCTCCTGTTACTTACCTCCATGTTTCTAACACAAGTTTTAACCTTTTTTTCTTGATATTCCCATTTTTTCCTATTGACTTCCTACTACAGCAATGAGGGATTAGGCCTCTTACACTTACAATTCCCGCCCGCAGACATTTTCCCTCTCCTAACATCCTCATATAGTTTTATTAACCTGGTATTAAATAAATATCCTGCGTTTACATTTGATGACAAATAAAATCTCCTTTCTTAGTTCTAAAAATTGTTGACATCTTTCCTTGATTGTCATCCTTTCTCCCAAAAGCCAGCCTTTTATAAGGAATAGAAAAAGGTTATATTTTAATTATAAACTTTTTTGAAAATAAACATGAAATGATTTAATCACATAATTTACATGGCATAAATAAATACATACATATGGTAGCATCAATGCATACATCTATGCTTAAATCTTGGCTTTGCCATTTAGTAGCTGCGGTAATTTTGGAAGATACTTAACCCTTCCTAGGTGGATGTAAGTGTGGAGGTCAGTGGGAATGTCCATGCTGAGTCAGATGGGCAAATAGGGAGAAATGAAGGTGAGGGGTGTGGAGGGCATCCTGGGAAGCAGGGATGGCAACAAAATAGTAGAAGCAGGAAAGCGTGATTGGTGGTGAGTGTCAGGCAGACAGGGGTTGCTGGAACATAAAGTATGCAGTAAGGCACATTACCGCAAACATGGCGGCTTAAACAATGTAAATCAACAAACTGAATATAAGAATTCATTACAATTCCAAACCTAATAGCACTTAGAAAACATTCCAGCATCCTAGTGTTGGAAAGTTATGACCTAGTAGGAGAGAAAATCTAGTCTCTTGCTGTTGGTTTTCAATTCTCTTGGGAGCTTCCCTGGTGTGATCTGAATTTGAACCCCACATTCAGAGTACAGGGAGAAACCGAAGAAAGATGCAGACCACTCCAGCTTGGTAGGTGGCAGTTTTAATAAGCAAAGGGAACTTACATATGAGGTTTGTCTTGGTGACAGCAAGATGAATGGATCCCCGCATCCACCTTCCAAATTTTTGAAGTTTATGTAGAGAGAGGCCTTAACTGGGTTCAAGCAAGTATACTGTGCAGGTGTTCGCAATACTCCATCATTACCTCAAGACTGTGTCCTTGGAGAAACCTCTGGGAGCAGGAAAGGCATGCAGAACCCACATTCCAAGGACAGGGCAGGGAGTGAGCAGCCTCAGGTCACCTAGATCCAGCTTATGGGTCAACCAGCAGTCACATCTTTTTGATGACCAACACTCGCTCCTCTGTTTATTTAGTCACCCATGTAACAATATTGATTGCCTATTACATACCAGGCAATGTTGTAAGCAATCAAGATACAGCCATGAACAAGACACAAACCCTTTACACCCATGAGACTTAAAAAAATATGTGGGCAAGAAAGACAACGAAAAGAAAATAAGAAAAATAAATAAATAAAGTCCCAGTAATGGTAAGTGCAATGAATAACAAGAATAAGGGAGGGTAGGAGATAAGGATATAGGAGGAGGGAAGGGAAAGAAGGTAGGGAAGAAGGGAAAGAGAAAGGGAGGGAAAGTGGAGGCGGCTCTTTTACCCACAGTGGCAGGGGAACCTTTTCAAGAAGATGCTTGAATGTAGCAAAGGAGTGAGCCAGGCAAAGATCCAGAGAAGAGCTTTGCAAGCAGAAGGAACAGGAATGCAAGGACCTGAAGCAAGACCAGTGTGGCCAGAGCAGAGCGAGGACAGAATGGTGGAAAACAGACAGGGATGAGATCCTGTCAGACTGTGTAGACCAGACTGAGGCATTTTCATTTCTCTTTCTCTTTGTCTATTTGTTTGTTTTGTTGTTTTTTACAATGATGAGAAGCTGTTGGAGTATTCTGAGCGGGGCATGACGGGACCTCTTTTCAGGGGCCAGGGCTTTTGTGTTGGCAAATTTCTTAGCACTTCTCTCAGACTGGGTTCTCTGTTATTTCTGCATGTTTTTTGAAGCGATTCTAGACAGCTCCAGGCCAGCTTCCCACCTCATGCAGGTAAGGACCTCCTTCAGAAGTGGTCATTAGATTTTCCAATGAGAACACAGAAAGTGGTGGGGGCTGGGGAGCATTCACAAGGACAGTGGAGTTAGAATGGGAGTGAGTGAGCCCATCGTAGCCCAGTTACCCATGACCATGGAGTGACTGCTTGACAGTTTTAGCTACATTTCATGTAACTAAACATGATTCGTGTATGAACGTGTGTTCATATCAGCAGGGCTTCCTCCATGGTCCTCTACTTCAATAAGGAGAAAGCCTGCTCTCATGGCTATTCCTGGGATATATTGGGTTTTCCCATCCTGTGTGCAGATGTGTAGCTGGGAGTTCTGCAACAGGCCAGGTCAACTGCATGGAGTAACATCAGCTACTATCTTCTAGTTCCTATCAAGTTCTATTCACTGTGTATTTAAATATATTATTTCTAACTTTCACAACCATTCCTTAAGAACCTGAAGTTTAGACAGATTACAGAACTCACCCAAGGTCACATAAGAAGTGGCAATGCCAAGGAGCGCCTGCGTGGCTCAGTTGGTTGGGCTTCCGACTCTTGGTTTCAGCTCAGGTCATGATCTCAGGGTCGTGAGATAGAGCCCCATGTCAGCTCTGTGCTCAGCTCAGAGTCTGCTGGAGATTCTTTCCCCCCTCCCTCTCCCTCCCCTTCTGCTCTTCCCCCCTCACCCCCCCCCACTCACACGTGTGTGCTCTCTCTCTTTTTCTCTCTAAAATAAATAAATAAAGGGACACCTGGGTGGCTCAGTTGGTTAAGCATCTGCCTTCAGCTCAGGTCATGATCCTAGGGTCCTGGGATCGAGTCCTGCATCAGGCTCCTTACTCGGCGGGAAGCCTGCTTCTCCCTCTGCCTGCCGCTCCCCCCTGCTTGTGCGCTCTCTCTTTCTCTGACAAATAAATAAATAAAATCTTTTAAAAAATAAAATAAATCTTTTTTAAAAAAAGTGACAATGCTGGGATTTGAGCCCAGTGTTGCCTCGCTGCAAAGTCTGCACTTTTTTTCTTCTACCATGCTGCCCCCAAATAGGTCAAATGACTAGAAAATAAGATTTAATTGTCATTGTAAGTTGTCCCTACCAGTTTACTTTATGTAAAATTCCATATGGCTCAAATTTCATAATAAAAGTCAAGAAAGTCTCTGGGTCCTAGGGCAGCAGCCTTGGAATTTTTATCATAACTTATTTTATTGGATAGTTTTTGAAATAAGTAGACCTTAATTGAAAATTAGAAGAACTTTGTCATACACAATTTTTAAATAAATAATTTCATTCAATGAATTTTCTAGGACCTGAAATTGCTTTTCTCCAAAAAAAAATCTTATTTAAACACAGACAATAGCTAAAGTGCAGAGAACAGAGCATTATCTGAGGGTTATTTACAATTATCAGTCCTTTTTGGTTGCTATTTTTCTGTGAACAGATTGGCTCAAGACAGCCTCATTTTCACCTGTCTGCCCATGGTTTGCCAATTCTATGTATCCAACACTACTTCTGAGAGTATACTCACTCTTCCTCGGTCTCTCTCTCTGCCTATCTCTCTCTCTCTCTTTCTCTCTCTCTCTCTCTCTCTCTCACACACACACACACACACACACACACACACTCATTCATGTCTTCTATAGAGAAATTAACTCTATAGAAGATTTTGGGGGCAGAATAAAATGCATTGTGCCCAAACCAACAAAACAGAGATGGGCCAACTACCAGGGTCTGGATGTGGTATTTCACTAACTCCCTTATGTAGGTCAATGCTGGAATAATATTGTCCAGGTAGAGATTTTGCCTTGGTGGCTATGATGTGATCCTGATTAAACTAGTCTTCATACACCATGAGCACTAAATGACAGAATTAGAATATTAAATATAGAAGGGACCTTGAAGATATCCACGTTCAACCTCCATAATAAATAGGTGAAAAAAAAACAAGGTCTTGTTCAAAGGTTGCTGGGCAATTAAAAGGTGACATGAGACTAGAACTCAGGTCCTCTTACCTCCAGAGAAACTTCCCTTCCTCAGCCTACCATGCTTTATCCTGAATTCACGATCAACAGAAACTATGCATTCCTCTAAAACCTGAGTTAGGGAGAACACATCTATATGAAAATCCATGTCCTCTGATACCAATACCCTCTGATTTCCCTGGATGGAGCCCATTTCTCTTTTCCCATCTTCCCAGCCCAGTGACTGTAACTTCTTTCTTCTGAAATGCCATCATGCTTGTCACCACTCACCTGTAGGAACTTCAGAATTCAGGCCAAATCCTGTTGAACAGGAAAAGAGATTGAAGGAACATTGCCTCTTCCAGTGTAGAAATTTTATGGCATTTCTCCCCAGTGTATAATATGTGTGTGGTTGTATTTTATGAAACTTTTATGAGAGTACTTCATTTCAGTTCTCTTCCTTTTATGGTGGGCCTGCTCCTATTATTTTTCTGTAGCTGAGGTTTTATTTTTAAATATTAAATTGTGATTATGAAAAGAGGTTCTTTATTCCCAGAGCTGCACTCATGTATATGTAACTTCTTCTGACTTATGTGGAAGCAATTCCCACATCAGAGCTTCAGCCCTGGGCCCATAATTTGCAAGCATCAAATGGAGCCTCATATTGCAATGCAAATTATAGTACCCAGGGATTAGCAGTATAATCGCCCAGTTACAAAGAAGGTAAAGAGGAGAAGAAATTACCATAATGGGCCACAAAATATACACAAGAGAACACTCAGAGGCCTATATGGCAGATTTCACCACCATGTTAAAGCTGTGCTTGCTTTCCTCTGAAAATGTGCTCTCCTTTGTAGAGAAAGATGTTGGCTCCATCTTGGAGGACCTTGACCTTCAGTTGCTTCATGATAGTGATGGATTGGGCTGATTTACTCATATCCTCTCATCTGAACTGTGAAATGACCAACCAGGATTTGGGATAGTTTTAAAAGCTGTACTTCCGTGGATGGGTAGGTTGAAATATAAACACATGGAAATTGAGGGAAAACAGCATTCTAGGAGGAGGAAAGGGAGTTAGCGAAGGTGTCAAGACAAGAAGACCTGTCTGAAGAAAAGCACAGTTCAGTTGGGCTAAAGTGTGAGGTGAGACATTTCTGGTACACAGAGATTTGAACTTCAGCTCCCATTACCCAAGAAAGCTTAGAGCCTGGACCTCTAGACCCAGGTGAATGAGTCCATTTGAAGGTGACGCTTCCTCTAGTACACTAAACATCTATGGCTGGGCCAAGATTCCAGAAAGCCCTCTCAATGGAGGATGAAAAAGACCCAGAATTCTTCCATTTTGATTCGTAGGATCTCTCCAACTAAAGCAAATCACAATTTCTTCTAGGATGATGCATAATACCATAGTGAACATAGGTAGTTCTTCCTCAAATCACTTGGAAATGGGCAAGGAATAACCCAGTGTTTCTTATTCAAGAAATATTTGTTAATTAAGTTATTTAAATTCTTTTTTTTAATTCAACAGCTATTGAGTGCCTACTGAAGACAAAGATAGAAAATAAATAAATAAATAAGACACAGTCCCCTCACACAGTCCCTTCTTGGACAGTTGGAGATGACAATCAGACGATTTTAGTAAACTCTGGTAAAAGAAATGCTAGGGAAATGTGAATGGGATTGTGTGAACCAGAAGAGGGGTACAGACCCCTCCTAGGTGGAGGTCAGTGGGAATGTCCAAGCTGAGTCAGATGGACAAATAGGATTTGACCAAGCAAATGGTGGCTGGAGGGAGAAAGGGCGGTGAGGGCAGGAAGGGCATTCCAGGCAGCAGAGATAACAGCCGAACAGCAGAAGTGGGAAAGAGCATGATTGGTGGGGAGTGTCAGGCCAACAGAGGTTGCCAGAACATAAAATACTAAGTAGCATGTAGTATTTCCTATGGCTGCTATAACACATTACCACAAACATGGTGGCCTTAAACATGGTGGCAATAAATCTGTTGTCTTTACAGTTCTGGAGGTCAGAAATCCACCTCAGTCTTACTGGGCTAAAGTCAAGGTGTCGGCAGTGCTGGCTCCTTCCAGAGGCTCTGAAGGGGAGAATCTGTTTCCTTGCCTTCATCTTCTACTTTGGGTCTGTGTTCCTTGCCTTGTGGCTCCTTCCCTCATATTCAAAGTGAAAGACTCCAATCTCTCCTTTTGTCATCATATCACCTTTTCCTATGATTCTGACTTCCCTCCCATTTCCTATTTCCTCACTGTCCTTGCCTCCCTCTTCAAAGGACCGCTGTATTTACCTCAGACTCACTTGAGTAATTCTAGGATAACTTCCCATCTCAAGCTCCTTAACTTAATCACATCTGCAAAGTCCCTTTGTATAAGGTAATATGCACAGGTACCAGGGATTGAGACGTGGACATATGGGGGGGCTATGATTCACTCTAGCATATAAGGAATGGCAGGAAAAGAGTTTTAGGAAGCAAAAGGGAATCCAGTAAAAGAGGGAATTGTAAGCCACATCAGGAGCTTGGAAAGAATCCTGTAGTCAGTGGGGAATCTTGTAGGTCATAAGCAGGAGAGAGACAGCACAGTAGAAGCTGAACTGAGGGGGACATGCTGAAAGCAGAGAAGCCACTTGGGAGGGTATTGTGAGAGCTCATGAGAAAGGCTGTTTATGCTTAAAGGTGAGACAGGGCTCCCCAACCCCACATATCCCTCAGAAAAGACAGAGGGACCTCATATCCGAATCCTCCTAAGTCCTTATTAGGGGGGTTCTCTCACTTTCGTTGGTACAACACACTGGTACTTGATGATATGATTAATTATCTAAACTGGTTTTACTGACAATTACATGGGGATAACATGTTAAACTAGGACTGTCCCGTGCCAACTGGGCATATGGTTGCCCTCTGTTTGGAGAAGGCACATTGGCCTGAAATGGCTTGAATCAATGCTAGTTTGGGTTGTTAGAGAGGTCTTCTGACTGATTCAGTTGAGAAAAATTTTCAAGGCAAAGTCAATTAATAGAGCAGCAGTAATTTTTCCTGGGATTATGACTCACAATTCCAAGTGTTAGATGGTGTTATGAAAAAGCATTTGAAAGGTTACCTTAAAATAAACATATTAAGTGATTACATAGTGATGATTACAGTGCACAATTGAAAAAAAAAACAGCTGTTACATGGGTTCTTGTGACATTTAGGAAATGTTTCCAGAGACAGAATCACATCTGGATTCTAAAAATGCTGTGTCTCAAACACCACAGAATTGACCATGATTTGCTCTAGAAAACCATATTAATCCCCAGGTGCCTCCAGTGATGACAAAGACCCTGATGTCAAAATTACATGTGGGGAGTTTAAATAAAACTGTTTCATGAAATATGTATGAGTATATTAATTTCTAAACTAATACCTGGTATTTTGTGTGTTATTTTATTATTTTTTTAAAGATTTTATTTTTATTTATTTGACAGAGAGAGAGAGAGCACAAGCAGGGGGAGCAGCAGAGGGAGAGGGAGAAGCAGACTCCCTACTGAGCAGAGAGCCCGATGTGGGGCTCGATCCCAGGCCCCTGGGATCATGATCTGAGCTGAAGGTAGGGGCTTAACCAACTGAGCCACCCAGGCACCCCTTGTGTGCTATTTTAAATATACACGTGTTGCTAAGTTAATAATTAAAATATAGATAAACATTTGACTACGTATCAATTAAATTAGCCCCCCTCTAAAAATGGTGTTGGAGGGGATGATCTTCTAACTGAAAAAAACAGGGGGCTCTATGCTAAATGTTTATTTCTTCTTTTCTGATATATGCAGTATTTTGAGAGTAAACCCTGCAGGACTTGATAGATAGGATGTTGAATGAAGAAGAAGGATAAGCCACCTGGGGGGGGGGGGGGTGGCATTACCAACTGAACTAGTCAATGGCAAAGACACAGGTTTACAAGTGGTATCCCCCATGGGCAAGGGGATATTAAAAGTCCATTGTTAGCCATGTTGAATTCAAGATGCCCATGGGGGCATACAGAAGATTTTTGGATATGAAATTGGTTAAGGAAATAAGGAACTTTATTTGCATTGGAACCACAGAGGGAAGACAGCCCCAGAAAACTAGAATGAAAGGGAAGAAGCATAGAGACTGAGCATGATGATATAGGAAAGGTCATGAGACTATAAGGTTTTATGTTTCGGGAAGGGAAAGTCAACAAAGATACCTAGACTGTATGGTACAGGATAATCAAGTGGCTTTGGGATTCCTTTTTTTCTTTAATTTTATTTTATTATGTTATGTTAATCACCATACATTACATCATTAGTTTTTGATGGAGTGTGCCATGATTCATTGTTTGCATATAACACCCAGTGCTCCATTCAATACGTGCCCTCTTTAATACCCATCACCAGGCTAACCCATCCTCCCAGCCCCCTCCCCTCTAGAACCCTCAGTTTGTTTCTGATTCCATAGTCTCTCATGGTTCGTCTCCCCCTCCGAATCTCCCCCTTCATTTTTCCCTTCCTACTATCTTTTTTTTTTTAACATATAATTTATTATTTGTTTCAGAGGTACAGGTCTGTGATTCATCAGTCTTACACAATTCACAGTGCTCACCATAGCACATACCCTCCCCAATGTCTATAGTACCAATCAAAAGGAACTCCCTGAAGACATGAGCTAAGACTCAACCATAGTCAAAATCTGGTACAGCCGGTAGGCTAGGGCAGGGTGAGGCCAAAAGACATCAGAGGCCCTGTCTGTAGGGGATGAGGTCTGCTCAGACATCTGTGACTTCTTGGCTCTCAAAACTGAGGTGTAAAAAAAGAAATGGGTAGCACACCCACACATACAAAATAGATAACGAGTTTAATTAATAGATAGAATGTCTGTGTTCCTCCCCATCACCACCAAATTCATATGTTGAAGCCTTAACCGCATTGTGAGAGTTTTAGGAGGCAGAACTTTGAGAAGTGATTAGTTTAGGTGAGGTCATGAGAGTGGAGCCCCCATGATGGGATTAGTGACCTTAGAGGAAGAGACATTAGAGGCTCCTCCCTCTATCTTACAAGGATACAATGAGAAGGCAGAGGTGGCCATTTATAAGCCAGGAAGAGGGCCCTCACCAAAAAACAAATCTGCCAGCACCTTGATGTTGGACTTCCCAACTTCCAGAACTGTGAGAAATAAATGTTGTGAGTTAAGCCACCCAGTCTATGGTGTCATGTCATGGCAGCACGAGCTGAGACAACTGTGCTTTAGAGGACTCGTTGGACTAGAAGGATTTTCATTGTGCATTTCCAGTGTGTTGAGGCATCCAAGTTGCTCAAGAATGGAGCCAGAGGGCTTGTCATCATCAGGAGCAAATATGGGTCCCCAGCCCATAGTCACACCTCTCCACTTCACCGTCTGTGAGGCTCAATGTGATCAGAAGTGAGCGTTGGGACACCCCCCTCCCAACCCCTTCCCTCCTACCCAGAGTGGGGGGAGAGCTTCTGACCCTTGCTGGCTGGACAGAACCAAACAAGTGCCAAGATCTGGTTATGGAGCTGGTTTTCCCTAGCAGTGTCCTGAGGTCACTGGCCCTCCAGACAAGCACAAGCATCTTCTCTTTCCGCAAACATCTGTTCTGTTGGGCCTCCGAGTGGGAGGGTGGGCACTTGGTGGCTGCCTGGCTAGGAAACTACCCATTATGAGCAGTGGATCATCTTGCATTCCATTAAGCATGTGATTACAGCCAGATGCTGTGGTGATGGGCATACAACAACTCCCTATAATAACCATAATTATGATCCTAGTGTTTCTTTAGCTCAACATGCTCTGAACTTCTTAAGTCAGAAGAAATTTGGAAGAATTGCTTATTAGAGGCTGCAATCAAATGGAGAAGAACTTTTTTGGGGGGGGGGGAAGGGGGGAAATTCCTCCCTGACATCTTGGCTTCTGTGCAGCCTGCACTGACATCCTGTGGTGCGGTTCTGGAGTCCAAAATGGACTCGGCTTGGCTCCACATTCCTGCTCTTATTTCCCTTCCTTGCACTTTGCTCTGCCCCACCCCCACCCCACCCCCAACCCCATCTTTCTCAGCTGCTTCTCCTGGCTGGGAGAGAAAAACAAACACCTGCTTGCCCATCCTCTCCCATTCCCCCTGCTGTGGGGGCTTGCTGAGAGGGGCGCCTCCCCTGCCCACTTGGGTGAAGTTCTTGGAATACCCAGGGAGAGGGGGTCATTCGAAGCTAAAATTGGCTGCTTGCTGTGATGACTAACAGCCACCTGGGCCTGCCGTTCTTGTGGATCCATCTATTTGTGGAATATGGAGCTGTTTAGGGTATATTTGTGTACATGCAAAGTCTTTACTTATAGGAGCACATTTAAAAGAGTTGGAAACCCGGTCTGTGAAGAAATGTGTTATATTCATTTTCTAGGGCTGCCATAACAAAATACCACACACTGGACATTTTAAACAAAAGAAATGATGGTCTCACAGTTCTGGAGGTCAGACGTCTGAGATCAAGGCATCGGCAGTATTGGTTCCTGCTGCGGGCTGTGAGGGAAGAGTCTGTTCTAGGCCCCCGTCCTTGGCTTATAGATGCCTGCCTTCTCCTTGCGTGTCCTCACATTATCTGCCTTCTGTGTGTGTCTTTCTCTTCACATGGCGTTCTTTTTAGAATGTCACCTGTCATACTGGAGTAGAGTGAGCTCACCCTAGACTTAACTCGCTACATCTACAACAAGCCTATGTCTAAATAAGGTCCGATTCCGAGGTACTGCAGGCTAGGGCCTCAACATATGAATGTGGGGGAGACACAATCCACCCAGAATATGTGTTGTGAGCTTACCACATGCCAAGCCCTGTGCTGACTTCTGGGGATACACTCCTGCACATGAAAGGCAGTTTCCACCCTCCCAGAGCTTGGTCAAGGGTACAAAGAATAAAAAGCAAAATTACACAATCAGTAAAGTGATCAGTGCTGCTATAGGGCCCCAGGAGGTGCCATGGGAGAACACAAGAGGAGCACCAAACCTACCCATGGAGCCCGGGGAGGCTGCCCCGAGGAAGTGAGGCAGAGGTGGAGGTCTGAAGGCCACTAGGAACCTGCCAGGGGAAAGGTGGGGGAGGGGAGCCAATGCGTATTCCAGGTGGAGGCCACAAGAGGAGAAAAGGCCCAGAGGGAAGAAAGACTGTGGCCAGCAGACAGAACTAAAAGGAGTTCCTCGGGATTAGAGGATAGCGTGTGAGGGAACATCCTGGGTATTGAGAAGGAAAGTTGGGGAAAGCAGAGACAAGGCTGGAAGGAAAATGACACAGGGCCTTGCAAGCCTGCTGAGGACTTTGGATAGAAACCTGAGGGAACTTGGGAGGCACTGAAGAATGCCACATAGGAAATGACAGAGTCACACTTAAGATTTAGAAAAACCACATTGACTGCAGTCTGAAGAGGAGGGGAACAGGGAGGAAGACCACTTACGGGGACATTTGTGTGATCCAGAGGAGAGGTGACCATGGCTTGAGCCAAGAGAGTGGCAGGAGATGGAGCTCACAGGACATGATGCCTGCCTGTCCTTCACAGCCCAGCCCAGGCTTCTCAGATCTCACAGGCCACTGCCTTCTCCCAGAAATTACTTCACATGTTTGTGTGAGCTCTTTGATGCCCATCTCCTCTCCATTATTTTGTTTTTCACTTACACACTTACATGGTATTTACCATGTGCTGGGCACTGAATTAGACATATTAACCCATTTGTGTATCAAAATATAACTGTGAAGCAGGTGCCATCATTAGCCCTGTTGTATATGGGGAGACAGGAAGATCTTGCCCAAGCTCACTGAGCTAATAGCTAACAGGTAGGAGAGACTTCATGTGACCTCTGGCTTCAGAGTCCATACTCTTATTCATGACTCTAGACTCTTCTTACCAGCAGGCTGCCATTTTATCATCACACCCAGCAAAGTGCCTGGAATGTTAATATGTCTTCAATAAATTCTTGTTAAATGAGAAAAAAAATGCATCCCTATGTTTATTGCAGCATTATTTACAATAGCCAGGATATGGAAGCAACCTAAGTGTCCATCAATAAATGAATGGACAAAGAGGATGTGGTAGAGATGATAGATGATAGATAGATAGATAGATAGATAGATAGATAGATAGATAGATGATAGATGATACATACATACATACATACATACAGAGTGGAGTATTACTCAGCCATGAAAAAGAATAAAAACTTCCTATCTTCCCACACACAACTACATGGATGGACCCAGAGGGTATTATGCTCAGTGAAATAAGTCAGACATAAAAAGACAAATACAATATAATTTCACTTATATATGGAATCTAAAAAACCAAACAAATGAACAAACAAAACAGACTCACTAATACGGAGAACAAACCAGTGGTTGCCAGAGGGTAGGTGGGTAGGAGAATGGGTAAAATAGGCGAAGGGGATTAAGAGGTACAAACTTCCAATTCTGAAATCAATCAGTCACGGGGATGAGAAGTACAGCATAGGGAAGATAGTCAATACTGTAACAATGTTGTGTGGTGACAGATGGTGACTATCCTTGCATAACGGATAATATTGTCTACTCACTATGCTGTGCACCTGAATGTAACATTATATGCCAGCTACAATTTAATAAAAAGTTCTTGTTGAATGAATGTTGGCGATGATCGGATGTATATGGTGAAAAGGGCAGGGGGTGGGAGGGTGGGGTGGGAAGTGAGGCCCTTCTCAGAGTTCAGGATCACAAAAGGGGAAGCGGTGACCAGGGGCTGCGGAGGGGATGAACTACAAAGATCTCCACCAGAGACCTCCACGTAGTGGGGCTACTGGAGCAGCCTGATGGGGCACATCTCTTCCCAATCCTCAGGCATCTGGAGCCTCAGCCGCCCCTCGGTAGCTGCCCTGGTAAGAATAATATCAATCCGAAGCTTTTCAGGCCTTACCCCATAACAGCTGAATAACAGCTATTAGCTTTGGACTCCAGGCATTTTTATGAGATCTTAGTTCCAGGGCTTGAGGTTTGGCAAAAAGAGCATATTATTCACACACAAAACAACTGCATTAAAATAGCATTAAGGGTCTGGCTTCCATTGACAAAACCTAGGAAATTCAGAAATGGTGCAAAGCCTGTCCTGAATTCACCCCCACCATCAGGCCTGGGGTTGTTCTTCTTGCCAAAGCCAATAAGGGTGGAGAGAAAGGTCCCCAGGGGGCAGAAGGAGACATGCTGGGGAAATGCAAGACAGCCCAGGTGAGCAGGGGGCAAAGGAGGAGGAAGATTTGGAGGAAGGGCCATTCCAGCGGAGGCCATGGTCCCTGGGCCAGGCCTGCCTCATGGAGCCTGCACGGTGATGCAGGCATGGAACACTGGCCCCAGAGGCCACTCCTCTGATCCCCGGGCTGGACAATACTTGTAAGGAGCAGCCTCTGGCTTTTCAGGGCTGGAGACCTCCCTTCTCCCTGCTGCTGCTGATGAGACATAGCCACTGTTGCCCCATGGGGCAGAAAGCCTCATTCAAATGTCTATCCCTCTACCCATCTTGGGTTAGGGTTAGGGTTAGGGTTACTAGCAGGTACTTTGCTCTCCAGTTAATTTCCAATTTTTGAAAGGAATTAAGGAGAAAGAAGCTCAATCATGGGTGAACAATAAGCATTAGGAAACTACTGTTAAGAAAATTGGGGAATTTAAACAATTTTGATTTGGGGTTGCAGTGACAGCTGGGGAGAGAAATGAGGAAAAGAAATTTCCTCCCCTTGGCCAAAGAAGATCTTTTTCCGTTTGAGATGAGGTGGAATCATTTGTTCTTATTTATTTATTTTCCCCAGGCTTATTGAGATATAATTGACAAATGAAACTGTAAGATATTTAGAGTGCACGGCATGATGATCTGACATACATATACATTGTGAAAGACTCTCCCCCAATGAATGGATTAACACATTCATCACCTGTTTTTTTTTTTTTTTTTTTTTGGTGAAAACATTTAAGTTCTACTCTTAGCAAATTTCAATGATATAATACAGTGACATATAGTCACCATGTTATATATTAGATCACAGACCTTATCTTATATCTAACAGTTTGTAGAATTGTTTCTTTGGATGTGCTTTGAGAAGAAATTTTTGTAATTCTAGAATTTACCAGGGCATTTGCAGTAAGAACTTCGCTCAAGCTTTTGAAAAAAGTTAAGTGCAATCCAAGAACTCAAAAATGGACCAGGTTCATGGCACATGCGTGGCTCAGTCGGTTGAGCGTCCGACTCTTGGTTTCGGCTCAAGTCATGATCTCGTGGGTCCTGTCAAACCCGGCCTCAGGCTCCTCCTTCAGCAGGGAGTCTGCTTAAAGATTCTCTCCCTCTGCCCCTCTCCCTAACCACATGCTCTCTCTCTCTCTCTCTGAAATAAAGAAAAAATTAATTAATTAATCTTTTTTAAGAAAAAATGGACCAAGTTTGTTTTAAATAGGGCAAACACAATATAACATAATGGTGTTATTTATCATTCTGATCCAGAATGATGTTCAATTACTTGAGCAAGCTCGCACATAAATGCTTGAGCTGGAATTGGAACTCCACCTGTCCTGTTTCAGGGCTGTACTCCTAACCACCTCCTGAATTCCCAGCCCACCCACCACCACCACATTTGATTTAAGCTGGGGCTTAGCCATCCATTCCACCCAAACCCTGAGTTGCCTATTAAAATCAGCTGGGAGACATCCAGAGCTATAGAGCTCATGATTCTTCTAGAAGTCCTTATTTTAGCCCAACAAACCCTATTCTCTACTAACCAGCCAAGGGACAGAAAATGAAATTGTGTTCATTTCTAAATTGTTCAAAATGACTCTAAAAATCTTCTTGAAAACGCATTGAAGTCCAATTTAATTTACCCTTCTTTTTTTTTTTTAAGATTTTATTTATTTGACAGAGAGAGAGGGAGAAAGAGAGAGTACAAGTAGGGGGAGGGGCAGAGGGAGACAGAAGGTCAGGCTCCCTGAGCTTAAGTGACTGAGCCACCCAGGCGCCCCTCATTTACCCCTCTTCTTAAATGGGAAAACTGAAAGGATTCTATGCTACCAGGTCAACAGGTGAGCTGGCGATAAAAATCAGGCTCTAGAAAATGACCTGGAAATCACTTTTTTAATGTGCTATAAAATGTTAATAATTCTGGGTAACCTGGGGCGCCTGGGTGGCTCAGTTGGTTAAGCGTCTGCCTTCGGCTCAGGTCATTATCCCGGGGTTCTGGGATCGAGCCCCGCATCGGGCTCCCTGCTCAGCGGGAAGCCTGCTTCTCCCTCCCCATCCCACCCTGCTCATGCTCTCTCTCACACTATCTCTCTCTCTCAAATAAATAAATAAAATATTTCTTTAAAAAATAATAATAATAATTCTGGGTAACCTGACTGAAAATGCATTGAAGTACAGAACAGCCGGAAGTTGAGAAAAAGTCCGTTCTGCGTCCCTCCTAATCTGTCATTTAGCAAAGCAGGGACAACTTTGGCTAGCTCATGGAGTGCTGCTGTTGAGATGCCACAACCATCTGATTCTGCGACACTCCATCAGAGGGCGCTAGTGACACCTCCTCTTTTTTGTTTGAAAGAGACACATGAGAGATCATTCAAATAAAATGATTGATTGAGGGTTGGGGGCAGAGAGGCAGTGTAAACATTGGCTATGACAAGTTCAAAGGGAAGCTCAGGACACGGAGACATCAGCTGAACCAGTGACAGACAGCACATGGCAGGCTTCTTGTGGAGCTCTAGATAATTCCGGTCTGGCTGGAATCCTTATTTAGCCATCTTGATGAGCACATTAAATGTGACTTAACTCTAAGTTTCAATGAAAAGCACAAGCACTCGACATGTTTCTTGGCAACACCTTTTTTAAAAAGCATGCCTTTTTCTCTAGTGTTGTACTAGACTTCCGTGGTGGGGACTCTCTTGAATTAAAACATCCTCTTTACAGGTTGAATTTTGAGGCTTTTTCCTATCCTCCCCACCCCATGGGCCTCCACCCTGCACAGACACACACACACACACACACACACACACTCATGCACGCACACACAAGTGTGTGTGTACAGATCCATCAGTCATGGCTGAGGGGCTCACTCAGCCTGGGTGTGAGTTGCTGGCCCGCACGCGCTGTATTCCCACCAGACCCAAATAATGAGGCTTCAGTGGGACAAACACAGGAGGTGTTAACCCATCTAGCCCCCTATCTCCCACGAAATGTTTTCCCTGGATCATGCCCATTGGTTCTTTTCTTTGTCTGTTTTCTACCTGAGCTGTGAGGACTCAGTGAGGAGAAAATGGTAGCAGAATGAGACGCTTGGGTATCAGAAACAGGGGTAGTGAGAAATGAAAATGATTTATAGGGTTTCACCAGCCTCTGTTCTTTCTCTTCTCCTCCCTCTTGTAGTTCAAAACCCCACAGGTGTGAACACCTTAAAATATGGACCCTCGTTTTACCATTTAATTAGATAACACCTCACTCTGAGTCTGGTTGAGTTATGAAACCTTAAGGTTCAGAAATTCAGGTGGAGGATGCAAGGGAAATGTCTGCTGGAGAGAGTTCATCCTCATGGCACTAGTGAAGGGGGACATCACCTCATGACTAGCTTCTCCTGGAGATTACTAAACCCACACGAACGTTTCGGTTCCATGGAAACAGCAGGAATGTGGGCTGAGCTCTGAGCCTGGGAGAGAGAACCGAGCATCCCCGGTTGGTCTGGTCCCATGACTGACTTCCTGTGTTGTCACTTCACACCACCACACCACGGTGTTGCCTTGGGAAATGCCAGAGAGAGAGTGTGTGTCTTGTAAAAGCTCTCTATATGACTAGAGTGGGTTAGCTGTGTTGCTGCCCCGAGACAGGAGACAGGACGAGATGACTAACCCTATTATCCTCTGACTGTGCTCCATCACTGAGTGGCTTCACGGGGACTCTCCCAGGTAGGAGGCTGGCAGAGAAGACCGCCAACATCCTTCAACCCTGTGATTCACAGGAGTGAGTACCCTTCATGATGTTCCACTGTCAAGGACCATGGAGTTGCACATTTTTATTATTGGAAAGGATGAGTCCATTAATGAATACACTCATGGGGCATTTTAAATTTTAGGCAGTAGACAAACATGACTTTGTTGTTTCTCCCAGGCAACGAACTACCTTTCTGAAGAAGACAGCGCACCCATTTAATAGAACATCCAGATGGCTTCTTATATCAGGTAATAGAATAAGAAAATGTTTGGAAATGGAAAAAAAAAAAGATCACAAATTTCCTTTCAAATACCTGAGAATATGATTACCACGTTCTCTTGCCTGTCCCCTCCCCACCACTGCACACCCCAAAGAATAAAGTAACTCTTCTAGGAAAGGATGTAAGTAAATACAAATGGACACAACAGATGCCATGTGGAAATGTGCGGGGAGGCAGGAGGGCCAGGGTGCTGAGAAGGGCATCCTTAGGGGGGGCGCTCTAAGCCGGCTTCAGAGGAGCGAGGGAGCCTGTCAGGCAGAGGGGGCTCCAAAGGGACAGGGATGGAAGTGAGCCACAGAAGCGGGGAAGTCTACGGGATAATAGAATTTTACTTTTTTTTATCTCTTCAAAAGCAAGTGATGTGAATTCACCAGGAAACAGATTTATGACATGGTAGGGATGATTATTTAGAAGAATTTTTTCTTTAGTTGAGTTTGCTGTTCTGACTCTCAAAACGAAGCCCACTTTGCAGGCAGCGCGCGCGTGTGCTCATGGAGTCCACAGTGGGTGTCCAGCCAGTCCTCCGTGCCAGGCCCCCTTCCAGGAGCTGGCCCAGGGCCGGGCACAACACCAGCATTGTCCCTGCTGCCATGGAGCTTGCACTCCTATGTGGGAGATGGGCAAATACCAAGTCAATAAACAGAGGGCAGTCTCAGAGTGATAATGTGTCCCGACAAAAATAAAACATTCACGGGATGACGTGATGGATGGAGGTAGCATTTGAAAGGGGAGTTAGGAAAGACCCCTCTGAAGTTGTGACATTTGTGCAGAGACCTAAATGACAAGAAGCAGCCAACCTTGCAGAGTGAGATGCGCATTCCAGGCAGAGGGAACAGAAAGCGCAAAGGCCTTGAGGACAGGAGATTCGTGTGTGCTAGGAACAGAAAGAAGGTCAGGGTGGTCAGCTGAGGAGAGTAATAGGGAAGGAGAAGGAGAGGAGAGGAGGTGGGAGATGCTGCAGGGGCCAGATCGTGGTAACTCATGCAAGGAAGGTGACCTTGCTGTTGTATGGCATGGGAAAGCAAGGGGGAGATTTAAGTAGGATAAGCTTATAATTAACCATGTAAACACAGTGTATGAATTAGACCTTAGCAGGCAATCCCAGAAGCTTTCCATGTACCTGAGACATGTGTGAATGGATGCCTGACTAGGGATCACATGTGTACCTGGGATCTACAAGCTGAACAGATCCACACGGGATTTTTTGGACCTTGTAGGAGACTCTAGTCCTTACATAGATGTATTTTCACAAGTATACACATTGTACCATGAGTATTCAAATAACATATGCATACCCCATTTCCTATACATGTGTGTGGTCGTGAATGATATCCAACTTGAAAATACAATTAATTCTACACATTGCATATCGTGTTCTCGGCGGCTCTGCTAAGACTCTGTCGCTGGCGAGCATGCCGCGGACACAGTCTGAGAGGTAGAGAGGGAAATCTCAGCGCGTACTGCAAACCAGCCTCCATCCTCAGGAGGCCCCCAGGACCCACAGGAAGATCCAATCTGTCTGTTCTCATCACTGTGACAGATCAGAGTCACTGGTCTCAAGTCATCATTTCAGGGCCAAGATTTTGTCTCCAGACTGTACCTCACTCATTTCTGACAACATGTTGAAAGTAAAACGTGCCTCCCTACCATCCTGCTTCCTTTTAAAATTTATGAATTTTGCAGCTTGCTTAAAAACAAAAGTTGCTTAAGATTTTCAGAAGGAGATATTCCTTCACACATCAGCATGCAGATGGCAACATCTAAAGGGGGCAGAGGGGTGCCTGGGTGGCTCATTCAGTTAAGCGTCAGCCTTCGGCTCAGGTCATGATCCCAGGGTCCTGGGATCGAGCCCCACGTCGGGCTCCCTGCTCGGCGGGAAGCCTGCTTCTCCCTCTCCCACTTCCCCTGCTTGTGTTCCCGCTCTCACTGTCTGTCTCTCTGTCAAATAAATAAATAAATAAATAAATAAATAAATAAATAAATAAAGGGGCAGAAAAAATACTAAACATAGATCATCAGGGAACATAGAGGAGGAGATTTAACGTTTTTAAAATGAGAGGATTATAAAATTCAGACAGCACAGCAAACATCAACCAGAGCCCAACTGCCCAGGATTGTGTCATAATTGTTCTTATTCATCAATTTTAATGGGTCCTGGGCCCCAGCAGACACCACCTCATGCTCTGTTGACTAATGGATGCTGGTTAAAAGGTTTCTGTGCAGAAAAGTGGTCCGGTCTCTAATCTTATCTGCCTTGTTCCATCAAGTCGGGGTTGATGAGAGAGGCAGAGGTAATTTGCTCTGTCACCTTGTCCTGATATCTGATCTCAGGACAGCACTAGATCTGGTATGCTATTTGGCCGTCTGCCAAGAGTCCTGTAATTCTTTTTTAAGAGAGAGAGCGGGCTCTCTCAAAGGGGGTGGGGAGGAAGAGGGGAGAGGCAGAGGGAGAGAGAGAATCTTAAGCAGGCTCCATACCCAGCTTGTGAGCCCTACGCAGGGCTCGATCTCACCACCCTGAGATCATGACCTGAGCCGAAATCAAGAGGATGCTCAACCAACTGAGCCACCCAGGCGACCCATGAGTTCTGTATTTTAAAGGACTTTAAGGACACACACACACATACACACACACACACACACTAAAAATGTTAAGCTAGAAGAATCTTATTTTCTGTTTTAAATCTTTCAACTTGCTGTTAAGGAAATAGATCCAGAGTGAATGGTTAATTTTTCCAGCTAGCAACAGAACCAGAATAGGAAGTCACATTTTCTTCCACCAAATTCAACCCAGGCCACGGAAAGTGGCTCCGTTACACAGTCCCCCAACTGTCCCGACTTGGCGATAGCTATCCTATTGCTCAGCCACTTGGCAGTAAAGCAGTATGGAGATTCTCCCTTAAGTGGTCAGAGTAGAAAACAAACTCCAAATACAATATTGCTTTTACCATACTTTTATTCATCTCATTCCTTCAAACTATGACAATTTCTATTCTGTCTCAAATTAAATTATACAAAACCCTCATCTTCACAAAACCCCGCCAGAGACCAGGCAGTAAGCTAAAAGGTATCTTGTTCACTCCAATGGGAAAAAAATACCAGTTCACATTTGGCCAGAGTGTGGAAATCCAAATTAATTGGTGCCATATTTTTTCTAGTTTTTTCTGCTATCTTACAGATTGCCACCTTGGGCAAAAATAGCCCCCTTGTGGTGCACGCTTACAGGTCATGGTGAGTCCCTTCAGGCCTTCATTGGTGAATTGGACTCCAGTTTAATAACCCTAACAAGCTTGTTTGAAGGTTTTTCAAGCTCCCAGAAGACTGGGAATAGCAAGGAAATAAAGAGAAGAGAAGCTTCGACAGGTTGGGAGCCACAGGCCAGGCCCTGAAGAGTGTTAAGGTGCCCCAGAGAACAAAGCGGGAAACAACACCAACAAAGCACAAAAAAAGCACACACAATTGAAAAAGGATGATCTCTGGGCTCTCTCCCAAACCTCCGCAGGCCCTGGAACAAATTCTACCAGCAGCTCAGTGCAGCAATTAATGCTTTTAAAGTTATCCCTGACTTAAACATCAAGAAAGGTTTTATTTTGTTCATCATGCTTTGAAGAAACAGCGAAGTGTGACCCATCTTCGCAAGACTGGCAAGGCTATTATTTAATGTGGCAATAACTGTTAAGGTTGTATTGTGTAAAGGGTGTAAACACACACATGAACACACAAAGCTCTTCAGCTGTGTATACGTCCCCAGGGAGTTCACATGGCTTGGGTGCTCCTGACGATCCGTTCTCTTCTCCTTAGCCTCCCCTGAACATCCCGCCCAAGCAGGCCAAGAAGATCGTGGGCTGACTCCCTGATTTTTACAGGAAAGAATGTCAATAGTTTTAGAAAAACTATTACACACCACTCTCAACGTCCTCTGGCCAAATGTAAACTGGTCTTTTTTTCCCATTGGAGTGAACGATCTAGTAAAATGAAAATTTAAAACAAGCAAAAGAAAAAAATTTTCAACAGAATTGACCTTTCTTCATGGAGGAGTTGTTTCTTTCCCCCTGCCTCCCTCCAAGATGGACACACAAACAGCCACAGCCTAACTGAAACCATTCCACCAATCTGGCCACCAGCAGAAGATTCAGCTAGAATGCTCATCATAGTCAACAGGAGCTCTGAACAAGTAATGCATGGTTTAGTGCTGTTTAATGGAAATGGGTGGATTATTCCATGATCTAAGTGTTGATCCCTCTAGAATGCTTTTCTAGTAGCTGCATTCTTGAGAAAACTGAAAAAAAAAAAAAAAAAAAAAACCAAAGAGAAGAGCGTACATGACGTGAAGGGGACTGGAAACACGGTGCTGGCACAAAAGTCAAGGGAAAAGTGTTTTTGAACAATAGAGCGGCACTGTAGCGATCTAAGGACGGGTTCTCTCGGTGGGGAGTGTGATGACTAACACGAGCCAATTATGAGTGAGTGAGTAAGCATTGCAAAGAAGTGAAAAATGAAAGACAATTCAAATAAGGTATGATGTTATGTTTCTGAAATTAAACTTCCAGTTAAACACGATAGAGGAAGGAAGGATTTTGTTTTACTCCCCTCTCTTAAAACTCACTGAAACAAACAAACAAACAAAAAAGTGAGCAGGCCCCAAACAAAACTATAGAATGTACTGCCAAGAACTCTAAAGCCTGGACTGAGGTGGGGAAGGAGGCTGAGGACCATACCCTAGGGCTCAGGCAAAATGCCGGTTTCCCAAGTGTCAGATCTGGAAGACAAACCCAGCATCCTTTGCGGGGCTTCAGGTAAGGTTGTGTTGGCAGTGCCCTGCAAAAGGATGCCTGGCCCAGGGGGCGAGGGGAGGGCACTAGAATCAAGCTCACACTCTGTTCCACAAACAGAGATAAATCCTTTCCCAGATCACACAAAGACAACATCTGGTCACCAAGCACGGGCCAGCAGGGTTGTTCTCACCCAAAGTGATGCCTTCTTGCAATTCACACAGGGCCCCTTGTGGGCTCGTGACAGCCCTGGGTCTTCAGTTAGAGACTGAAGATCCAGGAGTCAGACAGGCCATGGATGAAGGGGAGAAGGTCTGAGTGGAACCTGGTTCCACCTCCTAGAATTACATGGTGTCCGCCCCTGGGCGGGGTTCGGTGGGGGCATCTCTGTATCCGCTCATTCCTATCCTTGGAAATACGGCTCATTTATTTGTAGCCTCAAAGAGCGAGGGTGGCTCTCAGCAAAGTCCCTGAAATAAAAAATAACCTGCTTGTAGGTGCTTCTCCCTCTCTAGGCAAGCAAGCATAAAAAGAACACAGGGAAAGCAGGTGAAGAATTTACATCACAAGAGGATGCTCCTAAGGAAGCAAATTTCAACCAGCAAGATTTCTAAAGATAAAATCAGAAAAGGAAGAAAGTGTGATGGTTAATTGTATGTGCCCGTGTGAGTGGGCTAAGAGATGCCCAGAGAGCTGGTAAGACATTTCTGGGTGTGTCTGTGAGGGTGTTTCTGGAAAAGATTAGCATTTGAATAGGTAGACTGGGTAAAGAAGATCCACCCTTACCAATGTGGGTGGGCATCACCCAATCTGTTGCGGGCCTGAATAGAACAAAGAGGCAGAAGAAGGAAAAATTGGCGGTTTTTGCTTGAGTTGGGTCATTCATCTTCCTCTGCCCTCAGACAGCAGTGCTCCTGGTTCTCAGGCCTTCAGACCCTGACCAAGACTTACATCTCTGGCCCCCTGGGTATCGGGCCTTTGGTCTCAGACTGAATCACCCCGCTGACTTTGCTGGTTCTCCAGAATGCAGATGGCAGATAGTGGGACTTCTTGGCCTCCATAATATTGTGTCAGTCAGTTCCTATAATAAATCTCTATATCTCATATAGATATAGATGTAGATCTAGATATATAGACATAGATATAATCTCCTGTTGGTCTGTTTCTCTGGAGAACCCTGACTAGTATAGAAAGAAAAAAAAATACAAAAACTCAAAAAATGATGAGAAGACAACCAAAAGTAAACTAGCAAATATGCATATTTCAGATTTTGATCAACACTCTTAACTGGGCACCTACAGAGTTCCATCTCTCATCAAAATACAGGTTTTCCCACTTGGATGTTTTCATCTTTTAAACTGGGGTAATCTGTTGGGTGAAAAAAAAATGGCTTCTCAATTTTAATTAGCGTTTCTCTGATGATTTGTGAAGTCAAACATGTTTACATATAGTTACTCACCATTTGTATTTGGCTGCCCCTAGAAGTAGCCTCCTGTGCTGGGAGGAATCCTCAAAGAAATGTGAATGACATTCTCAGTTAGGAAAAAACCAACTCAGTGTTTTGAGGTCAGACTTTGTTGGAACTTTAGCTGTAGAGTCAGCTCAGTCATTAGGGACAGACTTACTTTTGAGAAAATCTAGAGGGCCAAATTATGTTATGAGGTTTTCTAAATTTGGGGTCAGCCAAAGGCACAGAAAAGAGAAGAAACAGAATCGAAGGAGTCAGAGGAATCTTACTCAGGGTCAGGCTAGGCGGTCTGCTAAGCTGAGTGACTGGGATAAAGGGGTAAAACCGAAAAAAGCCTTCATCTACCCAAGTGTCCTTGCTAGTGCTCGAAACTTTGAAAGCTATGATTTTGGGGTCAGGCTTTGAATCTTTAAAAGTCCATGATCAACCCCAAGATTCTTAAGTACCTCCTATGCACTGGACACTGTCCTAGGCATTGAGTAAATCAAAAAGCACCATAATTCAGCATGGGCTCTGGGTCAAGCAGAGGTGAGAGAAAATCCTGGCCCAACTAATGACACAGTGAAAAATGAGGATAAAAATGCCTAGTTCAAAAAAAAATTTTTTTTAAAAACAAACGAAAAGGAAACACCTCCTCAACAACAACTTGGTTGGTTGGAGTAGTTCATACAAAGAGGGCAGAATAAATGATCTCTTCCCTTTATTTGCTAGCTTGTAAAAAAATAAAAAAATAAAAATAAATGCCCAGTTCATAGAAAGCTAGAATAATTGGATGAAAGGTATTTAAACAGCCTTTGCCTTGGACGAAGGAGCTGCTCTGTAGATATTAATCCACTACCCCTTTCCTCCAATTCCCTTTACCAGTTAAACTGCCATTATCAATCTCTGAACTGGAACCCAGAACAGGGGACCCCAGGCTCCTCCGGTGAAGCAGCTGTGAGTGGTGCCATGGGAGAAAAGCCATGGCAAACTGTGCTTACTTCCCAGTCTTACCACCAAGTGTGATGACCCAGGGTGTATCTTATCCCTGTTTATGAACATTATGTGCCGAATGCCAGACGATGCAATAGTGTGCGATACTCTGCGGGAGGGAGTACCAAGAGTTTCCACATCTGACTTTTTTTGGCAGGAGGGAAGTGAAATGTGTGTGTGTGGTGGGCAGGGCTGGCGGGGCCCCATGGGGCAGGAAGCAGGGTGGGACCCAGGGCAGGGCCACAGCTGACAACGGGGCCACAGACTCTGACTCTCCACTTAGGGCTGCGACGTTTTCTTACTGCAAAAACCAAACCTGACACCATCGAAAATGTTTCGTTTACCACTAGCATTTTAGTTTGTCCAATATTTTCACTTTACAGTAACAGTGCTTTAGAAAGCACTCATCTAAGGTACCATTCTCAAGACTATTTAAGGAAAGGAACCCTTTGCCATCTCCACCAACTCTGAAATAGCCTCAAATGTGAGAATTTGCATCAGCTCTTGCTGTTATGCAAATCAGAGAGCGGCTGGTGGGGTGGCCCTGTTTATTTTCGTAAATGTGTGGGTAGGGGAGGGAAGGTGGCTGTTTAAAATGCATGTAAAACTTTTAGTTTCAAATTATTGAACTCTGGAAGAAAGGACTTAGATTTACCAGGAACAAAATAAAACAAAGTTTACTTCAGAAATATGTCGGGCATAAATACACTTAACCAAAACCCTTTAAAGCCACGTTGTTGACTATTGGAACTAGAGAGTTGAGAATTTTCCTACCAAACAGATGAGATAAACTCAGGTCATCTGCAGACTTGGAACCGGTGGGCTCCCACATGGAACCCAAGGGCTCTTTGCCACTGTCGTATAAAGTCATGATTTCCAGCCTCTCCCGGGCCAGATCACCACTTCTGAACTTGATCTGATGCTCTAGCCAACTGTGACTTCCAGGATACACTCTCACCCTGGGTTTGCCTCCTACTTCTGTGACTTTCCTCACCCCATCTGGGGCACTAATACCTGGTCCTCAATCTTCTTCCAGGGCCCAGGACTCTGCCGTGGACTCCCATTGGCTGAATTATTAACCGTTTTTTTTTTTTTAAGATTTTATTTATTTATTTGACAGAGAGAGACAGCGCGAGAGGGAACACAAGCAGGGGGAGTGGGAGAGGGAGAAGCAGGCTTCCTGCCGAGCAGGGAGCCCGATGCAGGGCTCGATCCCAGGACCCTGGGATTATGACCCGAGCCGAAGGCGGACGCTTAACGACTGAGCCACCCAGGCGCCCCATGAATTATTAACTGTTAAAGCAAACGTACCTCTGAGCCCCTGAATTGCTTCCTCAATTTAGTTAGCATCACATAATTGAATCATATTAACTATCAAGGACAAGTTAGTATGGAAAAATAACATACAAGAATAGCTGGGAAATCAATTAAAAAGCACAACTGTAGGGGAAACTAGTTCTACCAGACACTAAAATCTGCTCTAGAGCCTCTCTATCTAAAACAGTCTGCAACTGGCTCATGATCAGGCAAACAGACCAGAGGGATAGAATAAAAAATCCCAAAAGAGACCCAAGTACATATGGAAATTTAGTGTGTGATAAAGGAGGCATTTCAAATTGCTGGGGTAAAGACAGAGAAAACTGCGTACTGACTGGAAAGAGATAAAATCTGTATCTCGCACCATACATAAGAATAAACTTGAAATGGATCAGGAATCAAATGTAAACATTTAAATTATAGAAATACTAGGGAAAACATGGGTAAATTCCTCTTTGATCTTGGTACAGGGAAAGTCTTTCTAACCACAACTCACAATCCAGACAAAAGAAACGATCAATAAACATGACTACACAAAAATTCAAAAACATTTGCACAGCCAGAGTACCATATACAACGTCAAAAGACAACTGACACACTGGGGAAAAATGTCTGTAACTTATACCACAGACAAGGGGCTAATACCCTCAATATTTAAAGAATTCTTAAAAAGGGAGAAAGGACCAGAGTCAACAGAAGAATGGGAAAAAGACAGGAACAGAAAATTCACTTACAAACATAGACATGGCATTTAAACCTGTGAACAGATATTCAAATAGCTCATAATTAAAGACATGCAAGTTAGGACTACACCATTTCTCACCTATCAGATAAGCAACAATTTTAAAGTATGACAACACATCCTGTTGGCGAGGCTGGGGAAAACAGGCACACTCATGCATGGCTGGTGGGAATACAAACTGGCACAGCCCTTTGAAAGGGGAACTTGGCAATGACTAACAAAGCAATTCATGGACTGACTTTCCAATTCAGCAATCCCACTTCTAGGAATCTACCCTGAAGATACATCTCCAAAAATACAAAAATATGTATGCACAGATTATTCACTGCAGCCTTGTGCAGAAACCGCTTAAATATCCATCCTTGAGAGAGTGGCTGGATAAAGTCTAGTACACTCAGGCAGTGGAGTACTACACAGCTGTGAAAAGAATGACAAAGATTCCTGTGAGCTGGCATGGTACGCTTACTAGGATATATTGTGAAGTGAAAAAAAAAAAAGGCAAAATGTAGAAGACTGTCAATAGGATGCTACCTTTTGCAGAAAAGGAAATCAGGAATCATGCATGTATGTTCTCAACAATTGCAAAAGGAAATAAAGGATAAACTAGAAACTAATGAGAGGCTCCTGGGTGGCTCAGTTGTTAAGCGTCTGCCTTCGGCTCAGGTCCTGATCTCAGGGTCCTGAGATTGAGCCCTGCATCAGGCTCCCTGCTCAACGAGGAGCCTGCTTCTCCCTCTCCCACTCCCCTTGCTTGTGTTCCTTCTCTCGCTGTGTCTTTCTCTGTCAAATAAATAAATAAAATCTTAAAAAAAAAAAAGCCTGCTAGGATTAAAAAAAAAATAGAAACTAATGAGATAGAAACAAGAAGTAGGTAGAATGAGTTGGAAAAGCTGGGGAAATGAGAACAGGACAGAATGGAGGGTAGGGAGAGGGGAGTGACTTTTCCTGGTAAGTGTTTGTATATAGTTCGGACTTTTAGCAACCATCATAGTGATTCACTTACTGAGGATAGATAGATAAATAAAATCAACAAGGATGGGAAAGGGAATGCAATATGGGGTATGTATGAGTCAGGGTCACGTCAGGAAGTAGAAATCAGGCAGTCATTTGAACAGGGAAATTTAATATAAACTCTCACAGGGGAGTAACTATAAAGGTGTACAGAGAACTCTAAAGAACGCTCTAAGGCGGATACGGAGAGCCTAAGGAATGAACAAACTTGGAAGGGTCCTCTCCCCGAGGATGAGATTCCAATCTCACTGGAGAGGGTGTGGTAGATGGAGACATTCAGTGAATGCTAAAAATTAGGGGGTTGCCTGGGCCAGAGCTCCTGCGCAGCCACCAAGCAGGCAGGAACTACCCTTCCGGGGTGCAGGCCGGCAGAAGCCAGCAGGAAGGAACCGCAGCTGGGGCTGGCAAGCCAAAAAGCATTCCTCTGGGGTAGATGTGGCCAAGACAACAGATAGGCACACAAAAGGGCTTGGGGTACTGGAAGCCCGCTCACCAGAAGAGCAGCATAAGTGTGTGATGTCCACGGTGGGAGTGCCACAGTGAGGTGGTCACTGGACGGGGGCCAAGGCTGTGAGCTCACCAAGCGACTATGTGCTCTGGACAAGCCGCTGGGGCGGAGCAGCACTGGATTTTCCCACACACTGCTGGCAGCCACGTGGTAGGGGTGAGAGGCCAACAAAACAGTAGCACACTAGAACCGGGAAGAGAAGCGCCTGTCCCCTATAATGCCCGCCCCCTGCCCCAGTGCCCTTCACTGGTAAATCACAACATCGTGCTCTCTGTGGAGGAGAAACGCTTAATTTCCAGCCCCATTATTGCAGAGTAGGTCACAAAGGGTGAATCTGGGTGAGGGGCAAAGCGTTAGTAAAACAGGCAGAGAAGACAAACTAATCCACCTCACTACATAATAACAAATTAAGAACAGAACCGCACAGAAAGGAGAGGAGAAACCCAAAGCAATGAGTGCCCAGATCTGGGTTTCCAAATACCATTCTCCAACAAAAGGAACCAGGGCTTTTCGGAGAAATGGTCATGCATGGCTAGGCAGAGAAAGTACAAGATGAGCCTGGAACACTTTGTCGTGCCAGAAAAGTGAGTGTTTTAAAACAAAATGATGGGAGGGCAGTGGTGCTGGGAGCCTGGCGGGTTCTGCCCGGTCCTCACAGCCGCCGGGCACCGCCTGCCCACACCCCTCCCGGGACAACCTCTGCGCTGGCACAGCCACCCTCCCTCCCTCTGTTCTTCCTCCCTTCCTTGCACCATGGATGATCAGCTGACTGAAGGACAGACTGCTGAGTTCAAGGAGGCTTTCTCCCTATTTGACAAAGACGGCGATGACCATCACAACAAACGAACCTGGAACCGTCATGAGGTCACTGGGTCAGAGCCCAGCAGAAGCTGAATTGCAGGATATGATCAATGAGGGGGATGCTGATGGTCATGGCACCATTGACTTCCCAGAACTTTTGACTATGATGGCTAGAAAAATGAAAGATACAGACAGTGAAGAAGAAATTCGCCAGGCATTCCGAGTCTTTGACAAGGATGGCAACAGTTACATCAGGGCGGCGGAGCTACGTCATGTCATGACCAAGTTAGGAGAAAAACTAACGGATGAAGAAGATGAAATGATCAGAGAACCAGGTATTGATGGAGATGGACAAGTCAGCTATGACGAATTCATACAGATGATGATTGCCAAATGAAGACCTACTTTCAACTCCTTTTCCCCCTCTAGAAGAATCGAATTGAATCTTGTACTTACCTCTTAAAAAAAAAAAGTTCATTTACTCATTCTGTTTCTGTATAGCAAAACTGAATGTCAAAAGTGCCTTCGGTCCACACACACAAAATCTGCATGTATTAGTTGGTGGTCCTGTGCCCTAAAGATCAAGCTATGCCTCAGTTTTACGATATAAACACTTGTACTACCTTAATGACAAGGAAGCACTTAGCAGACTCCTTGCAGTTCCATTTGCTCATGAGTAATACACTGTTTGGGCTGGCCAGGTTTTCATGCATGCAGCTTGACAACTGAGCACAGTCAGGCATTTGTATTAAAAATAAAAACTGAAAAAACAAATTTAAAACTTACTCAAATTCACATCCAGTGCAGCTTTGCACAGAAGACTTGGGGTGTGGTTTGTAAGTATGATCTATAAAATAACTGGGATGAGTTCCCATGTATACCTGTGTAAATAGATTTGTTAACTGAAATGTACTTTAAGAAAAAATAAAATCTGTAAATAAACTGATTTATAAATTAAAAAAAAAACTTATTCAAATGGGTTCTAATTCAATTCGTTAGTATAAACTGCCATTGCTGGTTTACTGGAAACACACATTTAAAATTGGTTTATCGCAGGATGCTGTGCAGAAACATGGGTGAAGGATAAAGTGTCTAGACGTAGCCCCACCTAACAGGACAGCCCTCTCGTACTTCCGTGTGCCCCCACCCAGGGTAATGATGACCCTCGTCCTCGAGGCATGCTGTGTGTGCTGGTTCAGCATTGTCTGTGTTGTACTAGAGCGAAATGGGTGTCAGGCTGTCACCATTCACACTAATTTTTAAAAAGAAACCTTTACCAAGGGAAGGTTAGACTCTCTGTTTTTAAAACCTTCTGAACCGTGACTTGGAGCCAGCAGAGGAAGCTGTGGCTCTCTGGACTTCAGCACAAGCATCAACATTGCTGTTCAAGAAATTACAATTTACACCCATTTCAAGTTGCAAATGCAAGTCTTTTTTTTTTCCAATAAAAAGACCATTCACTTAAAAAAATAAAAGTAATAAAACAAAATTATGGGAAACATGTCAAAAGGATAACAGCCAAACTTGAAGGGGTCTTTTGGCCAAATAGGGGACAGTTTGGACAAACAAAATAGCCAATGATATTAATATACCCCACAGAATATGGTAAGAATCCATGAGTCCATGCTGATATAAATAAATAATTGAATAAGAAGGGAAGAAGACAAAGCTATTCCTTACAATGGAATTCTAACTAATATATGTATGAATAATGATGTGAAGAGAATGCCACCATTTTAAAATACTATAGTTATCATTGTTTTAGGCAAGAATTATCAATGAATGATAAAATTAGTGGCAAAGATATTATGAGAAACCAGCTATTTACGTAGTTGCAAAGTAGCTCCCCTAGAAAATACTAATAAAAGAGGAAAGATATCTACTTCATAGTGGGGAAATCTAGCAGATACTACCTTAACCAAATGATCACAGTTAAGATCACCAGTGACGTGACAAATCATGTGTCTCTTGGTATGACACACTGAGAAGGACACAACATAACTTCCATAGGATTTTTACCAAAAATGCGCAACCCAAATTTATTCATGAGGAAACATCAGACAAACCCAAATGAGGAACATTCTGCAAGAATAACTGGTTAGTACTTTTTTAAAGTGTTGAGGTTATGAAAGACAAAGAAACTGTTTTAGTTTAAAGGGATGAATCAATCAAAGTGGCTAGGATGCAAAATGGGAGGAGGTGCTCACCCCTGAGGTCATGCGAGTATAGGGTTGGCCCCTAAGGAGACCAAGGAGACATGACAACTAAATGACATGACAACATGTCATCTTGATTTAGATCCTGGACATGAATGGGGTAACTGGGGAAATTCAAATAAGGTCTATAGATGATGTAACAGAATTGCATCAATGTTAATTTCCTGATTTTGGTCATTGTGCTGTGGTTATGTAAGATTAACATTTGAGGACTCTGGATATACAGGAATTTTTTTTTTTGGTACTGTTCTGTACAACATCATTAATTTTAAAATTAATTTAAAATAAAAAGTTTAAAAGTTTTTAATTAAAAAATATTAAAGACAAACAACAAGTAAGGGGACAGGCTGCTGGTGAAGAGCCCAGCATAATGTCACATATGGGAGCACTTGGTAAGTCAGGAAATGATAATGCACAGTGAGAGCATGGGCTTTGGAACTATCCACACGTGGCCTCAATTCTGACCTTATTTCTTATTGTGTGATGCCCTAATCTTCCTAAGCCTCAGTTTACTCATATGTAAAGTAGGTTGTCGTAATACTATCTACTTTCTATGATTGAATATGATTATTTACATTCTTATCCCTCTTGTGATGATCTATATTCAATAAACAATATTTGTAGAGAACTCAGTACAAACTCAACTTCATAGAATTCTCCATGGTAGTTATTGAGACTATTATGATTAGCCCTATCAGCAACTAGGCTATTCCTTGTGAACAATTATACACTGTGCACTAATAAGCCCCTTCAAGACCAGAGAGATACCCCATAGATTATGTTTCTAAAGTGTTGATGTATCTCACTGTAAGTAAATCCAATACATGACATTTTAAACAGATACATAATAAGTGATTATTTTTTATTAGAACATAATTCGTGGGCTTTTGGGGGGAGCAAATAGCATTTGGCTTATTTGAATTTTTGCAGAAACAGGTCTATGACATAAAGCAATTATTTGTGCATTGCCTTAAGCAGACTGAGAAAGGGTCACTGCTGGATGGCTTAGGGGTGGGGAGAATCTGGCTCACTAATAAGCCTTAAAGGTTGACTCTTTCAAAGGGGTAAAGAGAAGCCAAACTCCCTGGTTTGTCTTCTCTAAGCAGATTCTGAACTACATAGATGTGATGACATAGATCGAATATTTGAGGTTAAGGATTGCTTGTAGGTTCATGCTTTCTCCTTGAGTCCATTTTTGAGATAACTCCAGCATAAATACTGCAGAAGCACAGAAGAAGGTTGAAAATGGCTAAACATATTCTATTCAGTGCTATTTCAGTGTTAAGTCAAACACTAAAACGTCTGGTGTTTCTAGTAATACATTTATTTTCTGAAATGATATAAGATCAAGAGACTTCTGTGGCAACTGCTCCGTATGTAAATAAAGGGTGCAAATCATCACAAAATATGCCAATCTGTTGTCTTCCAAATATTTCCAATAATCCTTTAAGTCTAGGAACAAAAGTTAAATTCCTGAATAAATTCTCTTATCTTTAAAATCTGCTCCAAAGGTTTGGAAACCCTACCTTTTGAATATTAACCAAAAAGAGTTTCCATCCAGTCATCTGGAAACTTTGCTCAAATTCATGCTAACTTTAACCAAACAGAGGCATTGTTTTGTAATTGTTCACTGACCCCTTGTTGATTCCTAAGTACTGTGGCCTGAGCACATTGGATATTCCAAAGCATCTTCACTCTGAGGCTCATCCAACATTGCTCCCCTTCACTCAGCAGTGATTTCTACCACGTGTTGCTAAGACTTAGTGTATTTAGAACAAGTGTCATCTAAACCATTATACTGGTATCTCCATCCCCATCTAGTCCCCATATTGTCCTTCAGTCTTTGGACAAGCAGCGACTCTCCTTCAAAGCTCTCTCCTTCACCTGGGTTCTCAATCTCATACCCAGAAGCTTCTTCCAATGTACCATTTACCTTTCTGGTTTTCTTTCAAAAATACATAGGCTTCCCCCGATGCTTTCCCTGAATGCTTTCTGTACAATTAGCTCTACATTTACTGTTTCTCTGCCTGAACCATTGGTTTATTGTTTAAACCTGCTATCTATTCTCACTCTCTACAGAAATAAATCCAAGGACCTTTTATTAACATCTGTCTTCTCCGTCTCCACCACTTCTGCCTTTGGTGAACACATCAGGCTCAATCCTAACCCTAAACCTTTGCTCCTCTTGTGCCCCAGCTGAAATCTTTCCTCTTCTTCATTTATCTCACTCCTACCCATCCTTAAAGGTCCAGCTTGAGCCCCTTTGCATCTGTGAAGTCTCTCCAGAATCTCCCTTCTCTGAACTCTTATAATACTGTTGATAGGACCCACTGCATCTCAGAGGTGCACCTGAATTGTGCTCGGGGAGCTACATGGTCTGTACTTCATGAAGTCTTGCCTAGCTGCTCTTTCTTGGCCAAATTTGAGCATGTATGCTTCGTCATGCCAACTGGACTCTTATCTCCCAAGAATGTGAGTCTTGTATGGAGTGACGGAAGGAGAAAATGGATGGAGCTAAACCAGCCAGGCTGCAGAGACCTGATAAGCCTGTGTCCTAGTCCATCCCCCAGATCCTGGGAGGTACAGGATTTGGCTGGACTTGGCTCTGCACATGTCCTTCATTTCTGTGAGCCATACATTTTTCCCCCTTAAGTTGGCCAGAGTAAATATTCCTCCCTACATCGAAATAAACTTAACTAGGACTCTCCTATTGCCTTTTATTACTGTTTAATTTGAGGAGACAGGAGCTAATTAAGTCTTGTGAACCAATGAGATAGGAAGTTTCTTAAGGGCAGAAACTCTGTCTTATGACTCTATATTCCTTACATAAATTTTTAACAATTCAACTGCATGACAATAATATATGAAAATCCTCATCTAAAAACAAAGAGACAAGAACAGCCATCTAAGATCATCTTTATGATTCTATGTTGCAGTTGAGGATCATTCACTCACTCCATAAACACATTCTGAGTACCAGCTGTTGATCATGCACTAAGTTGTGTGTCAGATGGGAATAATGAAACCCAGGACACCTTCCCTGGCTCCTGTATCTGGAGTTCCACTTTCCAGTTTAACTTGTGTCTTATACAATGATGGTACCTAGTATTAATTTGTACTTTTATTTCTGAAGCGTTTTCAAATATAACACATTACTTGTTATTCCAATTGGATACATGGGAGAGCTGCTATTAGGTCATGTGACCAAGATCAAAACCAGAGCTACAGTGAGAAGACAGGTCCCTTGACTTACAGTGACGTTCCTTCCCTCTCTACCACAATGAGAAACATTTCCTCCAGGACACAATTAAATACTGGTATTATATTTTATTTAATTCCCACATTACATCCAACTCATAGGTTATTCTTTTGTTGTGCAAGATAAAGGCAGTTTCTGAGTGTTTGCTAGACGAAAACAACAGAAGGACTAGCTGGTTCTGGGACATTTGATTAGCAAATAGTTATGTAGTGGACACTAGTGCAATGCATTGAGCCACTCTGTGTTAATAATGCCAGTCAAGGGGCGCCTGGGTGGTTCAGTCGGTTAAGCGTCTACCTTCGGCTCGGTCATGACTCCAGGCCCCATGTCGGGCTCCCTGCTCAGTGGGGAGTCTGCTTCTCCCTCTCCATCTGCCCCTCCCCGCCCCACTCGTGCTCTCTCAAATAAAAAAATAATAGTAATAACGCCAGTCAAGACACACACAGTCCCTGCCCTCATTAAGTTTATGGTGTTGTGGGAGAACAGGTTAAGTGCCACATGTGTAGCGGGTGCTAGGATGAGCAGATACAGCACATACTCAAGTTCTCAAAATTTTTATGTTCACAAAGAATCTGAATTGAATTTCTGTCTCTCTCAAACATTTGTATCTTGATTAAAACTGATCAGCCTTGGTTTTTCCCTCATTTCAGAGCCAATGTCCCTTCATCTTCACAGTATCACCTCTCTCTAAATTCCCCCCTTTCTTCATTATGGTGCCCCTTCCAAATTCTGAATTTCTAAGGAGATGCCCAACACCTTTCTGACCCATGGGGCGTTCACAAAAACCCTGATGGACCCTCAGCGGTCCTCAGAGGTCCATAAAAAATTTCCTTTCAATTTTTTGAAAGCAGAAAGTTGGGTCTGTTATATTGTCAGCGCTCCAGGACAGGACGAGGGGGTCAAGAGCCAAAGGGTACACCATGGAATTTCTTCTTTAGGAATGCATTTCTGGCAAGCACCATGTATGAATGTGCCCTTCTGATGTTTTGCTTCCAGGGTCAACAGAAGTAGAAAAAACTTTTCAACTTTCTTCAAAACCCAGTGCCATGAAATTGGCTTAGTAAAAGGAATAACAATAGTAGCAGCAAGTTACAAGGCAAAACTCGGCTACAATTTGTTGAAAGGGCAGTTGATACAAAGACTAGATTTTCTATCAGGTCAGAGTCCACATTTGTCAATTGCTAAAATGTACAACTTTCTGGCCAGTCTTAAAGATGCTACTGTCAACTGGCTTTTTTGAAAAAGGAATCTGTATAAGAGTATCATCTTCATGTATAGTTACTGCTAATATAGGCAGATCGGGGTAATGCTAGGATGGTTTGCAGAGGAGAGCAGTAAGACCATTAAGAGATTTTATACTCAGTACATTTCTAAACTCTGGCAGGTGAGAGAGATCTGAAAGACTACAAAATGTAAAATGAGGTCAAGCACTGATTTAAAAGCCTGTGTATTTCTTTGATTATAATACCTAGCACTCGTTCAGAGAATTTGCTAACATTAACTACTCTTCACAGCATGCTCGTTCTATAATATCAACAGCTGCATTTTGTATTCATTGGTGAAGATGCATAAAAAGGGAGCGAAAAGATTGTTCATACCTGGAAAGGAAGGGGAGGCAGAACTGGTTTCTAAATCTTGCATTTATAGTAGATTATTAAGAGTTCCAGCTTAGAGAAAAGATAAACCCAGGTTCAAACGCAAGCTCTACCATTTAATATCTATGTGACCCTGGGCAAACTTCCATGTCTCAAGTTCTCCGCCTGGAAAAAAAAAAAAAAAAAAAAAGAATATGTGATTGATTGCAAAAATGGGCCCAATTGTTCAGCATTGTTATACTCATGCCTTTTGCCATGCTGTTTTGCAATGCTATCCCAAGGGATGGAGTGCATAATTCCCCATCCTTACACTTAGCTATTGAGACTACGTGCTTTGACCAGTGAGACACACAGCAAGCAGAAGGTTGAAATGGACGTAAGCAATCAGGCTTGTTCAGAGTTTGCAATCAGAGCTTGCAGCTCTTTAATCACCAACAGAACATGCCCAGCCCAGCCTGTTGGAGGACAGGAGAAAAAAAAATGGAGAAGTTGCATTGCCCATTCACCTGAACCAGGGCCAGGCTACATCAGTCGTCAGCTAGCCAAATCCTACATGCCGTGAGCCAGTCCGGCCAAGATTGGCAGATCCGTTTAGCCAATCACTCTAGATGTAAAAACAGTAACTAGTTATTTTTGTATGCCACTGAGGTTTTGTGGGTTCTTGTTATGCAGCATTGCTGTGATAGTAGGTAAGTGATACATGATGGTAAAACCTATCACATACGTATTAATGTGAGAAAATACATGTAAATCACTTAGCACAATACTTAATGGTAATATAATAATAAGAGTGAAAATGTGTGCTGTTGTTTTGAAGAAACAATTACAGAATATGCAAAGGTATTGGCAGTTCATCCATGCATCCTTAATAGGACCTGTCTCACTGGAGTTTTTTTTATGGAATCATGCAATTTTATTTCCACCGTTAGCAAAGAACCAAGCTGATGATCCAATTGTATTTTTTTAATTTTATAAGTACCCTGGGATCTGTTCTCACAAGTAAAACAGTTCTTTTCCTTCTAGAAGATTTGCTTTGTTAAATTTTTTTTAAATACAAGACACACACACACACACACACAGTAGAAAAAGACATTCAAGATGATCCTCTCAATAGATGCAGAAAAAGCATTTGACAAAGTACAGCATCCTTTCTTGATCAAAACTCTTCAGAGTATAGGGACAGAGGGTACATACCTCAATATCATAAAAGCCATCTATGAAAAACCCCACAGTGAATATCATTCTCAATGGGGAAAAACTGAGAGCTTTCCCCCTAAGGTCAGGAACGCGGCAGGGATGTCCACTATCACCACTGCTATTCAACATAGTACTAGAAGTCCTAGCCACAGCAATCAGACAACAAAAAGAAATAAAAGACATCCGAATCAGCAAAGAAGAGGTCAAACTCTCACTCTTTGCAGATGATATGATACTTTATGTGGAAAACCCAAAAGACTCCACCCCAAAACTGCTAGAACTCATATAGGAATTCAGTAAAGTGGCAGGATATAGAATCAATGCACAGAAATCAGTGGCATTCCTATACACCAACAACAAGACAGAAGAAAGAGAAATTAAGGAGTCGATCCCATTTACAATTGCACCCAAAACCATGAGATACCTAGGAATAAATCAAACCAAAGAGGCAAAGAATCTGTACTCAGAAAACTATAAAATACTCATGAAAGAAATTGAGGAAGACACAAAGAAATGGAAAAACGTTCCATGCTCATGGATTGGAAGAACAAATATTGTGAAGATGTCAGTGCTACCTAGAGCAATCTACACATTCAATGCAATCCCCATCAAAATACCATCCACTTTTTTCAAAGAAATGGAACAAATAATCCTAAAATTTGTATGGAACGAGAAAAGACCCCAAATAGCCAGAGGAATGTTGAAAAGAAAAGCAAAGCTGGTGGCATCACAATTCCAGACTTGAAGCTTTATTACAAAGCTGTCATCACCAAGACAGTATGGTACTGGCACAAAAACAGACACATAGATCAATGGAACAGAATAGAGAGCCCAGAAATGGACCCTCAACTCTATGGTCAACTAATCTTCGACAAAGCTGGAAAGAATGTCCAATGGCAAAAAGACAGTCTCTTCAACAAACGGTGTTGGGAAAATTGGACAGCCACATGCAGAAGAATGAAACTGGACCATTTCCTTACACCACACACAAAAATAGACTCCAAATGGTTGAAAGACCTCAATGTGAGACAGGAGTCCATCAAAATCCTAAAGGAGAACACAGGCAGCAACCTCTTCGACCTCAGCCACAGCAACTTCTTCCTAGAAACATCGCCAAAGGCAAGGGAAGAAAGGGCAAAAATGAAGTACTGGGACTTCATCAAGATAAAAAGCTTTTGCACAGCAAAGGAAACAGTCAACAAAACCAAAAGACAATGGACAGAATGGGAGAAGATATTTGCAAACGACATATCAGATAAAGGGCTAGTATCCAAGATCTATAAAGGACTTATCAAACTCAACACAACACCCAAAGAACAAATGATCCAATCAAGAAATGAGTAGAAGACATGAACAGACATTTTTCCAAAGAAGACATCCAAATGGCCAACAGAGACATGAAAAAGTGCTCAACATCACTTGGCATCAGGGAAATCCAAATCATAACCTCAATGAGATACCACCTCACACCAGTCAGAATGGCTAAAATTAATGAGTCAGGAAATGACAGATGTTGGCAGGGATGCGGAGAAAGGGGAACCCTCCTACACTGTTGGTGGGAATGCAAGCTGGTGCAGCCACTCTGGAAAACAGTATGGAGGTTCCTCAAAAAGCTGAAAATAGAGCTACCATACGATCCAGCAATTGCACTACTGGGTATTTACCCCAAAGATACAAATGTAGGGATCCGAAGGGGTACATTCACCCCGATGTTTATAGCAGCAATGTCCACAATAGCCAAACTGTGGAAAGAGCCAAGATGTCCATCAACAGATGAATGGATAAAGAAGATGTGGTATAAATATACAATGGAATATTATGCAGCTATGAAAAAAAAAGAAATCTTGCCATTTGCAACGACATGGATGGAACTGGAGGGTATTATGCTGAGTGAAATAAGTCAATCAGAGAAAGATATGTATCATATGACCTCACTGATATGAGGAATTCTTAATCTCAGGAAACAAACAGGGTTGCTGGAGTGGTGGGGGGATGGGAGGGATGGGGTAGCTGGGTGACAGACATTGGGGAGGATATGTGCTATGGTGAGTGCTGTGAATTGTGTAAGATTGTTGAATCACAGACCTGTACCTCTGAAACAGATAATACATTATATGTTTTTAAAAAAAAAAGAAAGAAAGCAGGAAGGGAAGAATGAAGGGGGGAAATCGGAGGGGGAGACGAACCATGAGAGACTATGGACTCTGAGAAACAAACTGAGGGTTCTAGAGGGGAGGGGGGTGGGGGGATGGGTTAGCCTGGTGATGGGTATTAAAGAGGGCACGTACTGCATGGAGCACTGGTTGTTATACGCAAACAGTGAATCATGGAACACTACATCAAAAACTAATGATATAATGTATGGTGATTAACATAACATAATAATAATTAAAAAAAGACATTCAAATTCACTACCTACTGCAAGAAGCCAAAGGCTAGCCTCATGAATAAACCCAAGTTAGGGTGTTTTATTTCAGTGGAGGGCTGGGCAGGGAACAAGAATCAGCATCCTTTTTGTTCTTTTCCTATTTGGGTAATCTTCTTGAAACAGTTTAGTAAGATGGTTAAGAAATGTGAGCTTCCAGAGTTTAAATTCTGGTTCTGCCTCTGCCTAGCTCTGTGATCTTGAGCAAATTAAACCCTATAAACCTCTATTAACTCACTCCTCAAGTGCGAAAAGAACAGTAACCTCCTAAGTTTGCTTCAAGGATCATGTAATAGGTGCAAAGTCTCTATAGCTGTGCCTGGCACGCAATAGGGAGGCAATGAATATTAGCTACTACTAGTTATTCTAACGAAGGAGCATGTGTTCCATCAGCTTCATTTCTAGCTAGGCTACATTGTAGAGAACACTAAGTAAGGTGAGCTCATAGGCCTTGATTCAAAACAGCCCTTTGGTGTGGAACTACCCATAGCCACCCTAAGTGTAAATCAAAAACTGAATCTCAGAGGTTACGTTCCAATGCAAGGAAAAGCCACTCACGAGAGAGAAGACACAGGGTTTGGACAAATGCCAAGAGTGATGTTTCTCAGCTGTTTCCAAGCCATCTTTCCCAGCCTCTTACGAGAGTCCAAAGTGCCTTCTAACTTCACACTGTAGTTTTGTCCATTAGCACAGAGACAAATCAACACTCTTCCCCTAACTAACCAAGAGCACGAATAGAGAAGTGACTTACCTTCCCTTAGACACCAACATTCTTCCCTTTTTGTCTATTTCTCTTATTAAGCCAGTGAAATTAATCAGAGCCACAGTCTACGCCAAGTGATGCTGTCCTGCTCAGGAAGGGAGGACGGGAGAGAACACTCTCCTTCATGGAGCCACTTCCTCCATATCTTCTCTTACCCTCTCTTTCTCCATATGCTCTTGGTGTCAAAGGGATGGCCACTTCATCCCCTCAGGGCTTTTATGAATGCCTCTCTGTTGTGGCCTCCAGAAGCAGCCAAAACAGGTCAGGACATTAATTACATTAGCCCCAATGCCACAGTCAGCCCCACTTCTCTTTCTCATCTTGGATCCCGCTCAGCTATGCTATCCAACCAGGCAGGGTGAACAATGAGCACCAGATGAAAATATGGCCCAAATAATATGCCAGCCCTATAAAACTCATGAAATTTACTGGGCCACCTTATAAAAGTTAACAGTACAAACTTTCTCCCATTATCAATTCAATCTGTTGCTCCCGCAGAGAAATTTCAGTCCAAAATGCTGCCCTACCCTATTTCCTTTTACTGACTCAGTTACAGACAGAAGAGGTGGTATTTGGGCCTTCCGTTGGAATCTGGGATTCTTCGTCAGCAGCTGCACCCTGGGCCGTCTGCCAATATAATCGGAGTAGAGCCTTAGCACCTCCAAAGTTTGATTATTTCAACCCTCAGACTCTCATTTCCTTCTTTTCTAAAATACCTAAGGGTCAACAGAACACATGAGAATATCACAGCACCAGCCTTAATCCCACAGAATTCAGAAGCACAAACAAATTCCCAGTAAGAATCTAAACATCAGTTTCCATCTGAGGGCAGTTCCCAAGCAGAGGATTGCATTTCCCAGAGCCCAACACGTTACACTCCAGATGCTTGTTGCTAGTGCCAACTACAGACCATTGTAAAGATTTGGTGTTATCCAGGTCTGCAAAGGAACAAAAGCAGAAAAAGACCTCCATCTTCCTTTTGATTTCAGGATGCCAGTGAATTCATACCGAAGGTTAGAATTCAGGTCTTGGGAAGTCAAGTTCACAGGGAGAGAGAAATCCTGTAGGGAGACGTGAATTGTGCCACTGTGTGCTCATTGCCATGTTTTGCCTGCACAACTGAGCTTATATACACAAATGGCAACTTAAAAAGATGAAGGATGTTCTACTGCACTCCTCGCACTCTGCTGTTGCCAAGAGTAATCAGCAGTGAAAAGATAAAGCCATCAGTATTTGAATTTAAATGTTAAAATAATAATAAATCTTATGGTCTCCCTAAGGTTAGTTTATAATAAAAATAACTTCTTGATCCTGGAAAACTTATCTGGTTTCTTTCTTCCTTTCATTCTCCACTTAATGACTGAAGTTACTATTTCCATGGTGGTCTCCAAACCACACTTGGTTTCTATGTAGATTGGCATGTCACTTCCAACAATTTCACCAGCTGCCTTTTCCTCTCCAGGGGATATGATTAAAATATTAATCCAGTTTCTGGAATAATCTAGCAAGAAAGTTATATAAATCAATCTCCACACAGCAGTTCAGTTGCTCTGAAAGAGGTAACATGTCCTCCCTTTTGTTATCCCTCCACAAGAAAGGTTCTAGCAAAGCAGATAAAAATATTTTTACCTCCTTGACCCTCGACCACTTCCTGATTTCTCAAACCTGAAAATGGGAAATCGCAAGCCCGAGTCCAAAATGTAGGTTTCCAAATGAGAAGAGATGAGTTGGAGGAAGACATAGGGGATCATCTACGTCGTGCTCCCTCGGCTGCCCCACTGTCTAGCAGTGAGGCCTTAGCAAAAGTGCCTGTAGACCGGGGGTCTGTTTGGTCCAGGAAGGCTGGATGGTGTTCTCTCGGGAGTGCGAAGTCACCCTTTCGTCCTGCTTACTGGAAACCATCCAGAACTGCAAATCCATCACTCGGCAAGCATTTACTGAAACCGCCTCTGGGCCTAGCATTGGGCTAAATCCTTGCTTTGGAGGAGCTTGCAATCTAATTACTATAATTAGAGACCAATTGCGATTTAACTATGTGACACTAAGTAGGAGTTTTGAAGAAAACGATCACTGTGGGCTGGAGTTGTTGGAAAAGATTTCATGGAGAACGCAGGACTTTGAAGGGAAGAGTAAAATCATGCTAGAGGCTTATGAGGTTGAGAAAATGTGCTTAGGATAAAAGAACACCGT
Source organism: Phoca vitulina (assembly GCF_004348235.1). Lineage (NCBI taxonomy): Eukaryota > Metazoa > Chordata > Mammalia > Carnivora > Phocidae > Phoca > Phoca vitulina. Next base: position 22,047,828 of record NW_022589712.1, on the reverse strand, counting down.
GTGGTGTCGCGGGCTTACCTGAGGAGGAGACGCCCCGAAGCAGGTGGCCATGCTGCGCTCCCCTTGGCGTCCCGCCAGCATAGCGTCTCACTGACAAGACAGCATTTCTCCCGGGTCGAGAAAAAATGTAATCTTTCCTGAAAGTGTTTAGCATTTGAATGCGGATGGTGACATTGCCCCTATAAAAATCAAGTTGACATCCTTCATTTCTTTAGCCCTCCAATAGAGAAATGTCGTTGAAAGAAATGACTTTCTACCCATGCCAGTGCAGCGGGATTAAAAGCCAGAAGCACTTCCATGTGAAGTCAGGATTGCTGGTGGAGTGACAGGGCTTCTTCCAAAGGGCACGGACAGCCGAGAAAGATCACTGGTAATACCTCCTAGGATTAGGATTACAACAGGCAAGCAGTAGAATTCTGTCCCGTTAATTTAGAAAAGGCCTACTGTAGGTTTCAGTCTGAGTAGTTAATAAAAATGGTAATACTTTGTTTTATTATTTTCCCTTAATTATTAACTTGGCATGCATCTGCGTATTTTAATTGAACTCTGAGCATTACAGGACCAACGCTTCTCTGGAGGAACGATCCGGTTTATCCAGCTCTCCCTGCCATCAACAACAGAACAGGTGGGCCGGGGTGCAAGCATTTTTCAACATGGCAAACCTGACTTTCTAAAGGAAAAACTGCCAAGGCCCCATTTTCCCCTTCACGTTTAGCTAAATTGCTGACTGGATCAACTAGCGTAGTGGGGTAATTGTGAAAGCTCAACTGTAATTATTATGTAAAACGGAGATGTACCTTTATTTCAGTTTCTCCTTTTGGTAAGTTGTTTTTTTTCCTTTAATGGAGGAAGAACAAGCTTCTCTCGTTCCACGTATCATTTGCAGATCAGGTTTTCAAAGCGCACAGAGGTCTTGCTGAAACCTATGTTTCTGAATTGTTTGTCCACACTTCGGCCTGAGGAACCCACAGCAGAGTGGGCTGTGGTAGAAAGTGCAGGGCTTTCTGAGGGCACTGGAAGGCCAGTGAAAGGCAGTGCCATGTTCCCTGGGCTGTGAGGAACCCAGTCCACTGTGCGCCACACACAGACCCTGGCGGAAGCCTGGACTCCACCACTCAGTCCCCCAGTCCTCGATTGTGCATGATCCCGTCAGAAGGTCGCAGTTCTGCGGATAGGCTGCAGGCTCCGAGAAGCTGCTTCTCAGCCACCGCCATCCGGGAATTGTGTTTGTTTCGCTGACCCCAAGCCTAGGACGCTTCCAGGGCAGCAACTCCGGCGCTTCCCAGCACATATACGTGATGAGCGGTGTGCCTGTGTGGACACACACCCATGGGCGTTCCCAGGATCCTGCACAATCCCCTGGATGCTGGCTCTAACCGCACCCCTTGTCCGAAACGGGAAAGCATGGCGGAATGTTGGACGAGAGAGAGTCCTAGGGGAAGGCTCAAATCTGCTCTAAGGTATGCTTTGAATAAAAATAAATTAATTCATAGATGTCAGCCCATTATTAAGAACAAAATGAAACATTTTCACAGAGTTGCGACATCATGTTGACAACGGCTGCCTTTGACACCAAGCTGCCTGGGATACCCAGCATCGGTGTCACACGAGTCAGCTGCAGCTGGTCAGTCCCCAGGGAGGGCTACCCTGACCGGCGGCCACCAAGTAGGCCAGCTGCCGTCACGCTGCCCTCTCTCTCGACAGAGAAGGGACCGACACCTACGACTGTATGGACTGATAGAGAGCTCCCACTCTGGGGACAGCCTGTCTGAATTCGAATCCTGACTTCACATTTTCTCCTCTTCCCTGGATGTTTCACAAATACTTCAGTTCTCCTCCTCCTGAGGTAGATGGTAGATTACATCTCCTGCCACCTTGACGTTAGGCATGGCTATGTGACTTATGTGAGCAGAAATGACCTGTCACTTCGGGGCAAAAGCCAGTAAGCACTCCTTACTGAAGAGGGGTCCCTGCTCCCGTATAGGAATCCCCTGGAAGCTTTCTAGAAATGCCCAAGGGCGGGCCCATCCCAGACCTCTGGAATCACAATGTGCATTTAATGAGCCCCTTGAGCAATTCATATGCACATTCAAGTAGGTGAAGCCCTGATCTAAGACACTGAGCCTTATTCACCATCTTCTCTCATCCCTGCCACAGTGACTGATGGTGTTCCAGATGGTGGAGTTTAACCTAAACCCCTGGCCTGACCTGAGGTGGACAAGAAGTGAAGCATGAAGGAATTAAAACTTTGTTCTAAGGCACGAAAACCTGAGGGCTATTACCTTGGCATAACCCAGCTGATTCGGCTGACACCGTCACTTAGTACTCTGAGTCCCTGGGCAAGATATTTCATCTCCCTGGGCCTCAGTTTCCCTGATGTAAAGGGGAGATGGTAACAGTACGAGGATTAACAAGGTAACATATGAATAGAACCTGGCAAGTTCGATGTGAATATTAGCTTCTAATATTGACACACTCCGTCCCCCCACAGCTCAAATCTTGCCGAGTGATGTGTAATTCTAGTCTTCTTACCACAGTGACTGTCATGTCAGAACCTTTGTCCCTGGCAAGGCCCCACCCCAAAACACACATACTCCAGGAATGAGTGGGAAATCGCACATCAGAAAGAAATGAAAAATTACCCCTTCTTGGAAAAAAAGTGGATCTTATGATAAGTCGGCCCAAGCATCCCTTCCCTGGGTCTTCACATGATGGTCATCTTCTACTCTAGCACCTACTACTATGCTGTTCCTCACCCTCCCACCTACCTTCCAAACCCCACCAGCCCGTCCGGGCACAGCAGGTGTCTTCCTTCTCCACAAGTCTCCTTCAAATCCTGCTTTACTATGCAACTTAGAACTTACTTGTTTTTTTGTTTTTTGCTTTGTTTTTGCAACTTAAAATTTAGACATAGTATTTGTCTGTTACATGTAAGGCTTTGTCCTGAACTCAATGCTGGGTAAAAAAAACCAAAATTCCTAATAAATGTTTATTTTTAGTCTTTTCTTCAAACTCAATGTATGTAATTCTAGCACGAAAGGATTATCAAACCTGTTACAGGGAGAACTGGGGGAGGCACAGTGATGGGGATGGGACGGAGACAGTTTCTGTTTGAGTCCTGGTTTTCAAAAGGGTCCAACAGATTTCTGACATTAGAGTAACTTCTTACAGATGATAAATACTTGATAAAATATTTTATGTGAAAATCATAAATAAAATATTTTTATTCTTATTGAAATAAATGGATAAATGATCTTTTCTCCTTGCCTCTTAAAGTGTATGTAAGGAAACAAAATATTCTAAGCCAGAATAAATATTTTAGGAGCTTGGATTTCTCTTTTGTATTTATAAACTGACTTCAAAAAAAAAAAAAAAAACATGGTACTAAAGCAATTTACCACCACTGCCCAATGAGCCACATTCTTCAGTTCCAACATCCTAGAACTTCAACAAACACCTTAGAGATCAAACTTCAACATTTTATATTCTCTAGACCAAGGGGGAGCAAACATTGCCCTGAAGCGCCAAACATGAAATATTTTGGGCTTTGGGAGCCACTGGTCTCTGTCACCACCACTTGACCCACTGTAGAAGCACAGGGGCAGCTCCAGACCACATGAAAATGGGCATGCTACGCTTCAATAAAGCAATTTGTGGACACTGAAATTTAAATTTCATACAATGTTCACAGGTCACTAAAATCTTTTGTTTTTTTTCAACCACTTCAAAACATAAAACCATTTTTAACTTGTTAGTGGTATTAAAAGAGGCAGCAGGCTGGGCTTGGCCCGCGGGCCAGATTTTGCTGACTCCTGTTCTAGACTCACAAGTTCATGCTTCTTCAGCCAGACGACAAACTCTCCCTAATAGTCATGGACACGTGGTGTTTAGCTCAATATTCACTTAAAAATCAGGTGTGAAATAATCCCATGAGTCTCTTTTTTATTAGCTCAACTTGAAAAAACAGAAGATCCTAAAGATGTCAAACTTTCACCAGAACTTATGCCAGGCTTACCCATAAAAATAACGTCACCCATCACCCTTTTCTTCACCACACACAATTAACAATTTACGAAGTAAAAAATAGTTGGCCGTTGTCTTCATAGATGAGGTCAGTGTAGTCTCATTCCTTTGCCAAAAGGCAGAGAAACCAGTTCTTGATGGCTCTTCTCCCCAAGGCTATTCAAGGCCAGTGGATGCAGAAAGACTGTGAAGGACAAGCTTTGGCTTCAACGTGGATTTTTAACCAGGAACTTTACTACTTTAAAAAAATTTTTAATGATTTTTTTTTTTTAAAGAGCCTTGGTTTTTGCTATTTTTACTGAGACTCATTTTAAAAGCGGCAGTGCTTAAAACATTTTAGGTCTAGATGTCTCTATGGAAACCCAAGAGAACTCCACTTTTATGGCCAATGACTACCTACCTAGATTATACGTCCTACTGGATCACTATGGGCCATCTGTGATACCAGAAACATCTCAGACCTATTTTTCCAAAACTCTCTCTTATCAGATATAATTAAATTGATGTATTAGTTTTGCTGAGGAGATCAGGAGACAAAGAACTTATTTGAGGCTTTCTTTTCATTTTTATTAAGACATCCCTGTTTAAAATATTCTTTTTTTTTTTTAAAGATTTTATTTATTTATTTGACAGAGAGAGACACAGCGAAAGAGAGAACACAAGCAGAGGGAGTGGAAGAGGGAGAAGCAGGCTTCCCGCAGAGCAGGGAGCCCGATGCGGGGCTCAATCTCAGGACCCTAGGATCATGACCTGAGCTGAAGGCAGACACTTAACCATCTGAGCCACCCAGGCGCCCCAAAATATTCTTATTACAAAAAAGAATTTTGTAAATTTTGGCAGACATAATAAAAGAGGAAGAATACAATCAAATAACCTAACAGTTGCTCTAAAATTTATTATCGCTGATTTTTTCCTCCTCCTTTCCACTAACGTCAAATACATTTTCCTTTAAAAATTTAAGTTTCTCTCCCCAGATTGTTTATTCATTGCAAAGGAGAAAAAAAAAAAAAAAATGATTATATAGTACAGAAGTCAGGTGATCAAAATTAACTGGGTGACCAAAATTAACATCACCAGTGAGGAATTGATGGCCTTTGGGTGCCTTCAGATTTGATATTCTCAGAATATAACATCACCTAAAATGCATAATCTGAATATGATCATGAGAAAACACCATTATTAAAAAAAGTGAAAAGTTGGGCACCTGTGGGGCTTGGACAGTTAAGCGTGGGACTCTTGATTTCAGCTCAGGTCATGATCTCAGGGTCCTGGGATGGAGCCCCATGTCCGGCTCAGTGGGGAGTCTGTTGAGGATTCTCTTCCCCTCTCTCTCTGCCCCTCCCCCTGCTTGTGTGCACATATTCACGTGCACTCTCTCTCTCTCTCAAATAAATAAATCTTTTTAAAAATTTTTAAAAAAGAGAAAAGTTGAGTGGGGTCAGAATGATTAAAAAAATGTCAAGTCATAAAAGGCAAAGAGAAGCTCTGGAAATGTTCTAGATTAAAATAAGCTAAAGAGGGGCGCCTGAGTGGCTCAGTTGGTTAAGTCTCTGCCTTTGGCTCAGGTCATGATCCCAGAGTCCTGGGATGGAGTCTGGGATTGAGCCCTGGGTGGGGCTCCCTGCTCAGCAGGGAGTCTGCTTCTCCCTTTCCCTCTGGCTCTCCCCCTGCTTTGCTCTTTCTCTCAGATAAATAAAATCTTTCAAAAAATAAAATAAAATAAGCTAAAGATGCATGACAACTAAATAAGATATCTGTCCTTAGAATATTCCAATATTGTAGAGCGGGTGGGGAAAATTCTCTAAAGGACATTATGGGTGACAATATTAGAATACAAACAGTATATTAGATAAAAATATTTTTAAAAAGATAAAAGTATTATACTAATGTTACATATATTGAAGCCAATAACTGTATTGTGATTATATAAGAGAATATCCCATGCTTAGGAAATACAGAAACATTTCAGGGCAAAGGGCCATGATGTGTGATGTGTGTAACTTTCTACCAAATGGTTCAGAAGAACAATTATATAAATTCATACATACATACAGATAGATAGGGAGAGAGAGAATAAACAGAGCAAATGATAAAGCTAAAGGTGTAAACTGTTAACAAATTAAACTTGTAAGTTTGAAATTTATTTGCAAATAGAAAGTTTACAGAAAAATTAACAGTTCTTGCCAGGGCACCTGAGTGGCTCAGTCGTTAACCGTCTGCCTTTGGTTCAGGTCATGATCCCAGGGTCCCGGGATCAAGCCCTACATCGGGCTCTCTGCTCAGGGAAAAGTCTGCTTCTCCCTCTGTCCCTCCCCTGCTTGTGCATGCTCTCTCTCTCTCTCAAATAAATAAATAAAATCTTTAAAAAAAAAGAAAAGAAAAATTAACAGTTCTTTCCTACATTGGCATTCTTGGCTATCTATTTTCCCTCCATAATATTCCAAATGCAACACAGGAAGAGATGCTTGTGCCAAGTAACAAGAAAGTGAAAAGATATTTTAACATAATCTTTTATCAGTGATTGAAGCCTGCCAAAGCATTACACACCATCCATTCTCAGCCGAGTCCACGGCAAAGACGAGCAAACACTGGATACTCTAGCAACTTAGATGCAATCATTTCCTACTAATTCCTCCAAACAGGGCCGTGATTCTAAAACCTTTTCACATCCCACAACTTCCAGAATCATCCCATGCACAAAACAAGTCTCTCAGCTGTCTCTCAGACAGGCACTCTCAATGTCAATCAATTGGATTCAATCTGAACTGGAGCATCCTAATATTTTAAGCCATGTCTAGGTAGCTAGAGAACGTGGAACTCAGGGAGCAGGATTAGCTCATCATACATCCACGGCTCACCGTCAGAATCCCGTAGCCTCAATGTCTATGCCCTCACGAGGCTCCTATATCAGCACGAGAGGCGCCGACCTCCAATCTGCCATATGCCATCTGACCTGATTTTTTCCCCAAAAGCAGAAGAGGAAACTCTGCCTAAGACCAAAACTATGGGAGAGACTTTTCTATAAGTCAATCACTGGAGACAGAATCAAAAAGGTCGTAACCAAAATTAAAATTTTCAGCCATGCTTAGGAATTAGGAAGTACCCATTCTCCAAAACACAGCAGAGACAGAACATATGTATATCGGTAAGTCTTTTCTATCCTTCCTGGTTTCGTTTTATTACTTTCTTGACACTTTTCGTATTGACAATCTATAAGCTAAAATACCCATATACTACTTTTTGCTTTGACTTTTTATCCTAGCTATTCCCCCTTATTATTCATTTTTCTCCAAACTTCAATCAGTAATCTTATTTAACAAATGTTTACCAAGAACCTATTTGACATAGATGCATTAACCAGACCTACTGGTCCTTACTGGCAGCGGAGGAAAGAATCCAGGTTTTCTGTCTACAAATAATGCCGGAGAAAACGATGATATGAAGACGGTAAGTGCACTAAGGTCAGCTTGCAGAGAAGCATAAGGAGCCAGAAATGAATTATGACCAACTGCAAAAAGGAATAAACTAGTCAAAGCACTAAAATTTAATGAAGAGATAATTTTTTAAAGTAGGTAAAACTGAAAAGAAGTTACATGTAACATTATTACAGATTTAAAAGTATGCATATTCTTCTCCATAAAATTTCTCAAATGCAGTTAAAAACACACACGTACAAAACCAAGCAATTATAAGTCCTCTGAAGCATGTAACTGTGATTAGCTGCTACTCTCAGCAATATAAAAATACTTTCACCACAATTACATTCCAGCCTGTAATGTAATTCAAAACAAACAAGTCAGACATCGCTCAAATGGCAGAAACAACAAATACAGATGCTTTGCATCAAGGAAATGAATCCACTGAAGAAATGCAACAGGGGCCCGGAGCTGGGCTTCTGGTGGAACGGTGAGGCCCCCTTCTGGGCAGATGCAGCGAACCCCAGTGTGGCTCTGCAAGGCTGTTCTCTCACTTACTGCTGCAGTCAGGAAGCTGAGTATCTGGGACTTCCTGCTGCAGAGACCCTTTCCAGGGTTGTGTGCACATTTTTAAATTTTAGATTTTAATTCTAAATCTGGACTTTTATAAAAATAAATAACAACTTGATTTCAGATTAAATGAACCAGTGTATTTAACTGTGCAACACTGGCAGTCCCAACCCCAAATGCCACATCCATCCCCTTTACCCTGTTCTTTTTCTTATTGCCATAATTCTTAACATCTTCTAAAATACTATATAATCTATAAGGTGTAGTATCTGTCTCCCCCTGCTAGAATAGCAGCACCATGTTCTGTTCATGGATTTGATGAACAAATGGAGCCTGGCATAGCATAGCTGCTCATTGATAAAGAAGGAATTGTCTCAGTTATGCTTCTATCTTTTATTTTTAAGAAAATATTCATCTTCATCTTCAAAGAAAGCATAAGTACGGTTTTATTATAGCAATATGCTATGATTTAAAAACGATGCTCAAGTACTTGTTTTAAAAATACGCATTTTCTCTAACTGCTTTATAAAAGCAAAAAAAAAAACCAAAAAAACCAAAACCGAACAAACAAACAAAATCGTGTTCTGAGGAGCACGCATTCATAGTCTAGATGTACACAACTCCTATACAAATTCCAAGGAAGTCACGGGCCCTCAACCCCTGGGAGAACAGAGTGGCTACAAAGAATAGAGGATCCGATTCTGAAAAGCCAGGCCTAAAGCAGGTGTCCGCGGTGTGGCGCACTCCAGCCTGGATGCACGCCTGCTAACTGGGTCTGGATGCACATTCGCTGAAACAGCACTTTCCTGGCCTAGGCACAGTGATTTTGGCAAGAAGGTTACGTGCTGCTTACTAATTTCTAAAACCTCGATCTTTATTTTTTTTCCCCCTTCTTAAAATGTTCTTTAAGCTTATGGAAAAGCTAATCATTGTTTATAATTGGGAGACTTTTAAAAAGTGCTAATTTGTTCCCTCAACAGAGCAAATAGTGAGAGATGATTTCCCCAGGAGTTAAGGACATATGTAAACATGATTCAATGATGTCAACAGCTTTCAGTCCAAGAATGTCATAGAGGGGCATCAGCCTTTCATCAGAACAAGTTCAAGGTTTCTGACATTCCTTTTTCCGAACTTTTGATTTGGGTGCTGTGAAAAGAATAGAAAAGAAAAAATGAAAGAGGTAGGCCCTTGTCAAGTCTCTTCACACTGATTTGTCTTAAGTGAGGTTACATTATGTACAGCAGGGGAAAACTGACCATTTGGATTTTCCTGTTTGTAGAAGGTCTTTAACATTTCCACTGCTTCCTCGGCCCGATATCCAGGAATGCACTGATGAAATGAGAAAACTGAGAATGAATATCAGCCTATGAAAATGTGGCCTGTATCCCATAAACACAGCAATGTATACATAATTACATAAACTTATTTCAGATAACGTTAATACACTTTGGGGATAGCAGTAATAGGGGTAAGGAAATACATTACCAAAAGAATAGACGTATGGACTCACCATCACTCCAATCAACTATTATTCCTCAAGTACTATTGAAGTTACTAGCTATGTGATCTTCGGTACGATAGTTAAACTCTCTGCCTCAGCTTCCTCGTGTGTAAAATGTAGGTATAATTATAGCACTTACCTCAGAGGGATTTCATGAAGATTAAATAAGATTGCAAAAATAACACCTATTACATACCCAGCACATCGTAAGTGTTTGTTAAGCATTGGCTATTTCTATCTACTGTTATTTACTAGGGGCCCATCTTGGGGTCATGAGGTTGGGCCCCGTGTGGGGCTCCGTGCTTAGCGAGGAGTCGGCTTGAGATTCTCTCTCCCTCTGCCCCTCCCACTTGTGCTCTCTCTCTCTCAAGTAAATATAAATCTTAAAAAAAAAAAAAAAAGTGCTCAGTTTGATCTATCTTTGGTATCTAACTAGAGAGAAGGGATCGATACGTGAAAGAATAAGAAACTATGATAATGGTAAGGAATGAAATTACATGAAATATCACATGAAGATGAAATTTGAACTTGCCTTCAAGATAGCAAATATTTGAGGTGTCTAATGGCTCAGTCGGTTAAGCGTCTTACTCTTGATTTAGGCACAGGTCATGATCTCAGGGTCATGAGATCGAGCCCTGAGACAGGCTCCCACTGGGCATTGAGGCTGCTTAAGATTCTCTCTCTCTCTATCCCTCTGCTCCACCCCCCAACTCGCACACAAGCGCACGTGCGCTCTCTAGAATAAATAAAAATTAAAAATTAAGAAAAAAGAAAATATTTAAAGACACTGAGCAGAGCATTTCAGGGAAAGAGTAAGAATAAGCTTGGGCTATGTGAGGAAACCAACTAATGGGGGCTTGGGGGGCCTACAGTGAAAGAATTAGATAAAATGAGGTCAAAATATACAGGGCTTTGAAGGCGTGTCACAGGAATTTGGACTTGATACACAGCATCCTTCTAAGGTGCATGAAATGATAAAATGGACAGCGATGCCAGGGAGGAACATCCGGAAGCAGCCACAGGAGGGGAAGCAGGTAATGAGCACCAGCACAAGGGCCTGGTCAGTGTGGTCTACTGCTCAGAAAGAACCTCCCTTTCTCTTGTGCCTTCGGTCAGCTCTTACCTGGGCCTATAAAGCCTGCATAAACTTTCCCCATTAAAAGAAATAACCTTTCGGAGTTCGATGTTTTTAGATTGCACATGTAAGTGAGATGATACAGTATTTGTCTTTCTCTGACTTATTTCACTTGACATAGTGCCCTCAAGGTCCATCTGCATTGTCCCAAATGGCAGAATTTCCTTCTTTTTATGGCTGAATATTCTATTGCATATATATAATGAAATATATATATATAAAATGTTTTCTTTTCTTTTTAAATTTTATTTTATTATGTTAATCACCATACATTACATCATTAGTTTTTGATGTAGTGTTCCATGATTCATTGTTTGCGTATAACACCCAGTGCTCCATTCAATACGTGCCTTCTTTAATACCCATCACCGGGCTAACCCATCCCCCCACCCCCCTCCCCTCTAGAGCCCTCAGTTTGTTAGAAGCAAAGAGTAGAATGGTAGTCGCCAGGGGTGGAGGGGTGGGGGGTTGGGAGGAAATGAATAGACTGCTGATCCAAGGATACAAACTTTCAGTTATAAGGTAAGTTCTGAGGATCTAAGGTACAGCATGGTGACTGTAGTTAACAATACTATATTGTGTACTTGAAAACTGTTAAGAGAGTAGAGTTTAAATGTTCTCACCATAACAACAACAAAATGGTAATTATGTGAGGTAAATGGTGTGTCAACTAACTTTATTGTGGTAAACATTTCATAATCTAAACATCTATCAAACCATCACATTGTATACCTTAAATTTACACATGTTACATGTCAATTATATCTCAGTAAAGCTGGGAGAAAAAAAAAATCCCAATAACCTTCCTTCCACCCTGCCCCTCAAGCAAGCTGCTACTCTGCTAGTCCCTGAGAACATTCCAGACTCCTGACTGTTGCTTGTGTGACTCTCATTTCCTCCTCAACCTCATCCTCACTGGTTTGTGCTTCCAGATATCCCAAAGGCCCCTACTGACCAAAACAATGGTTCCCTTTCCAGCCTCCTCAATTCTCTGCAGTTGTGGAGACCATTGACCATTCTCGATTCTTCTTAGCACTCTCTCCTCCCTTGGCTTCTCAGTTCTCATAACCTTCTCAGACCATTCTAACCATGGTGGGTCAGTCCCCTTCTCCTCATGCCACATTAAGTGTTCATGTTCCTCAGAGCACCCGCCTCTCCTCATGCTCTCATGAACACTAGCACAAGACACTCTCCTCTACTATGAAGTCAGACCAAAGGTCCTCCACCTTGGCTGCTCAGTGGAATCACCTGGGAACTCTGTGGGATTATGACTGAATGCCTGTAAATCAGAATCCCACCCAGGTGGAAGATAAGATAGTGACATGGATCCTCAGTTGCCCTCCGATAGCCAGTCCCCCTGCTGTCCCAGCCCAAGGCTGCCTACGTGACCCCCCCTACCCCCACAGTCCCGTTTGTACAAGGTCTGGTGTGGTGAGCCCCTCCTCCTGGGAAACAGGGCAAAGCCATAAAAGGGGCCTGTCCCCTCGCCCATCACCAATGAATGTTCATGGAAAACGGGCTTCTGGGTAAAGGGTTTCCCATGTAGCAAAGCAGCTCCCTCCCTGCGATCTACTGAAAGTCAGCCCAGGACACAAGGGTTTGTGAAAAACAAAACTAAAAAAGAAAAAAAAAAAAAACTAATATTCTCTTCTACCCTTTCGCCTTCTTATCCAGTTGGTCTGGGGTGGGGACCTCCCACAGCCACATGTAAAAGCTCTGTAATATGCAGTCCAGGATGAGACCCACTGAGTTATAGATGGGGAAAGAAACTGCATCACTCTATGATACCAAGATACTTTCAATTATCCATTATAGCTACAAATTTGTGGCTTTAATAAAAAGCACATATTCTTATTAAACTTTTAAAAACGGACCAGGTATGTATTATAAGGTAATCACCATCTTCTGAATTATTCTGTAGGTATCCTCTATGAGCTTAATGCTGCTTATAATACAGCATTAAATAATTCTATGATTCTTTAATATAAAAACAGCATCCCACCTCCCACAGACTCTCCCACCCAACCCAACCCAATAAAGGAAGAAAACACAGGGTCCAGAGACCTAAGGTATCAATGTTTTCTTTAGAATCTCAAACACTTTAAAAAAAAAAAAACAAAAAAAACCATAATTTGGCATCCAACCTGGAGATATGGCTTCAAACAATGGTCATTCATTTCCCTGGAGCCAATTTGGCCACGTACACACGCTACAAACAAGCTTATTCTTCGGTTCACCCTGTGCAGAAATATGTAGGAGAGGATTGTGTATGCACCCAATGTCACTCATGTGTTGGAGAGAAATTTTCTACCCATGTCTGATATCCAAGGGCACATCTTTGTTCTGCCCAGAAGCTTTGAGAAATTCTTTAGCTCTTTCTCATAAACAAAGTACAGAGTCAGCAATTTACTTGCAAAGAGTTATGTAAGCAAAATTTGAGCAACCGATATAAGTGACTGGAAAAATCAAATCACTTTGCACATTTTTTTTAATGGTCAAGCTGACTGTATTGTTTACTCTCCATCATTTTATTACAATTTATTTTCTGATGTGATGTTAAAAGTCATCTATTCTCATGGGCCCCTGGGTGGCTCAGTTGGTTAAGCGACTGCCTTCGGCTCAGGTCATGATCCCAGGGTCCTGGGATCGAGTCCCACATCGGGCTCCCTGCTCTGCGGGGAACCTGCTTCTCCCTCTCCCACTCCCCCTGCTTGTGTTCCCTCTCTCGCTATGTCTCTCTCTGTCAAATAAATAAATAAAATCTTAAAAAAAAAAAAAAAAAAGTCACCTATTCTCAAATGTACAGAAGTTGTTAGGAAAGCTAATGTTCGGCTGGGAAAACTCAAAATAGAATGTTTTCCAAAACTTGTTCTCAGTGGGATTCAGCCAAATTTAGCCCTTCATAGGTACTCAGTATTCTCCTAAGAATATCTGAGATCTTTGAAGTTAACTGCACACCATGTCCAGCATTTATTAAATCCTTTTCTTTTTAAAGCATAATATTTCAGGATTAACCTTAGAAAAAAAAAATCAAACCAGTTTGTGAAAAATGCTGTGTCTACAGGCCAAACTCTGAAATATCAATTCCTAATGCTCGTAGCCTTAAACATAAAAACTTGGGGACAGGTGGCAAGATTAAAGGGAAAGTAGGATTTTTAAGAGAAGATGAAAGCAATGTGGATTCTTGAGTCTGGGGGAAATTTCAATATTGAAAAGGCAGGGGGGAAAAAATAATGAAAATACAGGTATTAATGCTAGACACCAAAAATAGTACATAGAACAGGGATGCCTGGGTGGCTCAGTCGGTTAAGCATCTGGCTCATGGTTTCGGCTCAGGTCATGATCTCAGGGTTCTGAGATCGAGCCCCACATCGAGCTCTACGCTCAGTGCTGAATCTGCTTGTCCCTCTCCCTCTGCTCCTCCCCCCATGCTCTCTCTGTCTCTCTCATAAATAAAAATAAAATCTTTAAAAAAAAAATAGTACATAGCAATAAAGCAAAACGATTGGCTTTGTGCAAAAACATTGTGTGTGCACCGTAAACAGCATCTACAGTGCAGCAGGGAGCTGGGGACACTCACTGAGTGAGAATGACAACAGGGACAGCGTCTCCAACATACCTGAGCGCATCAGTGAGGACTGTCAGGAGATCCCTGGGAAGGCCAGGGATCTCCTTCTGGAGAGATTCTGCTCATTAAGAGAGCCAAGCACTCGCCTGGAAATGATACCTGTCTTCTTCTACTGAGGCATAAATGAACTTGATGGGAGGTCCCAGAGTCGGCCTGGTTCCAGCATGGCTTTTTGGTATACTGACCGCACGTGAACTATTCCCACGAACTAATCCCACGAAGAGAGCAAAGTAATTAGCAATAAAAAGCATAAACGGGTCACGTTACCTGAAATGGTCTCCCCGTATTCGGTAGATCAGCAGAGGCGATATTTAGAACGGAGCCACAGCCGCCAAACCGTTCGTTCTGACAGCCATACACAACCAGCGGGATTTATGAGAGAGAATTAAGGTCCTGAAGAGAGTGTGCAGCTCAAGTGCGTACAGTGACAAAACCAGGCCGTCCTGGACAGACAAGCTCAGGCTACTTTTAAAAACAGTTAAGCTTAGGCTTAGTCTTAAAAATCACACAATCCAGTCACACAAAAGAAGAGGTTTAAAGGATTTAGAGAAGAACATCTCACAATTGCAAATAATGAAATCCGAATACACAGTTGCTAAAAGTTTATAGTTTGGTGCTCTCTCTTGTCTTTCCTAACTCACTTTCTTTGAGTCATTAGAGAATTGGAGCCAGAAAGGAAGTAGGAATTTAATCCAGGGACTTTTCACCTTTTAAAAACAGGATTGTCCCCTAATCTTTTGCCAAATAAAATATAACCCGTGCCCCAATATGAAACAAACTAAAACTGAGCCACCCTCTAAGGCAGGATGGGGACAGAGTTCTAAGTTGACCAGAACTCCCCTCTTTACAAAGTAGAGACTGTACCTGTTATACTCAAAACCCCCTGTTATTTTTAAAGTGATAAAATTTTTCACACATAGCAAAATAAGTACATAAAAAATGTCCAAGTATGAAATTGAGTTTTTGAACAAGCGAGTAATTTTTTAAAGATCTTAGAGACAAACTTGCTAACACTCTGTATTTGTGTCACTTACTCTATGAAAGACACAATTCAAAGAGCTGTAACTGTCTCAATTTCCCATTTATCTACAATTATAACATCATCAGTGACTTGTTTTTTACCTTATATTTACTTTGGACTTAAAATTTCTCATACATTGTAATAGGTATTCATGGCAAAAATAAACAAAAACAAAGAGAAAGAAAAATTTTAAATCACCTATAATCTATTATTCAAAGGTGCATATTCTTCAGACCTTTTCTCTGTACAGTTTTATAATCTACTTTAATTTGTGACTTATCCTTATGTGAGTTTGTTAGCTCTTAGTTTTTCTTTCTCTAGTTTTATTTGGTTAATAGTTTTACATCTATTGATATAAAATGAAGAAATCATATGATTTAAAAATCCTTCCTAAAAATTTTTTGGCCAAGGGGTACAATATTTTATAACTTGTTTCATAAATCTGTTTTCACATATTAGAAAGCAGGTTATGTGTCTGGCCATTTTCAAGGTTATAGGAAGGGCACACGACACTAACTCACGAAGTCAAAGGATACTCATCAGGCGGAGAGCAGCTGCACACATAATACACGGCTCCACTGTGACATACAGCACGGTGTGTTCAAATACTTCAGAAGGACTCTTGCCACTTCGATGACACCAATCTAGGGCCTGATCGATGGCCACCATTTCTGCATGTCGAGTAGCCTGAAAGGAGAGAGGTGCTTGCATCAACATGTAACTGTATTGCGCAAACACTCGAAAATAAATACCAAAAAAATGGGCCTAATGTTTCTGCCAACATTTTAATGCATAAAGGTTTTGGGACGCTCTAAGCACTTGGCAATGTATTTCCCAGTTCAAGTCCCATACCTGACCAACAAAAGACACCTAATAGGAGATGCTGTGAGAATTATGCTATATTTTTAGTTAAGCACCTCAGAACCTCAAGGGATACTCTTTCAATTAAAATGCCATACAGAATATAAGTCTCAGGGGTTAAAAAAAAAAAAAAAAAAGAGAGTCTAGGGTTTGTGAATATTCGAGGGGAAGCCTGAAGTCTCCATAAGCAGGTGCTCCATTTTCAGATGTTTTCAAGGCTGTCCCTCACTTCACTCTAAGCAAATCTGTATTTAGTTAGTGGAATGTCATCACTTACATTTTCTTTGGGATGAGATTTTATATTCTGGCAGACTCTAGAGAAAAGCAGACATTTGGTATCAGTCTCAGATACCTCTTGGGTGGCGTAGAATATAGGAGAAATCACACAGCATTTGCAAATAACCATTCTTAAGTTTGAATCCTGACTGTGACATCACTAATTCTGTGGCCTTAGGCAAATTACATAACTTCTCTAAGCCTTGGCTCCCCCATATGTAGAACAGGGTTCACTGGCATCTGCACCTCATAAAACACTGAATTACAAGAAGCGTATGCTGTGTGCTATCTATGTGCTCTGCTATGCAATAATTATTAATGATATTCACGATAATCACATCTATCAATAAGCTTATGCTGATTGCTATGTACAAGCCACTGTGCTAAATCCTATGTGAGATTACAAAGTCTGTCCTCAGCAAGTATAAAATCTGGTTGGTGCAAACAGAAAGGCACTCATTAACCTGTGACATAGAGCAGGGTGTGAGAGATGCTGGTGCAGTGGCCCAAGGTGCCATGGAAGCTAGAGGCAGGTGGAAGCAATGCTGGTCCAGAATTATGATCTCAGAGCTGTAAGGTACTTTAGAGAACAGGTTCCCAAACCTGCCTGCATACCAGAACTAACTGGGAAACTTAAAAAAAAGTTTCCTCAATTCAGGGGTTTTTTAACAATCAGATTCAGAATTACTGAATCGGATCTCCCCAGAATTCTCAGTAAGTAAGTAACTGTTGAACTGAATCCCTGCAATCAACCTCTCTTTTTTAGAAAATCCAGAGTGGGGGCGCCTGGGTGGCTCAGTCGTTAAGCGTCTGCCTTCGGCTCAGGTCATGATCCCAGGGTCCTGAGATCGAGCCCCGCATCGGGCTCCCTGCTCCGCGGGAAGCCTGCTTCTCCCTCTCCCATTCCCCCTGCTTGTGTTCCCTCTCTCGCTCTCTCTCTCTCTGTCAAATAAATAAATAAAATCTTTAAAAAAAAAAAAAAAAAGAAAATCCAGAGTGGTGTGGTGTCCTGGAAACAAGTAAAGAGAGTGCTTTTTGGTTTTTGGAGTTTTTTTTTTTTTAAAGACTTATTTATTTATTTGAGAGGAGAGAGGGAGAGCAGGGTGGAGGGGCAGATGGAGAGAGAGCAGACTCCCTGCCGAGAACGGAGCCAGATGCGGGCTCTATCCCAGGGCCCTGTGATCATGACCTGGGCTGAAATCAAGAGTTGGCTGCTTAACTCACTGAGCCACCCTGGCGCCCCTCAACCTCTCTTTTAGTGCTGAAGAACCACAAGCCAATTTAGGACATGTTAAAAACACACAGTGGGAGAGGTGATGGTAGTGATGAGGGTGGTGGTAGTTGAGAGCCAAAAGTAGGACTCAGGTTTCCTCATTTGGGGTCAAGAGTCTTTCTGTAGTGTTTGATAGGGTAATCTTCTATAGGATACACAAACCAAAATAAAAAGGCAGGTTAATTTCAAGATACAGAAGAAACCCAGGTCATTGGGGGGTTAGATGGATGACATCAGGGCATTTAAAGTTCTGATATTAAAGATATCATACCAAACCACAAAATACACAAAATAGGGAGATAGAGCAATTATTTAAAATACAGAATTCTACTCCCCAACAAGTATCTATATATTCACTAATTGCTACATTATGTTTATTACTTAGCTCACAAATGTCTTGATATCCAAATAATAATTGCTTTGTGAATCTGGGTTCCTACTTTGCATGTGTTTTCTCTTTGATAGATGTGATGGATAAACATTAAGTGCCCCATAGCACCCCTTAGTACCAGCACCAGCTTGTTCTCTGGTTCCCACGATCAAACGATAAGATCACCGTCTGTGTGAGTGGTGTTGTGGTTCTAAGCTCTGAGTCCACCTAGTACTTCTGATAATCATAAAATTGGGTATTTCATTTATACGTACCATGACACACTGTTGTGATACCAAGAAGTGTTGCCTTACTTCATGAACTTTTCAAGCTAACCACAATAATATAAAGGCACACAAACTATTAATGTGTAATACCAGGGCGCCTGGGTGGCTTAGTCGGTTAAGCATCCAGCTCTTGATTTCAGCTCAGGTCGTGATCTTGGGTTCATAAGATTGAGCACTGGGTGTGCAGCCTGCTTAAGATTCTCTCTCTCCCTCTCCCTGCCACACTCATGCACACATGCTCTCTCTCTCTAAAAAAATAAATAAAAATTAAAAAATAATAAAGTGTAATACCACATGTAGGTACAGAGACAGTAGGTGGTAGAGACTTATTCCACTGAATTATCTAATACATGAACAGCTTCCGTTATACAATCCTTTAATACCTCCAAAGATATAAACTGAAGGTGATTTTTTAATTTACCGGGAGGAAAACATTATTTAAAGGTACTAAAGAATGTGATATGAGTTAAATTGATGTGTTTTGTAAAGTGGAATTTTCCTATATTAGATTTGCTTAAGATAGAGATTAGATTCATATCTTCAGTACTGACACTCCAATGTAATAAAATCCCTTCTTGAGTTTCACTCGCTAAAGTAAAACTCCATGAAATAGAAAATTAGCCCCAAAGATTGTATTGCTTCATTAAATTTGTCTGAATTTTCCAAATTTTGAAAAACCAACATGGATCACTTTTATAATCAGAGAGGAAGGCATTCAAAAAAAGAAATGTTAAGGGAAACTACCCTTCCATTATACCTACAGGTCTTGGAACAGACCCATCTTCTTGCCAACTGTGATAAAATTCAGTGCACTCCTACCTTTACTGCTGTATGTTTGCAATTAAACTATTCAATCGACATACGTTTTTGGTTTGATTAACTTCATTTCGTCCCTTCCCCACAACTTCATTGTTGTAGACCATAAGGCAGCCAACAGGAACTTCAGTACTTTCTAGGGCTTGCTTGGCCTAAAAGACAAAGTAGAAAATTTAAGATGTAATGTTCAATACTTAAAAAGATTATAGGAAAGAAATAAACCAGCATAAGCACACATATATAAACCCCAGAACAAAGAAATACAGCTGAGCTTTCCCTTCCCTCAAATATAGTTCAGTATTTAGTGCCTTTGTTCTCCGTTATATCCATATTAAGGGAGACTCAGGAACAAACCCCCTGCACAGGTTCTGAGCCCCTGATTTTTTCTTCTCATTGGAAGCAGAAGTGAGCAAAAGGCTGTTATTGACTTTTGTTCTTATGGTGGCAGGGTTTGTGCAACTTTTCAGAGATCATATACATATGTGTAAAGGAAAAGAATAAATACCATGTATAAATACTTTATTGAAGTCTTTTCCTTGTTGAAATTCTACTTGCTTAGTTTTTTTGTTTCACTAAATATTATAGAAGATACCCTCTAGAGGTCCAACAGCATAAAGGTAACCAGACTGGATGTCTCTCTGTGCTATTTCTGCTTTGACACAAGAAAAGCTTTGGAGCACTCTATGTGAAAATGGCACAACCACTTTGGAGAACACTTTGGAAATTTCCTTAAAAAGTAAACATACACATAGCCAATGAACAAATTCTAATCCTAAGTATTTATTTAAGAGAAGGGAATATATGTCCACAAAAAAAAAAAAAAACAAAACTGTAAAAGAATGTTCATAATAGCTTGATTCATAATAGCTCAAATCTGGAAACAGCACAGGTATCCACCAACAAAAGAATGGATAAGCAAACTGTGGCACAGTCACACCATGGAATACTAGTCAGCAATGAAAAGGAACAAGCTAGAGATACACACAACCGTATGGGTGAATCTCAGACATGCTGAGTAAAAGAAGTCAAACACAAAAGCATACATACTGTCTGACTCCCTTCAGGTTTAGTACTAGAACAGACAAAACTAAATACAATGATAGCAATTTCTTCCTGGAAGGGCATGTGTAAACTGATTGGAAAGGGACACAAGGAACTTTTCCAGGGTGGTCAAAACTCTTGAAAAGGGTGTAGGTTACACAGATGTTTGCATCAGTCAAAACTGAATGGACAACATATATAAGACCTGTGCATTTCATTGTACGTAAGGTACACCTCAATGGAAAACTATAAATCAGAAAAACAAGCTTAAGAATATTTCTACCACCATCATCCTGGAAAAGGGCAAACCACTGGTTATATTTGCAAAGTCTCCCCCATCAGAGGCTGTCCATTTTTATTCTAGCTCTGTCACTGACTGAACCAGGTAAGTCCCGGCCCAACAGAGTTAAAGAATACTTCTCTGGGCAGAGAGCAAAAGCAAGCAGGTTATACCTGCATACTCCCTGATCCTGTTGCTGAGAGAGAACAAACGAAGAACACAACCCTTGAACTAGGGTATAAACATTTCCATCTCACTGCAGTCAAGAAAACCCAAGTATGGCTGGTTTTAGAAAGGCAAAGCATTTCTTATTTTGGCAGGCCTGAAGACACTTTGGAAGACTAGATTACCAATTAAGTGTAGGTATTCACACACAGCATAAGACATATACAGTGTAAAGTTGAAGACATTGCTTAAGACCGCATGTTCTACCTCTTGCACTAGCCCCTATTCCTGGCTATACTTTATTTAGAGTAGCAATAACTTCCTATCATCATGCTAACATGGGTTGCTCAGCCACTTCAACCATGCTCAACTGACACTTAAATTGTCCTTGGGCCAATAAAGGTGAAAGGAGAGGCACATAGCATAGTGGTAGCAAGCTATATCTCTCCTTCTTCCTCCAGGGTGGTAGGACAGAGCTATGGCCTGCACAGATGTAGGGAGAGAGTAGCTGAAGCAGTAAGACTGCATTCTTCCCACCCAGGTCATGAACCACCCACAGGCTAGTTCTGTCCAATACTGTAACAATGGTTAAAGCACGTCAGGTTATGCAAAGCCCGAAAGTCTGAAAAGTTCCAAGGTTTGGTGAATATATACAAATAAATATACAAATGCACCATTGGCTACTAAAGAAAGGAAAGCCAGGAGGAGGACTGACAGCCAGGGAGGATGGCGATGCTGAGTACCCACACAGTTAAGGCAATCAGCACATGAAAAATGTTATTTAAAATAAGATTGGGAGTACACAGAACCCCAAGTACACACAAGAGAGAAATCATTTACTCATCCAACAAATATTTGTTGAAGATCTCGAGATAGGGAAATTATCCTGGATTATTCACGTGGCCCTAAATGCAATCACAGGTGTCCTAATAAGAGAGGCAGAGTAAGAGATTTGAAGATGTTACACTGTTGGCTTTGAAGATGGAGGAAGAAGCCATGAGTCAAGCAAAGAATGCTCCAGAAGCTGGAAATGGTGAGGAAACATATTCTCCTCTAGAACCTTCAGAGTGTACGCAGCCCCGCTGACACACTGGGTTTTGCCCAGTGAAATGAATTTCAATCACCCGGCATCCAGAGCTGTAAGAGAATAAACTTGTGTTGTTTTAAGCCACCGAGTTTGTAGTAATTTGTTACAGAAGCCATAGGATACTAATACACTGTTAAGAAGAAGAAAAGACAAGCTAAAACTGGAAGAAAATATTTGCAAACTGCATATCCAACAATGGTCTACTATTAAGACTATATAAAGAACTCTCAAAGTTCAACAGCAAAAAAAACAAAAACAATCCCACTAGAAAATGGGCAAAAGATATTAACAGACACTTCACCAAAGAGGGCATATAGATGGCAAATAAGTACATGTAAAGATGTTCATATCATTAGCCATTAGGGAAATGCAAACTATAACCACAATGAGTTATCACTACACACCATCAGAATGGCTAAAATAAAAAGTAAAAACCCCAAATGCTGGTGAGGCTGAAGAAAAACAGGATGACTTATACACTGCTGGTAGGACTGTAAAATGATACAGCCATTCCTGTAAAATGGAAACTAGTTTGGCAGTTTCTTAAAAAGCAAGACATGAAGTTAACATATGACCCAGCAATTGCACTCTCTGGCATTCTCCCAAGGAACCGAAAGCTTATGGTCATACAGCACATAAATTCATATACAGACATAAATGTTTGCAGGCGTTTTATTCGTAATAGGCAAAAACTGGAAATGATCCAAATGTCCTTCAAAGGATGAATAGTTGAACTGTGGTACGTCCATCCCATAGAATACTACACAGCAACAAAAGGAATAGACTACTGATTCACTCAACATTTGGATGGAACTCAAGGAAATCATGCTGAATGAAAAAAAACAACCCCCAAAAGGTTCCATATTCACATATATAACATTCCTGAATGCAAAATTACAGCTACAAAGAACGGATTAGTGCCTGCCAGGGCTTAAGGGCTTGAGAGTGAATGGTGGCTATAAAGGGTAGCATGAAGGAGCCCTGTGGTGACTGAGCAGGTCTGGTGGTGTTTCTGCAAAACCAAACATGTGATAAAATTGCACAGAACTACACACATGTGTGCATAGAAAGCTGATGAAATCTCAATAAGCTCTACAGACTGCATCAATGTCATTCTCCTGGTTTTGATTATTGCACGACAGTTGCATAAGATGTTACCATGGAGGAAAGCTGGGTGAAGGGTACATGAGACTTCCCTATATACTTTTTTTTTGCAACTTCTATGAATCTATAATTATTTCAAAAGGAAAAGTTTAAAAAATAATAATACTAATAATAAAGGAGTAAACAAGAAATATCTTGCAATGGAGATTAAGAAGAAATGCCTAGTAAGGTACGAGGAAAATCAGGAGTGTCAGGGCGCCTGGGTGGCTCAGTCAGTTAAGCGCCTGCCTTTGGCTCAGGTCATGATCTCAGGGTCCTGGGATTGAGCCCCATGTCCTTGGGGTCCCTGCTCAGTGGGGAGTCTGCTTCTCCCTCTCCCACTGCCCCTCCCGCTGCTTGTGCATGCTCTCTCTCTCTAAAATAAATAAATAAATAAAATCTTTAAAGAAAGAGAGAGGAAGGAAGGAAGGAAGGAAGGAAGGAAGGAAGGAAGGAAGGAAGAAAGAAAAAGAAAGAAAGAAAGAAAGAAAGAAAGAAAGAAAGAAAGAAAGAAAGAAAGAAA
>NW_022589712.1:21973455-22024402 GCF_004348235.1 Phoca vitulina | reverse complement strand
AAAGAAAGAAAGAAAGAAAGAAAGAAAGAAAGAAAGAAAGAAAGAAAAGAAAGAAAGAAAGAAAGAAAAAGAAAGAAAGAAAGAAAAGAAAGAAAGAATCAGGAGTGTCTGCTGTTAGGGAGGATTCAAGGAAAAAAAAAAAACAGGCCAAGAGAAAAGGGTCAGTGACACAGATGCAATTTTGGTGGAATTGGAAATGAAAACCAGTGGCTTGAAGAGTGACCTATCTAAGTCACGTTAAAAGGACGAGGTACAAAGTAACAAAGCAAATTTGTAAAGAAATTTCTAGCTTCTAACTATTATCACAGACTGTTATGTCTACCTAACAATTGTTCTGATTCTGAGCTTGCAAATCATAAGAGCTTACAACTTATGGAAAA
This sequence comes from Phoca vitulina, assembly GCF_004348235.1. NCBI lineage: Eukaryota > Metazoa > Chordata > Mammalia > Carnivora > Phocidae > Phoca > Phoca vitulina. Next base: position 22,024,022 of record NW_022589712.1, on the reverse strand, counting down.
ACTTACTTTGACCCAGGACTATTTTAAGCACTTTATCAGTATTGATGCATTTCATTTACAACCCTATGAGATCGATTCAGTGAGCTTCCCCAGTTTACAGATGAGTAAATGGAGACATGGGGAAGTTGAGGATTTGCTCGGGTGGGAGGCTGGGGCCAGAATCCAGGCAATCTGCTCCAGGCATTCATTTCTTCAACAAATATTTATGGAACATCTACGAGATGCCAGGTCCTGGCTACTCCGCCTCAAATGTCTACTCTAGTCACCACTGATCAGCTACTTTGTCACCTTTTGGGTTCAAAATAGGCCTAGTTCAAGGGACAAAAGGAGAGGGAAAACTTAAAAGAGTGAAACCTAGAAAGTTTAAGGCTAAAAAACTGTAAGAGAAGAAACAAATGAGGGGGCCACGTGACAAAGATTTTCTGTAAAATTATCTCCTGAAGAATTCTACATGTGGCTATGTAGCTATCTCAAGCACATAGAAGAGAATTCATGACCCGGTGGGGAAGAAGGAATGGCAGAGGACAGGAAGAACCTGGGTAGCCCAGTGGGGTTCCTAGTCCTGACTTAGGTCACTTGCAAGAAAGCCTGGCAGTCTCTCGCTCCACCCAGCCCCCAGGCGACTGGGAGTGTGCCTTTCATTCTTTCCTTCGGATTTTCTCTTTTTCCTTCCAGCAAATGTACCTCCTTGATTCCGCATCCCACCTCTCAAGATTATCTTCCTATTTACTTAGAGTAACTTGTTTTTTGTGAAAAGCCTTCAGCTGCTATCCAAATGAGAGAGAAAACATGAGTGGTGGGAGTATTTAAAAGGGCAAATCAGGTTATTGGTGAAGAATAGCCCAGCCCACCATGCTGAGGGCGAGTAGCTGAGCAGTTGGGAATGGTGTGTTAGGGAGGAGGTGGTGTGAACAACCCCCAAACCCCACGGAAATGGGTTTAGGTGAGATGCTGTTCAATAAAATACATATTTGTTCTGCTGTCAAGTTCAAAATAGAGTTAAACTAACTAAATAATTAACATAATTTTCAATCCATCCCATCTCATACTTTCCAACTCTCCCACCAACTTTCGGCCAAGTCTGATAATTTCTTTACAAATTTGCTTTCTTACTTTGTACCTTGTCCTTTTAACGTGCAGAAGTTTTTAATATTTATGTAATTAAGACCCATCCATTTTCCTCCTCTGTTTTCTGCCTTTGATGGTATAAAGAGCCCAACCATTCCACTAACATTTATCTACCACTGGCTCCTTTCTGGTTTTATTCTTCTTATGCTATCTCTTTGATTAGATTTTACTACAAAAGCACAGTGAAAAATTTCTTTAAAATGACCCATATCTCAAAAAAAAAGACCCATATCTTTACCATGTTAACTAATTATTTGTGTGTGTTCTCCTCTAGTCTCTATCTGATTAAAAAAAAAAAAAAGTTTAAAAAAAACAACAGCTTTTATTTATTGAGCATTATGTGTCAGGGACTTTACAAAGATTATCTCTTTTAATCTATACAACCCTGAGACATAGATACTATATACCCATTTTACAGAAGACGCCTCTGTGGCTGAAAGTTTAAGAATCTGTCAAGGTTAGCTGGCTTTCAGTAGCCATTCTAGGGTTTGAACATACGCCTGTCTAATCTCTAAATGTACATGTACAGTATAAAAAATAATTTGTATTCTGCTTGCTTAATGTTGAATATTACATGTAGCTGTAATAGTTAATGCCATGTTTGTACCTAATATCCATAACTGTTTTGATAACAGCATATTATTCAACACAGTAATATACTATAATTTAACCATTTCCTTTCATCATAAGTTTGAAATGCTTCCTAGTTTTCCCTGTTACATGTAACACTGAAATGACAATGATTGCTTTTATCTTTCTAAACTATTTCCTTAAGATAAATGCCATAGAATTATATTACTATGTCAAATGATATGAATATTTTTTTTGAGGCTGTTAATTATATTATGCCAGGTTGCCTTCCAAAAATGTTATACCTATTGGACTGTTAGGGCTGTATTGCTTTTTGCACAGACTCACTTAGTTTAGATGACATTTTGTTTAAAAAAATAGATTTTAAGCTTTCTCAAAAACTGTTTTCCTTTCTTTTGTAATTCAGGCTTATGTCTGTAGATTAAAATCATAGACTAGGATAGAAATTTTCTAGCACAACCCCTTTATTTTAAACAGTAAGACCCAGAAACTATATGACTTGGCTGGTCCAATCAGAGGATGCTCTGATTGGTATCCTCCCTACTACATGTACACTGCATATTTCACTTTCAAATTCCTCAGAGATGAATAGATTTGGCACTAGCCATGCTTCTTGTCTAATCTTAAACTCTTCTCAGAAGTACATAGTACACCTTGAATTACTTCAACAATCTTCGAAGTAGTTCAAGCTTTGAAGTTTCTGTAGTGGGCAGGGCATGACTGAACAAAGCACAAGATTTATGACAAGCACTTTTTCCCCTTTCTTTAAGACCTGGAAGAACATGTATAGGCCAAAACCAAAAATACAAGTACTAAGTTAAGGTCCTCCTTGACCCTATGTAGGAATAGGTAAACTAGGTAATCACATCCCCTAGGGGTTTATAATCCAATTAAGACGGGCGCCTGGGTGGCTCAGCCAATTAAGCATCTGACTTGGGCTCAGGTAGTCATCCCAGGGTCCTGGGATGGAGCCCCATGTAGGGCTCTCTGCTCAGCGGGGAGCCTCTTCTCCCTCTCCCACTCACCCTGCCTGCACTCTCTCTCTCTGTCAAATAAATAAATATTTAAAAATATATAATCCAATTAAGAGACAAAAAGGTCAAGGCTAGGGAGATCTGAGAAACTATGTGGAGTTCAACCATCTCATTTTATAGGGTAGGAGGGGAAAGGGTGGGGCGGTTGGCTTGCCCAAAGTCAGGGCAAAAGGTAGTAAAAGGACTTAAATGTTTAATCCAGAAGTCTAGAGAACAGTGCAGAGATAGGTGGAGGAAATATTCCAATATATTATGACCAAAAGACGCTTAAAGGAAAATAAAGGCCCAAGATATGAAAGGATGGAAAAAAAAAAATCACAGCTCTGCTACACGAGTGGGAAAGCCCAATGACTGATTAGTTAGCTGTTTTCAAAAATACTATTAAGTCCTCCATGGTAGCATCTCTGAAAATTTCATCTAAGCAGGCTCCACACATAAATACTTTGAGAAGAGCTCCTGAAGCAAAGGAAAATAAACAAAAGAGCCCATAAATTCTGACTTCCCAGCATTCAGGCATCATCTGCCCTCTGCAACTCTCACCCATAGAAGGAATCGAATGCAGCTTACTCTAACATATTTTATCCTTCATGTGTATATATCATCAAACTCACTATTTAGTAAGAAGCTGCCCAGCATATGACATTATTGAAATGATTTGGGGAAGGGAGAGTGAGATTTTGATATCATGTGAAAACTCCTTGTCTCCAACTTAGAGGATCTGGTAACATAAAAGAGGTTCAAGACCAACAAATCCATATGACAAGTTACAAATTAATTTTTAAATGTATATGTGAACAGTAATTAAAAGTATCGGAACACTACCTATCTTGTAAGTTCATTAGAGGAAATAAATTATGACGTGAGCTCAAAGAATGGATCATAAAATCAAGTTAGTGGGTCAGGACCAGCATTTTTTTCAAAAATCGAGAAGGAGCTTTCCGTGCTCGCCCTCGTGGCGGTGACGGCGGGCGCGCCCTGGACCTGCAGAGCATTGCCGGCGAGTTCCTGGACCTGGATGGACCTGCCGCGGAAATGCTCTGCCAGCAACCACATCATCCACACCAAGGGTCAAGCGTCCACCCAGACGAAGGTGGCCGAGGCTGACGAGGTGACAGGCGGGTTCAATGGCCAGTTTGCGCTAAGCTATGTGTGGGGCCGTTCACAGGATGGGTGAGTCAGAGGACTCCATCCTCCCACTGGCCAAGGCCAACAGCATCGTTTCAAAGAACTTCTGACTGGAGAGGATCACGGAGGTGGAATATTTGTCATAAATACACAGCACCCTCCCCCCAATTCAAGAAAAGAGAAATACCAGGGAAACTGTACAAAGGAACGTGAAGTACTGTTCTGTGAAACTTTTGTTTCGGTTATAGCTATGTGTGTATTTACTGGATTGTAACATAAAATAGACTTTTTTTTACTGTGAGTCACTTTCAAAAAAGTATGAGAAACAAGTTTAAAGGACATTATGTAAGTAGCAGAAACAAATGGATAGACACTGTAATGCATCATGGCTTAGAGAAAAATATTTGGCTGTAATAGTGAATGAATGCAGGGGAAATAGTACGAAAAGAGAACAGAGAGGAATATACCAAAATCAGTTTCAGTGCTGAATTCCCAACGCCAAGCACAGTGTATTCAATATACATCTGTGGAGTGAATGAATACATAATTATGGAATTAATTAACTATTGGAGACCAGAGGCCCCTAAGGATAGGAAGAATATAATCAAAACCATGTATGAAAAAAATGATTCCTTTTACAGCAGCTTTAGAGAAATGTAAAACCGAAGGGCATTTTACATATGTATATGTGTGCAGGTGCATATATTTGTATACATATACATATATATGTGAAAACACACTCTTATCCCTATTAAAGAGCTCCCTGGCACACAGAAGTATGGGTGAAGCTTGGATTACACACAAATCTGATTAGAGCCCTTCTCAATCAGCAATCCTGAAGGGAGCGAAGGAAGTTAAAAGGCTTGAGGGCAGTAGGAAAGATGAATGAATGGTGGGATCTGGCTGTACTGGGATTTGTTTTTATCCTGATCTATCAGACACATCCTCGGCGTCCTTTCTCCTACTAGATAGGTTCAAGACGTCATAAATACAGAAGAACGTGACTTCCCGGATTTGCGAGTGTGTCCCCGGGAGAAGAAGGGGACGCAGCACGTTACGTGCCAGCAGCAGCTGAATGGGGATGTTTGGCTCAGACGTGCCAGTATTTCCTCTCTTCCTTCCCCTACAGCACTGTGCGAATGGGCTAAAGAAAATTTCAGGGCAGTAAAGCCAGCTGTCTACCCAGAAAACGTGACCGCCATCGAGATTATGGTGGCGAGAAAGCACACCCAGGACGTCTGCTCAAATGCTCGGGTCGAGAAGAGGGCTAAAGAAAGTTCCCACCCACGGCATCCACCTCCTGGGCTCCTCACCATTTGCATCGCTTCCTCCATCCACTTTTCGGTCTCCTCGGCCGTCACCGAGCACGCGCCGCCGCCAGTAGCCGGCGTGGACGCCGCCTTCGCCTCCATACGGCACCCGGGCCGCGGCGCTCGGCGCCAGAGGCTGGGGGCGCAGAGAAGCGCTGGTAACGGAACGCGGCGACTGCAGGCCACCGTTTCCAGGGAAGTCGAACGGCGATGCACTCGGGAGCGAATTCTGAACGGACCTGCGTGGCCCGGACCAGTGAGCGGGGGCCGCGGCGCGGCGGCAGCGACAGAAAGCGCCGCTGCTCAGCTGTAGTCCACGCCCCCTTCCCGCCCCGGTGACAGTCTCTGCGGAAAGTCGCGTTTGTGATTTCTGGAGAGCACCCAACGGGACGACGGCGGTCCTGCCTGGTCGTTCGGGCCAAGCGACGAGGAAACGGTTTCCTGGCGAACTGCCCACCCCACCCCGCGCCCCTAGGCAGCCCGTACCTGTAGGGCCTGAGGATGCTGAGATCTATGTGGAATTTTCTAAAACGTCATAAAAAGAAATGCATCTTCCTGGGCACAGTCCTCGGAGGTGGGTGACAGCGTTCTCGGAAAGGGACTTTGGGAGCAAGGGGCGGAAGAGAGGTGACTGTCTTCTGAAATAGAGGCCGGGCGACCATAGTCCCGGATATGTAGAGATTAGTTCACCCGTCGGACGGGGCGCGGGTGACAAACCTCTAAGGTTCTTCACACCTCTGCAGCTGTGGAATTTGTGCCTTTTGTCCTGACACTGCCGCTTACTCTGTTTCTCTCCTATCCTTTCTTCTCACGGACCTTGGGAGAAGCCGCCACAATTAAGTTTCTGTTTCAAGATACCATTCTCTTACAGACACGTATTTTTAAGTTGTTCTTTTCCTGTGAGAGTCTTCGTTTGTGTTGGCACTCTCTGTAGTTTGGCTTTCATCCTTCTCAGAAGTTTCGTAATATTCTAGGAGAACCTAAAGCCTGCACTTCCAGTGTTGTTTACAGTGAATTTGATTTAAAAAAAAAAAACAAAACAGCACGCAGGTAGACTAAAGGTCTGGAAGATACATACTAGACAAAGAAACACAAATCAGTATTTTAGTTCTGTTTCTGCTTCTTGAGAATACAAATTATGCAGTAAGAAGATGTTTGGAAGATGTTGTGCAATCTTCCTCAGGATCTTCAAGGTTAGGATCAATGCCCATCTGTCTGGCTGACATAACTGAGTCAGCTGAGGCTGAGAAGACATTTAGAAACAGGTAGGATAATCGTGAGAGCCTTTGCCTCATATGGTGATCATGTCATAATATGCAGGGATTTGAAGGAGAGAATAAGAAGCTTTGTGAGATAGAAGGAAATGTAGGAATGTTAAGAGAATTTTTAGCATTTGATTTTTTGAGAAATATCACTAACTACATGCTTTGGTTACAGAAGTACTTAAAAAACAAGAACAGAAGTTTTCTAAAGAATTTGGTTGCTTTTCTCTTACTATTAGATTATATTCTATTGCCTCCAAACAGTTTGAAATTAACAATGCTTTTGGCATCAGTAACTCAGATCTGTTGATTCTGGAAAGTTTGAAATCAGCTTATTGATGAGATAAGGAAAGTCTTCATCATCTCTGAGGTCTTTCACAAATCAGTACATTTTTATGTGAATTTTTACAGCATTCTTTGAGCAATCCTTTGCAAATAAATTTTCCAGTATCTTCAACCACTGACATCTAATGTACAGATCTCCCTCAACTTGCAATGGGATTATGACCCAATAAACAGATAGTAAGTTGAAAATATCGTAAGTCAAAAGTACATTTAATATTAGCTAACCTACTAAACATCATAGCTTAGCCTAGCCTGCCTAAAATATGCCAGGAACACTTCCTTAAGCCTGCAGTTGGGCAAAATCATCCAACACAAAGCCTATTTTGTAATAGTGTTAATATCTCCTGTAATTTTTTGAATACTGCACTGAAAGTGAAAAACAATGGTTGAATGATTACAGAATGATTGTAAGAGTTGTTTATTCTCAATGACTGCATGGCTGACTGGGAGCTGGGGCTCACTGCCACTGCCCAGCATCACGAAAGTATTATACCACGTATTTGCTAGCCCAGCAAAAGATCAAAATTTAAAGTATGGATTCTACTGAATGTGTAATACTTTTGCATCATCATAAAGTCAAAATTTGTATAATTCAGGGACTATCTGTGTATTTCAGTTATGCTAAGAATACTAAGTCCATTTTATTTGTAATAGTTAAAATACACATATTATGGAAGAAGTATAAATAAAATTTTTTTTTGCCACTACTGAAGGAAGGAAAATAATTTCTCTTTAGCAATCTCAGAATAGCATACCCCTTCAGATCTATGGAACAACTTAATGGTAGATTAGACATAATGGTAGGGGAAGCAAAAGAGTATACTTAAGACATAGTTATAGATTTTTTCAAAAATCTTTTGAGAGCTTTATAATTACAGATTAAGAGAAATGAGAAAGGAAAAAAAAAAGTTCAGAGGGACAGAAAGAGAAAATAATCCTAGTGTTTTATATCTTCCTACTAACATGTTACATTTCAGTTAATCTAAGACATATTTATCCAGTGCCTGTAGTGTTTAAGGTAATATGATTGGAAATACAAGAGTTACAGATTTTTAATAGTAATAGCTACCATTTATTGGGTGCCCAGAAATAAATGTACTAAGCTCTTCTATTCAATGCACAGGACAACAAGAGTAGTTATTACTATTTCCATTCAAAAATGTTGGAACTAGAGTCCTAAGAACTAAAGAAACTTGCCCAGGATCTCAGAGTTAATAAAAAGGAAACTAGAATTCAAACCAGGTGTATTAGATTCTGAAGCACTTTGCCTTTGCACACTATACTGCTCTGCCTTCATGGACTTTATGGTCTGACAGGAATGAAAAACAAGTGTCTTAGTCCACTAGGGCTGCTACAACAAAATACCACAGACTGGGTGACTGTAAACAACCGAAATTTATTTCTCTCAATTCTAGAGGCTGGATCAGGGTGCCAACAAGGTTGGGTGAGGGCCTGCTTCTGGGTTGCGGACTTTTTGTATCATCACATGGCAAAAAGGGTAGGGGTCTCTGTGAAGTCCCATTTATAAGAACACTAATCCCATTCATGAAGGCTCCACTCTCATGACCTAAGCACCTCCCAAAGACCTCACCTCCTAATATCATCACATCAGGCATTAGGATTTCAACATGTGAATTTTGGGGGGACACATTCTGATTATGACAAGTATACAAATAATTAAAATACAAAACAATAAGACAGCTGGGGTGGGGGGGAATGGCATACAGATCAAACCAGCAGATAGCATGTGCAGTTGGAAAGAAATAGAAAAGGTCTTCATGGAAGAAGTGGCATATTTTGTCAGGCTTGAAAACTAAGTAAGATATCAGCATGTTTGCTCAAAGAAGTTTGGCCATTCAGTGGTGGAAAAAACCTAAAACTTTGAGTTACAGGCCTTACATTCGAATTTCCTGCATTTTGGATAAGTACCTGCTTTCGACCAATTTGTACAATTTGACCAGTTTATAAAATGTAAACTTTTTGGCCTGAGGTCTCCTTTACACTTGTAAAAATTAAAGACTCTAAACAGCCTTTAAAAAATTGTATCTATTAGTAGTTGCCATATTAGAAATTAAAATCAAGAAATTTTTTAAATATTAAGTAATAGTAAACCCATTACATATTAACACAAATATTATTTTTTAAAAAATAGTGAAAAGAGTGGCATCATTTTACATTTTTGCAAATCTCTTTACTGTCTGGATTAATTGAAGAAAGCTGGATTCCCATCTCTCTTTCTGTATCCAGTCAGTTGTGTTACTACATGTCATGTAGCCTCTGGAATACTCTGCTGTATGAGAGAATGAGAGAGAATGAGAATGCAAAAGACAAAAACTACAAAAATAGTTTTGACTCACAGATTCCATGAAAAGGTATTGAACACCTCCAAGAGTACCCAAGCCACACTTCGAGAACCACTACACAAGAGAAAATGTTGCAGAACAGAGAATAAGCAGATTATATTTATTGACTTGCTGATTTCTAAAAAATCTCAGAGCATTGACTTATAATTTAAATCTTAATCCCTGTAATTTTTGGTCTCTTTACTTTTCCATTTATTCATTCTTTCTTTCATTCAATAAACATTTGAATGAAAGTGAGTGCCTCCTCCCACTATATCAGGCTCTGGGAATACAAAGGAATAAGACCGTTCTTGACTTGGAGGAACTCGTGGTGCTGTCTGGAAAGCAGAAACGGAAATGAACAAAAGTAGTACAATGATAATATTATAGTACCATCAAAGAGCTGGTGCTGTGGGTACTTAGAGGAGAGAGAAATAAATGTGAAGTTGTCTGACAAGCTTCACTCAAGAATTCACTTGAGTCAAGTTGTACAGCTAGCAAAAGAGAACGGGACACAGCAGGAAGAAGGGATGTTCAACAGATTCAGATATATTGCTTGTGATGAACCAGTGTATCTGCTATGGCTAAGAACAGGGAATAAATGGGGAGTGACAAAAGATGAATTTGGAGAACTAGCCTGAGTGCAGGTTGTGAAGGGCCTTCTATATTGTGCTATTCTACTGAATCTGGACATTATCTTGGGCACCAGTGCTTCTCAACTTTCCTATGATAAAAATCACTTAAGAGGCTTAATAAAAACATAGAGTTTTCTTTTTTTTTTTTTAAGATTTTATTTATTTGTCAGAGAGAGAGCACGCACAAGCAGGGGGAGTGGCAGGCAGAGGGAGAAACAGGCTCCCCGCTGAGCAAGGAGCCCGATGAAGGACTTGATCCCAGGACCCTGGGATCATGACCTGAGCCAAAGGCAGACGCTCAACCAACTGAGCCACCCAGTTATCCCAAACATAGACTTCTCTTTCCCAGATTCTGATTCTTTCGGTCCAGACCAGTTCATTTATTCATCAATTATCCAGCAAGTATTTATTGAGCTCCCTCTGTGTACCAGTATTATATATTGGGGATGCAGTATTGTACAAGACAAGACATTAGGGGATGATTTCAGGGAACTCTCTTAAAGGCTACATTTTTAACAGGTACTTCAAGTAATTCTGATGTAAGTGGAACAGGGAATCCACGTTAAGATGGCAGGGTGTTAAAGAATTCTAAACCCAGGAATATGTAGTCAGATTTAAATTTTAGAAAATCACTTGGCATGTAAAAGATGGATTGGAAAGGTGTGAGACCAGAACAAAAGCGGTGAGGAGGAAGCTGGAAACCAGTTCTTAAGAGCATTATTCAGAATCTGAATGAAGGCAATGGTAAAGAAGTTGGAGTAAAGTGGCAAAATTTAGAAAATATTTCCAGAATAAAATCAGACTAGCAGGATTTCGTGTTTTGTTAGATTTTAAGCGATGATAATAGATTATTTTCAAACTTACTGAAATTATTAACCTAGTAGTAATCTGGTAAAATTGTTGTATTGCAGGGATTTTCTTCCAGGAAAAGAAGACAACTAAAAGATAGTTTGAAAAAACTGAATTTATAATGTGGAAAGACTAGAAGAGATTTTGCTTTACCAACAATGTTCTGAAAGGAAACCTCAAAACATTTTCATCGGTTTGGCGGGGGGATTGTTTTTGTTTTTGTTTTTTAGATAGCTGGAGGGTGGGGGCAGAGAGCTGGAGGGGGAGGGAGAAAGAATCTCAAGCAGAGTCCAAGCTGAGTGTGGAGACCAACGCAGGGCTTGATCTTACAACCCTGAGATCATGACCTGAGCCGAAACCAAGAGTTGGACACTTAACGGACTGAGCCACCCAGGCACCCCCATTTTTTCAGGTATTTAGTGATTGTTCCCATTATTCATAAATAAAGTTATAGCTACAGAAGAAACTTGTAAAGCACCTTATAATCCCAGCCTTTCATTTTATGGATGAAAAAATTTAGATGCAGAGAGAGGAAGAGGCTTGCTCAAAGTTTCCTACCTAGATGGTGCCACAACCATCAACATCTGTTGTCTTCAGATGATTCAGGCAGCCAGTTGAATATATAGATGATCCTGAATCCCATATTTTAGCTAATGAATTCTCTGCCTTCATACTTTCCTAGGGAAGAAAAAAATCAGAATTTATTAATTTTAGGAATGAGAGTTTGGCTAAATTTGACTTTTATATAGTAACTTCTTTTTATATAGTAACTTACTTCAGTGCTAACTCAAAAAAAATAATGCGTTGTGGGATTTTAGCCTAATTTCATGTATTAGTTTGCTAGTGTTTCTATAACGAAGTACCACCAACTGAGTGGCTTAAGCAACAGAAATGTATTGTTTCATTGTTCTGGAGTTCAGAAATCCAAGATCAATGTGTTGGCAGGATTTGTTCCTTCTGAGGGCTGTAAGAGTAGGATCTTCTACAGGCCCCTCTCCTCGGTCTGTAGATGGTTATTGCCTCTGTGTCTTTACATCATCTTCCTTCTACACATGTCTGTGTCCAAATTTCCTCTTACCAGAATACCAGTCATGTTGGATTAGAGCTCACCCTAATGACCTCCTTTTTAACTGGATTACCTCTATAAAGACCCTATCTCCAAATGAGGTAACATTCTGAAATAGGGAGACTTCAACATATGAATGGGGGAGGGGTGTGTGTGACACCGTTCAACCCATAATAATTCATTTTCTTTTAGCTTTAGTTAGAATATATAACACCTATCAAACAAATACAGTAGTTCCTGAAAAATTTTTATCAGACACTGTTGAGAATCTAATGAAAGCAGTATACCTTTTCTCCCAGAAAACACATATACCAGTTATTTATTGTTATTCCAGAAAATTCTTAGATACACAATGGTCATCACTGCAGTGTTTCACCTTACATTATTATTATTTGAGACATGATAATCATTTTACACATAACTTTAAGCAATCTATTGTGCAAATAAAATACAAGCAATTCATTGAGAAGTAGTTGTTAACCTAAGAATTGCCTACCGAAGAGTTATTTGTGAAATATAAGTCAGTTTCTTCACTCTTTGGTGTTATGGCGCTGTCATCAGTTTATTGAGGATGCATTACAAAAAAGGCCGCTATGAAGCCACTTACATAATTTTCATTTGCTCTTTAAGCATGATTATAATACATGTATTTGCATACAAACATAGCAACAGTCATAGTTTATTTCTGTCTAGTTATTTGCAGGACATACCTTTTACTGAACTATTATTTTTAAGAATATATAATGTGTTACCAGTTCATCTATAATGCTTATATTAGGGGCGCCTGGGTGGCTCAGATGGTTAAGCGTCTGCCTTTGGCTCAGGTCATGATCCCAGGGTCCTGGGATCGAGCCCCGCATCGGGCTCCTGGCTCAGCAGGAAGCCTGCTTCTCCCTCTCCCTCTGCCTCTCCCCCTGCTCATGCTCTCTCTCTCTCTCTATCTCTGTGTCTCAAATGAATAAATAAAATCTTCATAATGCTTATATTAGTGAAGATATTTCAGGATGTGTGTTTGTTTTGCAGTTCCTACAGGGCCATCTCCTCCCCACTTGTGACAAACAGACTAAATCCAATTATTTAGGTCCTGCACAGTTCTTAGGTTCTTTCTGATAGATATTGAGGGCCACAAGCAGTTGGAGATAAGTGAGGATCAGTTACTCCCTTAAAATTTGTTGCCAGGTTATAATAAACACATGCTGGCACACATAAAAACATCCTATTAGTCAGTATAAATAAAACAGTATCATAACTTGTTTTATAAGCTTATTGAAGTCCCAGTGTCCTCTTTCAGTGCGGCAACAGAACCTTGCATGAAAGATTGCCTGAAGATGGGGCACCTGGGTGGCTCATTCGGTTATGTGTCAGACTCTTGATTTTGGCTCAGATCATGATCTCAGGGTCCTGAGGTCAAGCCCTTGGGATTTGCTTTCTCCCTCTGCCTCTCCCCCCCTACCCCCCCCCCCCCCGCTTGTCTCTCTCTCTCTCTCTATCTCTCTCTCTCTCAAAAAAAGAAAAAGAAAAAGAAAAACATTTGCCTGAAGCAATTGCAACAGTATTCCATTTGTAGGATTCTATTGGCCATTTGGTTAACTCCTTTGACTAAGAATCCTCCTAATTAGCAGCTGAGGATTCAAGGCTAAGTCATTCCTAAGGATAAAGGACTTGCTAGATGCATATATTCTTGCTCAAATGAGTATTACTAAAATGTTTTGGCTAATCCAGTATCTTAAACACCACTAATTTAATCTATGAAAATCCATTTCTGATATTCATTATGTTAGATAAAAGTTAGTTGAAGTACTTAAACCTTGGAGTGTGGCTTTTGGTCAAATGCTAACCAACCACTCTGAAGTATTCACATTCCCAGTTAGGACAATTAACTGTCCCTAGGGCATAGACCAGAATGTGCACATTTATATCATCTGTCTATGCTGAAATGTGTTCAACAAAATTATAGGCCTCATGACCCCACCTATATTTTTATGCTGTGGTGTTATAATTTAGGAATTTCTATACGTCTTCCCTCTTCCTTTTCCACTGAAAGTACTAGTTCTTGATGTCTGCCTGACTACCTACCTTTCTTGTATTCTTTCTTTTAAAAATTTTATCTTTAAATAAATAAATAAAAAACTTCATCTTACATTTTAAAAAAGTATGACATGTTGGGGCGCCTGGGTGGCTCAGTCGTTAAGCATCTGCCTTCGGTTCAGGTCATGATCCCGGCATCCTGGGATGGAGCCCCGCCTCTGGTTCCCTGTGTTCCCTCTCTCACTGTGTCTCTCTCTGTCAAAATAAATAAATAAAATCTTCAAAAAAAATTTTAAAAAAATAAAAAAGTATGACATGTTGACTGAAGAAAATATGGAAGATGCAAAGAAGCAAATAGAAGATAAAGATCAGCTGCTATCCCACTATGCAACAATGATTATTGTTTATTTATGTTAAAACCCATCTGTTTTTTTCTGTGTATGTCTGTTTATGTTAAAAAGGGAAACATCCAGATCTTATTTTATAACCTAACAATATATATGGATATTTCCTTGAGTCATTAGCTAATTTAGCAATGTAGTTTTTAACAGCCACATAGGATTTCATAAGATTATTGTATGGATAGACCATAATTTATTTAAACAATCCCTTATTGCTGGACACTTAGAATATCTCCAGTTCGCTATTAAAGGCATCGCCAGACTTGTACACTTAATTCCTTTCTGGTTTCTTCAGACTTAGCTTTATGTACCCATCATTGGCTGTTAAAATGCCAGTCTCCTTTTCCTTCTATTTAGGTCACAATTCCTACGTAAGTCTTCAATTTAGATTTTTAAAAGTTGTGATTTTTAACTTTCCATTGATATAAACCTTGTATTTGGATGAAGCAGGTTAAAAATACTGTTTGGAATTTTTAATACTCAAATTAACTAGATTAACATACTTGCTTGTTTTAAAAATATAATTTTAGGAGTATATATCCTGGGAAAATATGGACAGAAGAAAATCAGAGAAATACAAGAAAGAGAAGCTGCAGAGTACATTGCTCAAGCACGACGACAGTATCATTTTGAAAGTAACCAGAGGACTTGCAATATGACAGGTAAGGCAAAGAGAAATACTTATACATGTATAAAGTTACTTGATGATTGGGGTGCCTGGGTGGCTTAGTCCTTAAGCATCTGCCTTTGGCTCAGGTCATGATCCCAGGGTCCTGGGATTGAGCCCCACATCGGGCTCCCTGCTTAGCAGGAAGCCTGCTTCTCCCTTCCCCACTCCCCCTGCTTGTGTTCCCTCTCTCCCTGTGTCTCTCTCTGTCAAATAAATAAATAAAATCTTAAAAAAAAAAAAAAAAAAGTTACTTGATGATTTATATTAATTTGCATACCTTCAGGACCAAAGTTAGAGGAAAAGGCAAAAGAAGAATGATAAATCTAGCAAGGATTTATATGATTTAACTGAAGTACATCATTAAATGTTGATTTTTAAAATCAGTATAAATCAATATACAATATGCAGTAAATGCTTGTTCACTCACTTTATTTATTCACTCAGCAAATACTTGGGGTACCCAGTGTTGGGGAAACAGAAGGTGAAAGATTAAAAAAAAAAAAAAAAAATCCCTGACCTTTAGAATTTATATGCTAATGAAAGTAACAAATGATAAACAACATATAAATAACTTCAGGCAGTGATGGCTGCCATAAGGAGAATAAAGCTGTGAGAGAGGTGGGGATATTCTTTAAGAAATGGCAATCAGGAGTCAGGCCTCTTTGAGGAGGTGACATTTGAAGAGAACCAAATGATTCAATGGAGGGAGCCATGCAAAATGCCTTCGGTGGGCACAGACTTGATACTTTCAAGAAATAGCAAAAGGGCTATGTAGCTAGAGCAGAATGAGCAATGGAAGAGTAGTAGGAAGTAAGGCTACAAGGATAGGCCTGATTTTATTAGGCCTTATAGCTGTAGTAAAAATTCCTAAGTGTGTTAAATTTACTGTAGGCAACTACAGACCCATGAGTGTAGCACCGTAGTATACACTAATCAACATGAATTAATCAACATGAATAATTTAACTTCTAGAGCTAGAAACCTACTGGGAGAATGCCATAACAAAATCGACTGCCCACATTTGAAGGGAACAGGTATTAATAACTGGCATAACCCCTTAAAGAATTAGTTTTCAAATCCATGTCAAACCTGTTTTTCTTTGCTATTGTTTAAAGCTTAGTCTTTTCTATTACGCTTCTTTTAAGAACAGTTAATTTAGAAAAAATTGTAAAGGTAGGTTCTCTTTATTTACTTTTGAAAGCAGAGTTTTTTTCTGAGTTTAAAGGACTTTATTTTTAGTATAATAATAATACTTAATTCTATAAAGCAAATAGTAATCATAAATACTGCATGTAATGACAACTCAGATAAAATGCATTAAGGAGGGCATGTGATATGATGAGCACTGGGTATTATTTGCAACTAATGAATCACTGAACTCTACTTCTGAAACTAATAATGTACTATATGTTAATTGAATTTAAATAAAATAAATTTTTTTAAAAAACAGTGAGTTCAGTTCCCAGGTTTTCCTTGTAATATCCCTGTATCTTTGGGCAAATCTAAATCTCAATTCTCTTTTCTATAAAATGATCATCATAAAACCCATTTCATAAATTTTTGTAGAATGTGAGGAGATAAAACATATAAAGTGCTTGGTGCATAATAAATACTCAGTAAATGATAATTTTTTTAAAATTACATAATTCTTGGGGCACCTGAGTAGCTCAGTCAATTAAGCATCTGACTTTTGATCTTAGCTCAGGTCTTGATCTCAGGGTCATGAGTTAAAGCCCTGCGTTGGGCTCCATGCTGGATGTGGAGCCTACTTTAAAAAAAAAAAAAAGTTACATAATTCTTTAAATTGATATTCAGCATCAATGAAGTGATGCTACCAAGGACATTTCAATGAATTTTTAGAAAATAAGGATAGTCCATTTCCGGTTATTACTCATATTTTCAGAAAATAGAAAAAGGTTGTCTAGAGTCTGCAAATACATCTCAATTTGACATGGACCCTTGTGTCAGTTTTTGTTCCCTGGGAAACAGATGCTAAGATGGGATTAGATGTGCATGAGATATATTGGGAACACCTGCAAAGAACAAAGGGGAGGGAGCAGAAGGAGGCAAGGAAAGCCTTTAGATCATAGTGCAGGTCTTTACACGTGAACGGAAAGGGAGAAGGAAGAAGATTAGATAGGAAGAGTCTCAGCCTACGGCACAGTTCCAAGAAAGTTTTGGCAGGCCAGTGGGGAGTCCTTAAGTCAAAGTTCCCTGGTAGACAAGACCCCCAGGAATGGACCTGTGTTAGTATCGCCACAGACCACTCTCATTGGCTGGGAGCGGTGCAGACATGGTATTGGATCACCAGCCAATCATGCTCCTAGCAGATTTGGTGGCACATTTCCATGACCACCACAACCCTCAGATGAATAAATGGCTGCAGATAGGTAATTAAAAATAAAATATGGTAAGAGCCAAATATAAGTTCACTGGAAAACTTTCCAAATTAGCTTTCTGGTATGCATTGATAATGGGGTTATAAGTCATATGATAAATTTCTATCCTTTTGAATAAGATGCATGGATATACTAGAAAAATTTAGTAGTTTTAGGTAAATAGAGCCAGTTTTTCTTATCCAAGAAGTTGGCCCCAACTTGAAAGATATCATCTAATAAAATGCTTCTGTGTTCTGCCCAGTGACTTTATCTTCTTCATGATTTTACTAAAGATTCAGGAGAGATGCTTATTAAATTTATATATGACAGAGTGCTAGGCTGGATAAATGAATTGTTCTGCATTAAAAGTCAGTTGTACAGATACAGAATTATCTAAGCTTGCTTGCAAGCAGGATATATGAGTAAGGGTTGGGAGTTCTAGTTGAGCATAAGCTGGTTATAAACACTTTGATATGACTTCTAGAAGTACTAATTTAATCTTAGACTACAATAATAAAATCTTTGATTCAGATCAAAGGTAGTTGCATCATGCTCTGGAGTAATCAGAGTACAGGAGGGGTGCCTGAGTGGCTCAGTCGGTTAAACGCCCAACACTTGGTTTCAGCTCAGGTCATAACCTCAGGGTCATGAGATCCAGCCCCAGGTAGGGCTCCATGCTCAGTGCAGAGTCTGCTTGAGATTCTCTCTCTCCCTCTGCCCCTCCCACTCATGCTTTCTCTCTCTCTCTCAAATAAATAAATCTTAAAAAAAAAAAAAAAGATACAAACTGGAATGTGTCAGAAGAGGCCAAATAAGGATATAATAAGGGCTGACACTTACTGAGCGTTCTCATGTGCAAATGTTCTAAATGCTTGATATGTCTCAGTTAATCCTTACAACAATTCTATAAGGTAGATCCAATGTTATCCTCAGTTTACAGAGAAAACGGAGGCACTGAGAGGTTAAATAACTTGCTCAGAGTCACACAGATTTCATAGCTGATGAAGGGTTGTCATGTGATTTGTGGTTGGACTGGGGGGTATTTATCATGGAGATTGGATGGCTAAAGGAAAACATGAATGCTGTATTCAGCTAGATACAGAAATATAAATATAAATACAGAAACATAAAATATAAAAAAAAAAATGCCTGGAAGAGAAGAATTGACTTGTCTTTGGTTGAATAGGCTGAAGGGGAAAGTAAAATTCTTCTCTCAGAAGAATTGTTGAAGAGACTCCTCTCAAATCATGTTGTTTTACCACATAATCTTTAAATTAGTTTCTTACTACCTCCATTTTCTGTATGTAGGACTCTAGCCTAATTTTTCTTGGTGGGCTAACATACCGCATTTGGGCTAGGTATATGTACCAAATACACTAAGATAAGCTACCTTTTACATTGGCTCTGAGCTGTGACTTTAGTTAATAATCTAAATGACTTAGGTGATTTAATCATACAGCTTGAGGAAATACACTGAAGCTACATAGTGCAGCACTGAAATAGATGTCTAGAGTAGGCTAAAACTAAATGTTCTATAGAAAAAATAATATGGATTTTATAATTAATATGTCTTACCTAGTCAAGAAATAAAAATCCTACACTGAAGTTTTTCCCTTTTAGAATATAGTATTTTTGATCTTTTGATATTTTTTTCATTTTGTTATCATTACTTATTTAGTGTTAGAAACTCATTTTAAGTTGTTATATTTGCATTTCTCCATCATTTCTTATACTATGCAGGAGCCATAAATAAAGTAACTTCTATAAATTACATGCAATCTTTTTTTCCATAGGGCACTATGTCTTATTTTATCTATGGTATTCTTGGGAGTTACAGGCAATAACTATTGGCAAAACCAAAAGTGCAACTCAGCAGTTCTTAATTCCCAGCCTGATGCACTTTTGTCTAGGTTTCAATAAGTGCTTATTGCTTTGTAATATTCAATAAACTTTTTTAAAAATAGAAATAAAATATGAAACAAAAAGTATAAAATAAAAATGTTGTTTTTGATCATTTTATTATATCAGAAATAAATTCATTGTAAAAAAATTTGGAGAGTACAGAAAAGAAGAGAAAAAAAGATGATTATTAGTATTCCATTGTCCAGAGACCAGCACTATTAACATTTCAGAATAATTCTTCCCATTCTTTCTTGTATGTGTACTTGTTTACATTGCTGTGATCGTAGTATATATATATATAATTCTATTCGATTAACATAAGCAGATAAATGATTTACTAGCATAAACTCAGTTTTTGTTATTCTTAATAATAATTTGAAAACTCTAGCCCTGACATTCCCTCCCAACCCTTGCTAGTTACTAGTCCAATCGTATAGCCTAAATGATGTGCGTTTCTCAGTGAAAGCAGTCATATCACTTGCGACCTTTTTTATTTTCTGTTTGCATTACAGTGCTGTCCATGCTTCCGACCCTGAGAGAGGCCTTAATGCAACAACTCAATTCTGAGAGCCTAACCGCTCTGCTAAAAAACAGGTAAATGCAAGTTAACATCATTTTTTGTTTATACAGGGCACTTACATTTATAGAATGGACTGAAATATTTTTCGAACATCTTTGTTTCCTTATTTTTCTTTCTAATTGATGCTTGTAATATAGAGACTCATTTAGAAAAAATAGTGACTCTGTCACTGAATTCATTCTATTTTGTCTATGTATTTTTGCTCTACCTTGATGCACAAAGTATTTGGTCAACAATATTTATGTGTATTCTGGTTTTCATATAAATATATCTTATATCACTTTAACCTTATTCAGAAATTTAATTATTGAGTGCTTATGGAATGTGTTCCTGAACCAGATGTTTTGAAGCTAAGTTATATTAAACATTGTGCTTCTTAAAGTGTTTAAGGTATAATAGGTAAAACATGGGAACATTTTGAGTAAGGCATATGAATTTACATTTTATATTATTAACAAAATGAAGTGCAGTTTTTTTTTTGACAGAGAGAGACACAGCGAGAGAGGGAATACAAGCAGGGAGAGTGGGAGAGGGAGAAGCAGGCTTCCTGCTGAGCAGGGAGCCCGATGCGGGGCTTGATCCCAGGAACCTGGGATCATGACCTGAGCCAAAGGCAGACGCTTAACAACTGAGCCATCCAGGTGCCCCATGAAGTGCAAATATAACATGAGCATACAATAATGATAATTTACCTTACCATGACAGTTCACTGAGCACAAAGCATTTTTACACATAGGACTTCCTATATGGAGTACAGCATGCGTTGGGGTTTTGTAATTTAGTATGATGCTGTGTTCATTGAGGAGACTTCCAGAAGGAAATGGTTTCTTATTTTAATGAACAAGATGAAGGGAAATGGTTTCACTAAATAAATTTTAGTCATTGTGACCGTGTTGAAATATTCACTTTCCTTGTAATTACCTTCCAATAGCCAGGGAAAAGGAAGTATTATTTCTGGAGGGTCTCTCTGTGCTGAGCCCAGTACTAGATACCTCATTTTCACAATATCCTTGTGAGGCAGATATTACCATCTGTATTTTGCAGAGAGGAATTTACTACTCAGGTAAAATAACAAGCTAGAAAATTTCTTTAAAAGCATTTTCTATATTCAGAGAATATCTCCCAAAATAACAATGGATTTGTTTGCTTGGGATTTTTTAATCTGATTAAAGTATAATGCCAGTAATACAAATTTTATCATTTGTAGAGGGTGATGCATTTTCATCACTTAATAGTTATAAAGTTTAGTTTATAAATTAGTTCGTATAATTACGTACATAAGAAACATATAAGCAGATTTCTCTTGGTCAAATAAATGCTTAATTACCACCTATAGGTACATAAGTAGAGGGTAAAGAAATATGTACATGGGGCACCTGGGTGGCTCAGTCGGTTGACTGTCCTCTGAATCTTGATTTTGGCTCAGGTCATGATCTCCAGGTGGTGAGATGGAGCCCTGCATGGGGCTCCATGCTCAGCAGGGAGTTAGCTTCTCTCCCTCTCTCTCTGCCCCTACCCCACTCACTCTGTCTCAAACAAATAAATCTTAAAAAAAAAAAAAAAAAGAAATATGTACAAGAGAAGTAGATAAAGAACAGAAATAGGTTTTAATTCCCTTAAGTTTTAGTCTTACTAGGGAGGTAAGACAAATGAAATAAGTGAATAGCACTTTTATAAAAGCAACATAATAACACACACAATAAATATAGTAGCATTCTTCCTTCTTGGTGACTGTTTCCTGCAAGGCCCTGTGTTGCCTATGTTTTGGAGGATTTGAGATAATTAAGGTAAGATCTCTTTCCCTTTAAGACTTTGTCACCCAAAGAAGGGAGTATATGACATAAATTATCATAATTCAAGACATACTGTGTTTAGTCCGTGGTAAAAAGTGAAAGCAAAATGTGGGAGGCTTAAGAAGAAAGGGAGTTATTATTTTGATGGATAACCCTGGACAGCTTTCAAGAAGAGGTGTCATTCCTCTTTTCTTAGTCAGTACACAAAATTTCTTAAATTCCTGAGTTGATTATTCCTTATTCACTGTTTCTTTTTTTAAGTATCTGAATGTTATTTTTTTCTTGCCTTTCTTTTGATATAAAATTACTGTTTGTAAGTTTGGGGTAAAAATGTCCATTTGAAAAATATTTGCATAAAGAGGGGCTTGAGCCCTTACAAAGCGTGTTTAAATAAGGCCTTCAGGATTTAAGTACCTTGCAGGATTTACACCATACGTCTTGAACATGGAAGGGGATAACTGAAACTCTAAAGTCAGTTTAGTGGCAAAGAAAGATAAGAAGCTAGTAATATCCCACAATTGTAATGGTAATTCGGCTTTTTATTGAAATGTAAATTTATGTCTAAACATAATAATAAAGAATATGGGTTTGTAGTTTGTATATCTTTGTGGCTTTTTATTTCATTTTCCTTCTAATTTATTTTTATTGTATTTTACAAAAGTATCAGTCTGTGACATATTGGAAATAAGAAATAAAATTGGTCCTTCCATGTAGATGGTTTGAAAAGCACTGAACTCCATCTACGTGGATATATCCACACAGTTGAGCACTATGCTATGGTAAAAAAAAAGATGGCTATATTTCTATAGAATGATCTCCAGGATATATTGTTATATATATACTTTAAAGCTAAAGAAAAATGTGTATAGTATGCTATCATTTATCTAAGAGGGCAGATATGAATATATATACATATTTGCTTATATAAGGCAAAACAGTGGTAAGTTAAAGTAAAAATTTCTAGTAGTCACCCATGAAGAAGGGAGAGAATAAAGGGGAATATGAACAGACTTCTTTGAATATACTGTGCTGTGTAAATTTGACCTTGGAACCATGTAAATATTTTACATATTTATAAAACTATATATAGTGTTTACAAAGCAACGTCTAAAAAGAGATGGTAAAATAAATCAAATTAACCTAAATGTGTAGTTGCTGTTATCACCATAAAGTAGAAACTATGCCAGGTGCAAAATCCCTAAAATTCTTCAATATTGCTATTGCTATTCTGAGACTGTTGTTCATAGAGGGAAGGATGAAGCAAATTAGTAATTACATTGGTTTCACTGATTGCTACTGTGGGCAAAAAGAAATATAGATAGATGTAAGATCAAGGAGATGAAGTTAAAAACCCTGTAGTTTTAACACACACAGTTACTAGCTTAGTCTACCAAAAGGGCTTAGAAACAGTGACCTATCTAGTAGCAATTAATATCCTTAATCAGAGATTGTAGTTACAGACTACCATTTTCTGCTACAAGGAAGCAGGACTCTTTTTAATTTTTTTTTTAAAGATTTTATTTATTTATTTGTCAGAGAGACAGCAGGAGCACAAGCAGGGGGAGAGGCAGGCCAAAGGGGAAGCAGGCTCCCCACTGAGTAAGCAGCCCGATGCAGGACTCAATCCCAGGACCCTGGCATCATGACCTGAGCCAAAGGCAGATGCTTAACTGATGAGCCACCCATGCATCCTGGAAGCAGGACTCATGGAGAAAGGGTGATTTTAAGTCTGTAGCAAGAATTGAACAAGATGAACCCACGGGGTGCTGGGTGGCTCAGTTGGTTAAGTGTCCAGCTCTTGTTTTGGACTCAGGTCATGATCCCAGGGTCCTGAGATCTAGCTCCGCAAAGGGCTCCATGCCCAGTGGGGTGTCTGCTTGAGATTCTTTCTCTCCCTCTCCTCCTGTCCCTTCCCCCTCCCACCTTGTGCACTCTCTCTCTCTAAAATAAATAAATAAATCTTAACCAAAAAAAAAAAGATGAACCCAGAACAACTTTTCTTGTCAGTAAGCAAAGACGCTATCAAAGACTAACAGGGTAATGTCAAAAGGATTCAGGAGCCAATCTGAATAGTACCCCCAATGGTCAAAGGTGGGCAATTTGAACACCAATAAGAATAATAACTACAGTGAGCTGAAACGTCAAACATCAAATATATATTTATATATATTTAAATTCTTATGTTTGTAACAATACTTTAAAACAAAAAATACTTTATTATTTACCTTTGGAGGATTATTGACGTGCTTCATTATTTGTGAAATGGTAAATGAGGGAAAGAAAGAAAGATTTTTCTTGATTTTCCTGTATGATTTTACAATTATATATATGCATATGCTCAGAAGGAGGATAAAAACCAGAAGGATATATACCAATACACTAGTGAAAATGGTTGTGTTTTTTTTTTTTTTAATATTTTATTTATTTATTTGAGAGTGAGAGGCAGAGAGAGACAGCGCACGAGCAGGGGGAAGAGGCGGAGAGGGAGAAGCAGGTTCCCCTCTGAGCAGGAGCCCAATGCTGGGCTCAATCCTAGGGCCCTGAGATCATGACCTGGGCCGGAGGCAGATGCTTTGAGCCACTCGGGCGCCCCGTGAAAATGGTTGTTATCATTGGTTACTGAAATTACAGGGTTTTTTACTATATTTACTATATTTTGTGGGCTTTGTTTCCTATGGTTCCTATAGTTATCCTGTAATAAAATATAATTAATTATAAAGATATAAAGTTCTAAGTTTTCTATTAGATTACCTGATTACTATTCTCATATTTTCTTCTTTAGGCCTTCAAACAAGTTGGAAATATGGGAGGATCTGAAGATAATAAGTAAGTCTACCTACTTTGTGTGACAGCACGTCTTTAAAATATTTATAAAGGGTGGGGCGCCTGGGTGGCTCAGTCATTAGGTGTCTGCCTTCAGCTCAGGTCATGATCCCAGGGTCCTGGGATCGAGCCCCGCATCGGGCTCCCTGCTCAGCCAGGAGCCTGCTTCTCCCTCTCCCACTCCCCCTGCTTGTGTTCCCTCTCTCGCTGTGTCTCTCTCTGTTAAATAAATAAGTAAAATCTTTAAGAATATATATATTTATAAAGGGAAATTTTTATACTCCATTGTATGGATGACTCTTTTTTACCACAAAGTTGTTGTCCACATTAAATAATTCTCATAAAGGAAGTTGATCAATATCTGGTCCTAGAAAGTATTCAGGAAATATTAGTGGTGATGGTAGTATTACTGTTGTTATTGTTATAATATGTAAACCTGTCCTAGACCACATATGCCTACATTAGGTACTGATACCTGCAATATTATGCTTTTTTTTTTTTTTTTTTTTTTGAAAGAGAAAGAAAGAGTGCGTGAGGAGGTAGGGAGGGGCAGAGTATACATGCTGGTCTCAGAGCTTTATACTGCCAAGGATTCCTACATTTTCCCATCCATTCATGTGATCCTTACCAACTAAATCATGCTTAAGCTTTGCCTATTTAAAAATAAATTAATAGTACCTTTATAGTACCATGTATTTCAGCCACCCCTTTTATAATACCAAAGACTTCTACATTCCCTTTTCTTCTCTCCAACTCATTCCTTGAACCCTATAGCCTGGCTTCTACTTCTGTGTCTCCACCCAAACATATCTCACAAGCACCAGCAGTAACTTCTGTGTTACTAAATCCACTGGACATTTTCCTCCTTCTAGACCTCTTGGCAACATTAAACACCTTTGCTTTCTCCTCTGTTTTGAACATTCTGTCCCAGGCTGCTGTGAAGCCTAGTCTCTGGGTATCCCCCATCTGTACTTTCTCCAGCCCTTAAATGGGCTCAGCCTCCTTTACCTGCCATTACAAGCTGGAGTTCTTCCACTCTTAACTCTCAGCTAGCTCCCTGGAGAGCTCAGAGTTCTGAGGCTGTAAATCTCAGTGTTTCCCAGTCCTTTTGTGTTCTCCTTTCTAAGCTAATAATATATAACCCTTTACTCAATATATTAGTTATTGCTTTTATTGGTTATTGTTTCAAGTAAGAGATCATACCTAATTTACATTAAACAAGTTGTAAGGAGAGAGACTATGAATATTTTGAATTGATATATTTTTGTACTTGAAACAGTTACAAATGTATTTTTTAAAGTCATCTTGTAAAAAAAAAAGTAGCCATAGGGATAGTTTGTGATTTTACATATTTGTTTGTTTTAATAATAGTACCAAATTGTTTTCTTTTCTCTGAAGGTTTCACAAGAAGCATCGTAGCAGTATACAGTACTTGTATGCTGGTGGTTCTTTTGCGAGTCCAGTTAAACATAATTGGTGGATATATTTACCTGGATAATGCAGCAGTTGGCAAAAATGGCACTGTAAGTTTCATAGACTTACATAGATATTGCCATTTTTTTCAAGATTTAAATGAATTTAACTGAATATTACTTATCCTGATAATGTCTGTAAAATAAATATCTTTATATTTCATGTGACTGTAAACTTCTAGCATTATTTTTCATATTTTGAAACTAGACTTTTTGTTATGTTAAAGAATACTGTTTTTTCCTATCATTTCAGGTCCTGAAAAATCTCAGCTCAAGTTATACTGAAAATATTATTTATATACTAACAATATTAGATAATTTAACCTTATTTCTATTTTGTACAGACAGTTCTTGCTCCCCCAGATGTCCAACAGCAATATTTATCAAGTATTCAGCACCTCCTTGGAGATGGTAAGATTCTTATTTGTGACCTGGAAACTAATTTTAATTTGTTCATTTTTTATTATTGAGGAATTCAAAAAGTGAACAAGGCTTTTATGTTTGTTTTTCCTTTAATAGGCCTGACAGAATTGATCACGGTCATTAAACAAGCTGTACAGAAGATTTTAGGAAGGTAAGCCATTTTGCGTTGGCTTCTCTGACTTCCTGATTCTGGTGAATAAAAGAAAAATTAGAATTGTTCTAGTGAAGTTGGTGATCTGACAAATGGTGGTTTGTGAAATTCTTTGTAACCTTATACAGACACAGTCCTGAGATACTGCATTGTGAATCCATTTTCTGCATTAGTGCCAACCTTTTGATACTAAGGGAAAAGATTTAATGTTTCATTGTTTATTGATTGACTTCCAAACAAACCAGAAATATTTGGGTCATAACATAAAACACCTACTTTAAAATCTGCCTCTGAGCCTTTTATCTTCCATTTATACTCGTAGTATCTCTAATTACAGTGGGAATTTTCTTGTGAAATCTGCAGCAAGACTTGATGTGGCTCTGTAATAATGACACTTAACTGATGGCTGATTTCTGAATCCACTCTAGTGAGTTCAGTCAGCAGTTTCAGGTTTGACTAGCTCTCAGAGAGTGATCTGTTAAGAGTGTGCTTAGGATGTGTTGTATAGTTTCAATTTATCCCGATTCCCTTTTCTCTGTTTCTAGCATTTCTCTTAAACATTCTTTGTCCCTTTTGGACTTGGAGCAAAAACTAAAAGAAATCAGAAATCTAGTTGAGCAGCATAAATCTTCTTCTTGGATTAATAAAGATGGATCCAAATCTTTATTATGCCATTATATGATGCCAGATGAAGAAACTCCATTAGCAGTTCAGGTGATTAATTCATAACCATTTAACCAAACCAGTTACTCTATATTTTTAAAATTCTTTTACTATCTCTTGAAATTTAGATTTCTGAGGCTCTTGAAAGGTAAGTGATTAAAAGGCCTGTATTCCAATAACTTAAATAAAACTTCATTCATTTAGAAAACAAACAGCAATTATGACTGATTTCTAATTAGAAACATAATTTTAGATATTGAGCTAATTTTTATTGAGTATTAGTTATGTGAAAGACATTGTGATGTATGATTCATACAAAAAATGAATAAGACCTATTCATTATATTTGGGGGAAGTCAGGAGACACATTCAGTTTATGTGACTAAACCATATTTATATGAGATCAAGTAGCAGAAGCTAGAGCTGATAGCTGGGGCAAGATCATGAAGAGCTTTATATGCCAAGATAAAGAGCTGAACTTCAGTTTATAGAAAAAGATAAATTTAGCCAGGCCAGTACCACAATTACACATTCTGCTTTTTAAAATAAATCAATGAGGGCAGTATCAAAGTGGACTAAAGGAAATTTTAGTCATCCAGTGGAGAAACAAAGAAGGCCTAATCTAACAGTTATCAACTATGGTGTTGCTCCATATTGGTGTGTCCTGGGCAGTTGTGATTTAAATTATTCACTGATAAAATTAAAAATAGAGCTACCCTATGACCCAGCAATTGCACTCCTGGGTATTTACCCCAAAGACACAGATGTAGTGAAAAGAAGGGCCGTATGCACCCCAATGTTCATAGCAGCAATGTCTGCAATAGCCAAACCGTGGAAAGAGCTGAGATGCCCTTCAACAGATGAATGGATAAAGATGTCATCCATACATACAATGGAATATTACTCAGCCATCAGAAAGGATGAATACCCAACTTTTACATCAACATGGATGGGACTAAAGGAGATTATGCTAAGTGAAATAAGTCAAGCAGAGAAAGTCAATTATCATATGGTTTCACTTATTTGTGGAACATAAGGAATAGCATGGAGGACATTAGGAGAAGGAAGGGAAAAATGAAGGGAGGGAAATCGGAGGGAGAGATGAACCATGAGAGACTATGGATTCTGAGAAACAAACAGGGTTTTAGAGGGGAGGGGGGTGGGGGGATGGGTATTAAGGAGGGCACATATTGCATGGAGCACTGGGTGTTATACGAAAACAATGGATCGTGGACCACTACATCAAAAACTAATGATGTATTGTATGGTGACTAACATAACATAATAAAATTTAAAATAAATAAATAAGAATAAGAAAAATGGAGCATCTGGCTGGCTCATTCAGTGGAACATGCAGCTCTTGATCTCAGGTCATGAGTTTGAGCCCCGTGTTAGGTGTAGAAATAACTTAAATAAATAAACTTAAAAAAAAAAAAAGAATAAGAAAAATGTCAAAGATTGTAGGTTATATACCTCATTTTAAAATATTGGTTTTTTCCATATATAAGCAGGTTATACCCATTCTTTACAGTTAAGAAAAGAATATCTCACTTGACAACTGGGGTAGCCTTAAACCAAAGAGGCTCCTAAGCCATACCTTATCCTAGAGGCCCCATTAGAACAAAGACTACCATGGTTTTCATTGCCTGCTGTATTTCCATCCCCAAAGATAGACCTGTTTGGGTGTCCAGAGACCCTGCCTTCATGAGTAGGCCAAAAAAAGGTTGCAGCCATTTAAGGGAACCCCATGACCTGCAGGATGGAGGCTAAACTGAATAAGCAGAATAGATGGAACGGAATTAATGAAAGAAACAGGAGAAAACTTACTTACAAATTCTAATCTCAAGGAGATGCAATAAGAGTATTAAAAAAACTTTCTGGAATGATAAAACAGTTTCCAATTTTTAAAATTCAACAGTGGAACTGAAAAAGAAAATTATTCAAAGAACAAGTGAAGAAAGGAGTGACAGACCCAATCTTACCTGAACTGAATTAAACCCTGAAACTTTAGGGGCGCCTGGGTGGCTCAGTCGTTAAGCGCCTGACTTCGGCTCAGGTCATGATTCCAGGTCCTGGGATCGAGCCCCGCATCGGGCTCCCTGCTCCGCGGGAAGCCTGCTTCTCCCTCTCCCACTCCCCTGCTTGTGTTCCCTCTCTCGCTGTGTCTCTCTCTCTGTCAAATAAATAAATAAAACCTTTTAAACCCTGAAACTTTAGATTGAAAGGACACACAGAGCGCCAGACTAGACTAGACTTGATGAAAAAAGACATACAAATTTTGATAAAATGTCTTACCAATTAAAGAAAAAAAAAAAAATCCCAGGCCTCTGGAACCTCAAAGGACTATCTTTTTCTCTGTAAATATATTCTAGAAAATGTGTTCAAGAGGGGCCAAATAAACAAGGCTCTTAAAAAGTATAATTTTACTTCGACTCATTTTTTTAGTATAGTTGACACACAATGTTATATTAGTTTCATATATACAAAATAGTGATTCCACACACTTACACATTATGCTGTGTTCACCATAAGTATAACTACCATCTGTCCCCATACATCCCTATTATAATATCATTGACTATATTCCTTATGCTGTGCTTTTTTATTCTCATGACTTACTTATTCCATAACTGGAAGCCTTTATCTCCCACTCCCCTTCACCTGTTTTACCCGACCCCTCACCACCCTCCCTCTGCAACCATCAGTTAGTTCTCTGTATTTATAGGTCTCATTCTGCTTTTGTTTTATTCATTTCTTTGTGTTCCACATATGAGTGAAGTCATATGGTATTTTTTTTTATTTCACTTAGCATAAAACCCTCTATGTCCGTCTGTGTTGTCTTAAATGGTACAATCTCATCCTTTTTATGGCGGTGTAATATTCCATTGTGTTAGTCTATATAGAAATATTGTATGAGCCAATAATTCTACTGTTGGGTATTTACTCAAAGAAAACAAAAACACTAATCTTATATATGCACTCCTATGTTTATTGCAACATTATTTACAATAACTAAGATTCTGACTCATGTTTTAAATAGTATTTATCTATACATATGAATTTTTACAGTTTTCTTGAGTTTAAAAAAACTCATTTCTTGACTATTGATAAAACATAGACTTGTAGATTTCCTCAACTCTTGGGGTTTTTTAATATGATTAGTTTCATCATAACTTTGTGCTAATATTTGAAACCCTAAAGTATAGCATTTTAATTTCACAGGCCTGTGGGCTTTCTCCTAGAGATGTTACAACTATTAAACTACTCAATGAAACTAGAGACATGTTGGAAAGGTATGTATACTGCATGTAACAGAAAACATGTGTTTCTATTTTGAATGTACTTATGACTCTTTTTTAGCTTTTCTTAAACAACATATGCAACATAGTATCTTGTTAAAATTACATTTTGAATCTGTTCCCTGTCTTTAGGTAGGATTTCCTACCAAAACTAGTGTTTCTTTTATTAAGATAATCAGAAAAACAGATTTTTTTCAAGATACCCATGCTTTCCTCAACCTACTTCCTTAGCCTAGAGATTCTGAAATACTAGTTGAGGGACTGAAAGATAGTATTTATATTTTGAGAAGAGCTCTCGGGTGATTCTGGTATACCCAGTGTATTAGTAAATATTTAACAACTAGCTCTGTAAAACAAACAAACAAACCAGAAACTGAAATTATAGCTGCAGCAGTTCTGACTACCAACTTGAAATCATTTGATACTCACTTGAGGAGTTGGGGAGAAATGTACTTTGAAGCCAGAGGTAGCCAGCTCCAGCTAATCCTCATGTATACCACATGCACATATGTGATGTGTGTACACTCCCCCCAACACACACACATACTCAGTTTGAGATCTACCCCCCCCCCCAATTCTCTCAGGATAGACTATAATGTCACTAAAACTTTGAGTGATAAAAATTCCACATCTTCCCTAAATTGAGTATTACTGTTTTAAGTCACCCAGAAGACAACCAGGGTGTTAAAAATGGAGAAAGCACCAGCCTATGCATTAGAAGACTGGAAGACCTAGATTCAGGTTGGGCTTTCCTGTTTATTAGCTGTTCAGCATTGGTTGAGCCACTTAAATTCTTTGAGGTAGTTTTATCATTGTAGAATCTGAGTAGTAATACCAGTCTTACCCACTTATCTTAAATGGTTAAAATATCAAAGTTTCTTTTATCCTAAAGATAATTTAGGACCATTTTCTCTAGTTGTATTTTCTGAGGAAATTGTATCCTCTGCTTATAAGATATCCTCATGATCGTGACAAAAATTAGCAAATTTGAAGGTTAACTCAGCTACTGAATCTACTGTCTGAATTCATCAAGTTCTAGTCTCTTGACTTTCTACAATAGCCACCTCCACATTTTTTCTTACTCAGATTTCCACCAAATCACTCCACAAAATGCTAGAAAAGGTCATCAGTGATCTCTTGCCAAATCCATTCAACCTGTAATGTTCATCTTACTTGGCCTTTCTCTGATAATTAACACTGTTAATCAAGCCTTTCTTAAAATTCTTTTCTCAAGTGGCTTCCATGACAGTGTAATCTAATTTCTCTCCACATTCTCAGGTTATTTCTTCTTAGTTTCCTCTATGTCCATCTTTCTTATAAACATTAGTTTTCTAAGGTATTTGTTCTTATTTCATCCTCAGCTGTCCCAAACAATTTCATATTCCCCCATTTAACCACTGTCTGTATGCTAATAATTCCCAAATTTATAGCCCCTAGCCCAACACTCCCATGAGCTTTTCTAGATGTCAAAGATCAAACTAATCTGTTCAACTAGGTATTTTCTATCTTTATAGTACATATATATTATTCTTTATATCAAAGAGGTTTGGGGCTCTGGGTGGCTCAGTAAGTTAAGCATCCAACTATTGATCTCAGCTCTTGGCTATCCTTTTTGGAAAGCGGATCTTAGGGTTGTAAGTTCAGGCCCCATGTTGGGCTCCACACTGGGCATGGAACCTACTTTAAAAAAAAAAAAGGTTTGTGAGGTACTTACATGGTGTAACAAAAAGAGCTTGAACTTTCAGATCAAAAGGCCTGGGTTCAAATTCTAGCTCTCCCATTTACTAATTACATACCTTTGGACAAATTTATTCATCTCTAAGTATCCAGTTTCTCATCTGTACATGATAATAAAATTTTCTATCTCACTGGGATGTCATGACAGTATGTAAAGCAAACCAATATCTGTGACTATAAGATGATTCCTCTTCAAGAGTTTCCTAAAGAGGGGCGCCTGAGTGGCTCAGTCAGCTAAGCGTCTGCCTTCGGCTCAGGTGGGGTCCTGATCTCAGGGTCCTGAGATCAAGCCCCGCCTTGGGCTCTCTGCTCAGCGGGGAGCCTGCCTCTCCCTCTCCCTCTGCCTGCCCCTCTCCCTGCTCATGTGCTTGCTCGCTCTCTGTCAAATAAATAAATCAAATCTTTAAAAAAAAGTTTCCTGAAGAGAAGTAATACTGTTATTGATATTTTTGAAAACACATTGTACAAAGTGCTGGATGATATAAGAAAATCTCACAAATTGGATGAAAATTCTCATTGTATTGTGCTAAATAAGCTTACTTTTTAATGCTTAATTGTTAAAGATTAACTCCTTGATATATTCTTACAGTGTTTTAGGCTATAAAAAGTAGGTTGTGACTAGAAATGTTGGTGGCTGTCAAAGATAACATAGCTACTGAATTTATTTCCTTTTCCATTGAAAATCTAAAAAGCAATTTATCCTTCTTATTTTGTATAGTCCAGATTTTAGTACAGTTTTGAATACATGTTTAAACCGAGGGTTTAGCAGACTGCTAGACAATATGGCTGAGTTCTTTCGACCTACTGAACAGGACCAACATAGCAACTCCATGAGTAGGTAAGATGACAAAAAATGTTATGTGTCTAATGAATACTCTAATAAAAGAGTGCTTTGGATGTGTTTATTTTTTGTTCCAGGTAATAAAAAAAATCTTAGAGGATAAATTTGATTGATCATTTGTCAACAAATTAAACTCCCTTAAGCCAATGACTCCGTAAAAGCTCCTTCTGGATTCAATATTAAAAATTTCATTTCTTCCCCAAATTTTGCCACTATATGGAAATAAGTTGTGAAACTACCTTTCTGTATGCCAAATTCCAGTTCTTCGGTTTTTTTTTTTTTAGTTCTTTAGAATATAAAACTGAAAATGTATTTAATTACTGTAAGCCATAATTGACCCACATAATTCAATAGTTTGGTCATTAAAATAACCCAGGCATTCTTGTTATAAATTCCTATTTGATGAATTATCTCTTACTTCTACAACTATTCATTTTTAGCTCTTATTGTAGGATTGGGAGTATTTAGTTAGTGCAATTGTTAGTAATTTTAATCACAATTATTTCTAAGTCATACATTCATACTGCTAAAATGTATCATACGGTTTTAGATGTAGGAGGAGGACCACAGTATCCTTAGCTCAAGAGGAGGACCACAGTATCCTTAGCTCAACATGAATATTTTGGGTCTCCTAGTAGAATTTATACTCTTTTAATAAGCTGTTTTGTAGTTTTTTATATTAAACTCAGAAAATAATAAGTACTAAACCAATGTTAACTGACTATAAACTAGTCCATTAAAATGAAGAGAAACAGTAAGTGATATGCAGTATATATGTGCAGTATCCAATTTAATTCTTAAATACATAGGGCAAGAAATTACTCAATTCTCTGGAACCCCTCTTTGTTGTATAAAAAAGAATAATTTGCAGTTAAAATTGAGGATTTGGAATACTTAGAGCAATAACATTTATTTTCTTAAACAATTTAAATATCACCCTAAAATCTTTTTTAGGATTTCTTTAAGTTATACAAAAATAAATTTCAGCCCCTATATACTCCCTAAATCAAGGTGCTCCGATTAATAAAAGTTCAC
Organism: Phoca vitulina; assembly: GCF_004348235.1. NCBI lineage: Eukaryota > Metazoa > Chordata > Mammalia > Carnivora > Phocidae > Phoca > Phoca vitulina. Next base: position 21,990,140 of record NW_022589712.1, on the reverse strand, counting down.
TATAATTTCTACCTAGCAATGTGTTAGTTATTTCCTGAGTAGTGATAAAGAATTGTAATAGTTGTTTTAACACAAATACTTGACCTTATACCCTAAAGAATTACAAAAGTTGTTATAACCACATCAGCCATTGATGGTCTTCCTTTTTGAACTCCTACAGTACTTCATACTTTACTTTCCCATACAACCTACGTTTTTCACCTAGAACTGGAATCATATTCCTCAGTTATATTTTAAGCCTCCTCTCAAAGTCAGAGACTATCTAATGCCCTTTCATATTTCATTACATACACTAGGTATTCAGTCGGTATTTCCTGTCCTAAGTTTTTTCTCTTCTGTATCGGTAATCAACTTCATACTCCATGATTCAATACTAGAAATATTTCCATTATGCCTTGTGTTATTCCTTTTATTTAAAATGTAGTGAAAGTTCTAGCCATCACAGTAAGTCAAGAAAAAAGATTCTCAGTTTCGGCAAAGAGACAAAATGATCTAGAACCCTCAAGAGAATCAACTGAAAAGTGATGCTAACTAATACAAGCTCAAATTATATATATGTGTGTGTGTGATATATATGTATATATTCCTGTATATACTATGTATATAACATATGCACATAATATATAATATTCAAGAAATTATTGAAAAAGTAAACAATAAATAAACTCTCCTTATAAAACATATAAGGTGAAATTATTAGAATAATATGTTATTCATAATAGATAAACCAATGGAATAGGATGTAAAATCCAGAAACAGGCTCTAAAATATACAGGAAATTAGTACATTAGGGGTGAGGAAGAGATGTATTATTTAGTAAATTATAAGACAGAGTAGTCATTTTACAACGACTAATGTAAAATAATAATAAAGTTAGACCCTTCTGTACCACACACAACCAAAAAAGTCAAGGAGGTTTAAACAATAAAAGCAAATGAACAAATGAATATTTGTCAGAATTCAAGATGGGGAAAGTAGAGAACTTTACAAAAGAAAGTGATAGGTTTGGCTGTAAAATGTAAAACTTACAGATCAAACAAGCTTTATTAGCTTTATAATTGGTATTAAATGCAATGATATGTTGGGGGAAATGTTTGCAAACTGTATATATTATACAAAGAGGTTAATAGCATTATGGACATATCAGTTAAGGAAGGAAACACTCAAAGAAAGAAATGGTCATAGACACAAACAGATAACTCAGAAAAGAGAAATAGAAGTGCCAATTTTTCCATTCATCTAGCATCTATTTGTTGTACACCTACTATGTATCAGGCACTGTACTAAGTCTCTGTCCTCATGGATCTTACAATAGAAGAGAAATAGACAATAAACATAATTGTACAAACTGTGATAAGTGTTAAAAGGAAAAGAACATTGAACATATGATAAAAGTATTTGACAAACATGGAAAGTCAAGCAGCTTCCTTGAGGAAATAATTTGAACTGAGAACTAAAAGATGAGCATCTATTAAATATGGCCTTGGACTGGAGTGGGGCAGTTGACATTTAGGGCAGAAGCCACAGGGCAAAGACTTTGAAAAGAGGAGGACCACAGTACACTTGAGGACCTGGAAGAAGCTGGTGTAACAGCTGAACAGCTGGAACTGGGAAGAGGGCGAGTGTGAGATCAAGTTGGAGAACTGAGCACATACAGATTATGGTGGTCAGCTTGAGAGTGCTGGAGAACCACTAGAGAGAAGTGGCAGGAGAGTTACATGATGGGATTTACACTGTAGGATCACTTGGATTGCTCGGTGGAAAAGGAATTGAAACAGAATTGGGGTGGGATATAGCAGTGGATGAACGAAGACTTGTATTAATTGATTCTAAAAGTATATATTGAGCACATACTGTGCACCAGGCCCTTTACTAAGTACTGGGATAATACAGTGAGTAAAATAGACATGGTATCTAACCTCACAGACATTGTATGATAGCGGTGTCTTCAGTTTCTATTGAAGAAAAATTAATGTACAAAGAGAGACATCAAACAAACAGGGGCACGTGGGTGGCTCAGATGGTTAAGCGTCTGCCTTCAGCTCAGGTCATGATCCCAGGGTCCTGGGATCGAGTCCCGCATCGGGCTCCCTGCTCAGCGGGGAGCCTGCTTCTCCCCCTCCCTCTGCTTCTCCCCCTCCCTCTGCTTCTCCCCCTGCTCATGTTCTCTCTCTCTCTCTGTATCTCTGTGTCTCGAATGAATAAATTTAAAAACTCTTTAAAAAAAATAAAATGAAATAAACAAAAATTTGACAGATTTTGAAAGATGCTACCATAAAGGACAATAATGTGTAATTTTCTCAGGAATACATAAATCTCTCCACTCCTTTTTCTTTTTATGCATTGCCTCAAATCTCAGCATAGCATACTGGTTAGACAAAATAGCTTCAGCATTTTCATGGTGTTTAAAAGGAAATTTCTAGTGTAGCCTCAGGTATAAATATATGAAGTATTGCATTTAATGTAATAAACCTCAGTCTATAACCCACACACAAAAATTATTTCATCATTGTTTACAAATTGTTTCACATTTAACAGTCATTATGTCATCCATAATCACACAAACATTCATTTATTCCCAAAAAAATTATTGTTGAGCACTTACAAGTTAAAAGGTCACTGCTATAGTCCAGACAAGAGAAACTGCTTAGCCTGGATTAGGTTTGGCAATGGGGAGAGGTAGACACACTTAGGAAATATTTAGGATTGTGGGGGGATTCGATATAGTCAGGATAGAGAAGTGCCAAGGTAAAAAGCCCAGGTCTCCTCTTATACAGCCAGATAGATGATGGTGTAGTTCACTGGAGTAGGGAGGAGAAATATTCAACATTGCTAGTAATTGAGAGAAACACAGACTAAAGCTGTAAGAAACCATTTGAGCTATCAGACATACCAAGATTTTTTTTAAAGCTAATACTTGATGTAGAAAGAGGCATAATGGAGCAGGTTTTCTCACACACTGCTGGAGAAGCAGAGGACGTCTGTCAGTATACCTTATAAACCTTAAAAATATTCATACCCTTGGGGCACCTGGGTGGCTCAGTCAGTTAAATGTTCAACTCTTGATTTGGGCTCAGGTCATGATCTCAGGGTCCTGAGATCAAGCCCCACCTCAGGCTCTGCCCTCAGTGGGAGTCTGCTTGGACTCTCTCTCACTCTATATCCTCCCCCAATTTGTGCTCTCTCCCTCTCTCTCTCTCTCTCTCTCATAAATAAATAAATAAATAAATAAATAATAAAATTAAAAATCATACCCTTTGACCCAGTAATTCTGTGTTAATACAAAGAACTGTTTAAGGAAAATTAGGCAAAAACTTAAATGCCCAACTCCAAGGAGCTAGATCTAAATTGTCACAGCTGGAGGATGAATTATCTTTATAATCATTAAAAACTAGATTAAAACTTTAGAAGAACTTCTAATAAGATGGAAAAATGTTCATAATAATAAAAATACAAAACAATATTGCTGGAGAGGTTATATAGTCTTGTGTTTAAAAAACACACAAAAAAGCATAGATACATATAAAAATTACTGGAAGAAATTAACCATGATGTCAGTTACAGTTGTTATTTCTAGGGGGTAGAATTATGTATGATTTTTATTTTCTTCTTAGGACATTTCTGTGAGTGTTCTTCAGTGACTGTATTATACTATAATTAACATGTTAAGTTCCCATAAGGTAATTTCAGAAAATAATTATTACTATGATGATTTTTCAGTCTTTCCAGTGTCAGCCTGCCATTAGCTAAGATAATTCCAATAGTAAATGGACAGATCCATTCAGTTTGCAGTGAAACACCTAGTCATTTTGTTCAGGTAAGAAGAAAGTTTGGGGGTATTATTTAAAACATTGTATCTTTGGTTGTGGTTATATTTATCTGAAATAAAATTACATTTCTGTCCTGTGATATTTGTTCAAAGAAACCAAAAACTTAAAATCACATGTAGAGTGTGGTAGAATGCCCCACGAAAGCAACAGTGTATCATGGCAAATTTATGAGGTTGGGAATACCTTTCTCCGAGTTACAGTCCAAGAACAATTAGCCTGCATTTTTAGTCCACATACATTCTGGTGGTCAGTTGAACTTACTGTGTTAATATTTTGCATTAAACTCTTGGTAATAAGATTGAGCTGTGAGATTAGTGATCCAGTTCCACAAATTTTGAGGAAAACTAAAAAAATTTTGTGGAGAAGTAAAGCATTTTAGATTTAATAAATATGACTATTAATAGTGCACCAATAATCTCCTGAAAAGCTGCATAAGACATTACTACCTATAACTCCATCTTTTCTTAGAAAAGCATTTTGGAATGCATTAAGACTGATATTATTGAAATAGTAACTTTGAATCCACATAGTTTTTTTTTCTGAGTCACTTGCAAACTTAGATTAGAAAACTTGGTTTAGAAGACTAAAACTTTTATTAGAAATAAAAACTTGGTTTGCGGGGTACCTGGGTGGCTCAGTCAGTTAAGCCTCCAACTCATGATCTCAGTTCAGGTCTTGATCTCAGGGTCATGGGTTCAAGCCCCATGTTAGGCTCCACACTGGGCGTGGAACAACTTAAAAGAAAAAAAAAAAGTAAAAACTTGTTTGCAGTACACCTCAATTCCAAGCTACTGCAGTAATGGACAGTGAGAAGACTCTAAAGCCTAAGCGTCAGGGTGGCATATTCTCAGTACCATGTGTCTCAGACAAGTTAGATTATCGTCCTTGTACTTTCTACTTGGGAACGTGAAAAGCACTGAGACTACAGACTACTACTTCTTTCTGTGTATAGTGTCATCAGTTTGTCCTTTACATGTCCTTTACATGCTTATTTTCCCTTACTGTTCTCTTCTGTCTTCTGTGTCATCTTTCTCACCTGTGACAGTTAGACATTCATATTGCAGAAGGAAGAGTGAATAAGACTGATCTCATTTTATTTGAAGTTTAATTTAAGCTTAATTTTTTAATTAAAAACTTGGTTTAAATTTTTAATTTAATATTAATTTTCACATGTATATCAGTGAGAGAAAAAAGGTTGTAACTTCTGGCATTTAAACCTTAACTTTACCTTTCTCCACTTTCATAAAAGTCTCTGGCTTCATCAGTAGGCTGTTCATCTTGGCAACAAGTGGGAAATACAACCAAGCATAATATACATGTACTACATTAATTAAAATCTGAATAATTGATAACAATTGTTAAAGTTTTTGAGTATGACTGAATGTAGATTAAACTGATATACTACACTATTGATTGACAAGACTCCCACCAGTTCTTTTAACCATAATTTCTATGAGTTAAAATGCCACATTGCCTTCAGAGAATTTAATCATTAATTTATTGAGATCAAGACTTGTCTATAGTTCACTTGGGTTTTCTGATACTTAAAAAAGAACACAAAGGACAGTTTCACTTACTGTTTCTCTCATGCTCACAGGGGCACTCAAATGCTTCTGTGTCATGGATCTTTTCACAATCTGGTGAAGCCTATGGACCCCTTCTCAGAATAATGTCTATAAATGCATATTACAAAGTACATAGGTTTTAAAGAAAACCAATTGCATACAGTTTTCAAAATGCTTTTTAAAATCAAAGTTATGAAGAAGAAGCATTGCTTTTTTGTTCACGCATTAAATAACAAGCTATAACAGCAGTTCATGCAGCTTCCACAACTATCATACATGAAAATGTCTGATTTCTATTGAAGACAAAGTCATAGGCCATGCTAGTACTATCACAGTTGGTTGGCAATTTCCTAATTGAAAGAAATACTAGATTTTAGTTAAAGGTTAATGAAAATAAAATTTTTTTCTTATTTTTACATTTACAAATCTCTTAAGAACCCTTGTTCTAAAGTGTCTATGTGCGGTTTATGTATGTGTATGCAATAATATATGACATGCTACATGTATTCTGTGTTAGATCTTCTAAAAAAGTAATTTACCTCACAACCACGTTACGTCAGCTTCTAACGAAAGTACCTTTAGATTTGTATCTTTAGTACTGTAATCATTTATTCAACAGATAATGTATCTAGTCCTTGGCACACATAAAAGCCCATTTGAAGACTGTTTTGGGTCTTCTTCTCAAAGTCACACTTGAATACTTACCATACTCACCAGCCTTCACATAAGAACCGAAACAATAAATATCTCCTAGAATTTATTATAAGAAAAAATATTCCTTTCATTAAATGATTTTCTTTTTGGCCTTAATGCCATAAAACTTAGAGCTAAATTCATTGCTCAAATTGCAGATATGGATTCATATTATCTATACTTCTTACAAATTGTAATGTTTTACTGTCATCTTTGCTAGGATCTGTTGATGATGGAGCAAGTGAAAGACTTTGCTGCTAATGTGTACGAAGCTTTTAGTACTCCTCAACAACTGGAGAAGTGATTTCTTTTCCTTCAAGAAAAACTACAATGGAATTCATTTACTTTTAAAAATATGCTGAATAAATCAACTATATATAGGGTAATGATTTGTTACCAAAATGCCTAATAAAAATATATTCTTAATCAAAGTCTTCATTTCATAATAAAACAGATTTATTTGGCATCTTAATATGTTTTTTTAAAGTCACCAACAGACTAGTTTTTGTGGGCATATCTGAGTGTACACAGTGCAAATATTTGTTACACCGTGGATACTAGTTCCAAACGGACTATAAAGCTAGTGTAGATACTTTTTTTAATATTATATAAAATATAATATACATTGACATTAATACTGAGAAAAAATCTGAGAAATAAGTGTGAAGTTTAGAAAAAATGTACTACTTAACTAATCATAAAGTTCACTGGACTGCAGAATAGATGAGGAAATCAGGCTTTTCTCCAATTACTCTTCAAAGGTATAAATTATTTATCTTAAATAAACCTGATGAAGGACTTTTATTTTTGTGGAAATCAGTGAATTTAACAACCATGATCAGTAATTTTTTTCTTTACTATTGTTAACAATCCTTAGAAAATTAGGTATTGATTTAGAGGTTAAAATTGTGCTGATGCTGTTTACTCAACAGCTATTATTAGCTACATAGTTTCACTCATTTTTATGTAAATAATTTTAATAACTTTGTATTGATTTTGAGACAGTAAATATCTTATTGCAATAAAATATTTTAGTAAAATACGGTTTTGTTGAGTTGATACCTTACAGCCGTTAATTTTATTTGTCCCATAGCATTTTTTGCTGTTATTTTGGGAGAATATGCTAGTTTTCAAGTTTTATTTTAACTGGTAATATAATTGATGCTTTCTTTTAGCTTTTTTGTTTAGAAAAAATAAATAGCATTTCCTTCTGAAAAGAAATAATTCATTGTCTCTAGTTAAATCTATATTCTGTATCTATAAGGGTAATTAGGGCAGAAATAAATGAATCATCAGTATATTAGATACATTTTCAGTAATATAAGAATATTTTCAGTGACATCGCTTTATGTTCCTCTAACATAACATATAGCTAAGTAGTAGAAGGTACAAAATGAATTGTGAAGTCTCTTCTAAGGCGAGGCAAGGCCCAAAGTCAACTGCTAGGGAGTCTATGTCTACAGTGTTTAAAAAAAGAAAAGAAAAATCAGATGTAAAAGTGGTGAGGAGAGCAAATGCTTCTCTTCAAAATTTGACAGAATATAGTGATATTATTTTCTAATAGGGTGACGGAAAAACTGCGTTTTGGAAAATTAGTGAATGTGTATGTAATAGGGCATGCATCTCTTCCAGCAGTATTAACCCAGGATTTCATCCAAGGAATATTTGAGACTGAACAGGTGTGGCCTTATAAATGGATCAAAATCTGGTCAGCTGAAAATTTTCACCTGGAGTCCTCTACATCTGTGGAGTTGTGGCAGTTGAAGAGATGACAAGGTAAAAACCACGTGTATTTGAAGCTAATTGACATTACAGATTTGTCTTCAACTAGTACAGAAAGAGCCCTCTTGTCTGGGACCCTTAGTTGTTTGGTTCATCCAAAAGGTCACTTGAAACAGGGTATCACACAAAAAATTTATTCTTAGGGGCACCTGGGTGGCTCAGTTGGTTAAGCGTCTGCCTTTGGCTCAGGTCATGATCCCAGGGTTCTAGAATCGAGCCCTATGTCAGACTCCCTGTTCAGTGGAGAGTCTGCTTCTCCCTCTGCCCCCTCCCTGCTCATGTGCGCCTGCGCTCTCTCTCTCTCTCCCTCTCGCTCTCTCTCAAATAAAATCTTTAAAAAAACTTTATTCTTACATATTTTAACTTTAAATATTCTTTGTCAATTATTTAATGTAGGACCCAGGTCTTTTCTATCTTTTTAGTATAGGTCTGCTTATAGGCGTCCTCTAATTATCTTTCTTGTATAAATCATATGGATTGCATTACATTATATAGTTGTGAACCAGGGATACAGAATTTTTGTAGATTTTTGCTATATTTTCCTCCAATCTTTTAGAACTGTTTCACCCACAATTAATTTACCAATACCTTTAAATTAAAAAGAAAAAAAGCAGCACACTTTTTTTTTAAGATTTTATTTTTAAGTAATCTCTACCCAACGTGGGGCTCAAACTCACAACCCCGAGATCAAGAGTCTCATGTTCCTTTGACAGCCAGCCAAGCTCCCCTAAAAAAAACAACACACTTTTATCTAGTCTTTCCAAAGTTCAGCTTGGTTTTTGCAGAGACTACAACTCTTCAAACTCATGTTATGACTGTTTGTATAATCATGATAAAAAGTTCAACTGGCATAATTAGTTTGTTTGATAACTGTTTTAATTTCCTAGAGCCACTGTAATAAATTATAACTAATTGAGTGACCTAAAACAACAGAAATTTATCCTCTCACCATTCTGGTACTTGGAAGTCCAAAATCAAGGTGTCAGCAGGACCATGCTCCCTCTTGCTCCCACCTTGCTTCCTTCGGGAAGACCATTCAGTCCTTTCTTGGCTCTCCCAGCTTCTGGTGGCCCAAGTGTCCCTTGTCTTATAGCAGCAAACTCCAGTCTCTTTCTCAGTCTTCACATGGCCTTCTCTGTGTGTCTGTGTTCTTTCTCTCTTACAAGGATACTCTCATTTAGGACCCGCCTACGTACAGTATGCTCTTATCTCAACACTTACTTTATTTACATTTGCAAAGACACCATTTCCAAGTAAGATCACGTTCTTGGCTTCCAGGTGAACATGAATTGTTGGGAAATACTATTCAACCCACTATAGTCACAAACTCAACTCAGCTTGGTAGACATATGTTGCAACAAGTAGAAATCGAAGTAAAGGGTGTGCCAGACAGAAAGAAGTCTATTAACTGAAAGCATGTAGCTTGCCCTAGGAACCAATCATCTGTATGCTTTTCCAAGGAGATGGAGAGCTTCAGTTAACCCAGTAAATTGGCTGAATGGAGATTACTTAAAACTGCTTCTACTTTTTCTCCTTCAAACTTATATAAATGTGTTTGTTACTATGTATATATAAAAATTTGATAAGACCATTTATTTTATTTGCTTGGAAGGTAGGAAGATTTTATCTAACCAGGTCTTTCACTTACAAAACTGAAATGAACAGAAGGCAAAATGTCTGTCTTATCTTCTGTTGTCTTGATTGATATTTAGTTGAATAGCCTGATCTTTTAGAGTAATTGTGTTGCTTGAATATGACACTCATAAGAAAATGAGATAGAATCTTATTAAAGTGGTATCCATATTTAAAATATCAATGTCTACATTATTCAGTCTAATAATCTAGTTGGCTTTGCCTTCAATATTTCTCTAGTCATTAAAGGAAAATCAGAAGGTACTGAAATTCAAATCAGGCCATTTTGTACCTATTTAAGAACTCTGGGAAAAGGATTATTTGATTGGAGGATAAAAACTATTGGCTTAGGTAATGAGAGGTCTGATTTTTAATTATCCTTACTATAATTCTTGCCTTCATATCACAGATATTTTTTTATATAGTTGGGTTAAATGCTGAACTGTATTTTGTCATTTAGCTCCCTCATAGCTACTAAATAACTAAACTTCCTATTTTTGTTTTTGCTTAGTATAGTGTTTGGGATCATATAAATCAATCCAAGTTGGATCTCTAATAAAATATTAATTGGGATTTAGAACTATTAACATATTTATGTATGTAAATACCTTGGCATGGTTTCAAAAACTGGTGATTTTAGGAACTTCAACAATGAGTAATTTTTTTTAAAGTTTTCAATGTTAGCATGATTTTAGGAAATAAATATGTACTTTGATTTCATTCTCTATTTGAAGCATTTTTTGGAAACAGTGACATGTCTGCATTTGATTAATGTAACAAAATGGAACCTGCAGTACTTCAAATAAAGATCTGGCCAATTAAACATCTTTTGATGAGGAGAGCGAGTTCTCTAATCAGTGTTTCTTTAAACTTACATCAAAATCAATATTATTTTTACTTCATTATTTTGCTTCATTCTTAGGGAAGATTTGAGTAGAATTCATAATTTTCAACCAGGTTTTCAAATTCAATTTGCTTGAAGGCAAATACAGGAAACATATTTATTAATCTAAGTTGGAGCTCAAATTAGCTCACCTACAAAAATTGGCCTATACCTCCAATCCCATACCCCCTCCACCCCACCTCAAAAACCCTGAAAGAATATGTACTAAAATATTAATAGTGGTGATCTAAACAGTGGCTTTAGCATTTCCAAAATGCTTTGAGCATTTTTGTATGTTTTAAAATACCTACAGTAAACATGTATCAGTTTTATTACCAAGAGGGAAAAAAATAATTTTTTTTTTTATAAAAAGACAATTACTGTGTGCATTGGAACTATGTATTAGGCCAAATTTATTATACACCTATCATCTATATTAGTCTGCTAGGGCTGCCATAACAAAATACCAGAGACTGCGTGGCTTAAACCACAGTAATTTATTTTCTCACAATTCCAAAGGCTGAGAGCCCAATGTTTGGCAGTTTGGGTTTGTCTTAAGGCCCCTCTCCTTGGCTTGCAGATGGTGCTTCCTCCCTGTGTCCTCACATGACCTTTCCTCTGTGTGCTGCATCCACAGTGTCTCTTTTCTTACAAGGACACCAGTCATACTGGATTAGGTTCTCACTTTTATGACTTTATTTAACCTTAGTTACCTCTTCAAAGTTTCTGTCTTCAAATACAGGCACAGTGGGGGTTAGGGCTTCACCATATGAATAGGAGACACAATTCAGTCAGTCCTTACCACCACCAATTCCTAGCTAATGTAAAACAAAAATTTCCACCTCTTAATCACACATGGAAATAAATTCGATATGAAGAGACTCTGATGGCAAAGTACACCGGAGAGTTAAAACAGTTACATGGGTGATTTAGGAAAAATATTAAGGAGTAAGTGGGGAAAGGGCTGAATTGCCTAAATAATTACTTGACTTTCCTTGACCAGTTTTACAATTGCTTTCTCTATGTGCTACAATTACAGAAACGTGATATTTTCTAGTCTTCAATGTACCTGCAGCATGAACCTCTCTGCTGCAAATCAGATCACATTAGTTAATTCTAGAGCCCAGCCCCATTTACAGGGCATCTGATGAAAGGTTAGATGTGGCAGTTCTACCAGTAAGCCATTTGGCTTCAAAGAAGTCCAGTTTAGTGGCTGTCCATGTCCCAGCAGTTTAATCTGAAATTAAAAACACACACAAATATCTCCAAATGTATCTCTTTGACTCACCCACTTTATTGGAAAAGAGTGGCTGGTATTTCTTTAAAACACTATAGACAGGAGACTCATCTTTTGGTTTTATTTAGTGGTTCACACATTGTTTTAACCCTTGATCCAAATGAGTGCATACATGTGTCTTGCTCATGTATTCCTCTCATATAAAAGTGTGCAAGAGTTGGAAAAGAATTGTAAAGGTTGAATAGTATCAGAGTAGGGAAAACACTGAAGAGAGGATTGGGGAAAAGGACTCTGGAACCAATCTGCCCAACATAAGGCCTGCATAGTTGTGCACAGAATGTTTGGAGAAAGGCCCCCCTCCTTTATCTAGCAACACTTCCTCCCGGATTTTCCAGTAACTAATTAACAATACATAAGTCTGATCAATTATTACTGTAATTGTTTTATATCCTTAATCTTATACTAAGTGGATCTAGATAGAAGTAACTTCCTACATAACTGTGGTTATTTTGAACAAGAAAACTTTGCCTACCATGTAGAGCAACACAAAAACAAAACCCATGAACTTTTAAATAACAGTATTAATGGAAGCCAAACAGAATACAGATAAAATAAAAAGATGATGTCATACCCAGGCCCCTAAGCTGTAATTAAACATCAAATTTGAACTCCATCTTTCTCTCTGCCCGATCAACCACAGTGTTAGAAATGAAATATGGAAAATGATGCAAGGAGAAGCATATGGACAATTTACATCCAAGGAAATTGTCAGTTTCTTAAAAATAAGCTATAAAATATATCAAAATGAACTCAATGCCAGATGTGTTGGTTACAACTATTAGATTAACTTTCTCCAGATTTTTTTAATGACCTTAAAATAGTATGGCCACACATTTTACTTTTATTCAGATTTGTTCTGGGATGGGATGTCTGGGGGAGACTCTGAATCCATTTTATGTATGTCTGTATGTGTATGTATTTATGAATTCCAGAATTCATTTTGGATGCTTGCAGAACTTGAACAACCTAAAATAACTGTGAGAAAGAATATCTATTTTACATTGATATGCGTGGAGACAACATAGCTGTTTTATAAGTTTAGTTTTCTGGGAAATGAAAGAAAACTTTCAAAGCTTTGGCCAAACGTTGCCATTGATGAAGTTCATTTTTAAAATTACAGGTATCCCTCACTTTCTGAAAGTTTGTGTTATGCCACTTCACTTTTATGAAAGACCTACAGTAGTTAGTACCTGTTTTTGTAACTGAAAGAAATCTAAAGAGGATTTTCACTTTTACAAAAAAAGGCAAAAAGTAAAGGTAGCATTCAGTGTTTGTTTTGCAGAGAGGCAGTGCACACCCCAAGCAGCAGCCAGAGTGGCAGCAAGTCCCTTCCCACGCTCAGCATCTCAGCATCAAGCTGCCAGAGCTCTGAGCTGTGTCTGTGAGCATCTGTGCTTTATCACAGTTCATTTTGTGCATCCATTAGCAAGATATGCTCTAAGGTATTAGAAGAGCCTAAGAGAGGTTGCTCTTGGGGTCTGGGACTATTCAAAAAAAAAACTTCCACATAAATTAACGGTAATTGCATCTTTGCTTTACACCATTTCAGTTTATGAAAGGTTTCATAAGAATGCTCTGCTGTACTCTTATAAGATATAAAAGGAACATAAATAAAGATAATTAATAAAGATAAAATCCCCTTACCTTTGTTACTCCCAGAGTAGCTATGGGTTGGCTAAGCAACAGACGTATTGATGTGGGCCATTCAAGAAATATGGCATAGACCAATTTTTGTTTACGTTTGGATGTGTACCTGGTTAAAAGGGGAAAAAAGTATAGTAATACTATAGGTCAGGTTTGGAATTATTTTACAGAGATACTTCCATGTAGTAAATATTTACCAATGTCTTCATGAATAGAGGGAAGGAAAAATAACTCCATGGTAGAGTAAAGAGGACTCAAAAGGGGTTCCCAATTCCAGTGTGTGTGTTGGGGCCTGGAGGGGAGGTTCCCTATCCCACCAAGCAATTCTCAGACACCAGCTGGGTCTCCTACAATTCAACTCAATTCTGACACTATCTACCTGGGGATAGTGTCAGATTTCCACAGGCAAGGATTCGGTCCTACAAGACTGCTTGCCTACACCACTCTCAACTTCAGACACCAATCACAAGTCCCAGTTATCACCTGGTCTTCTAACCCACAAGCTATAGAAGGGAGGTTACAACGACGTCCTCCTTGGTTTTGATTAATTTTCTACAGCAGCTCACAGAACTCACAGAAACATTTTACTTACTAGATTACCAGTCTGTTACAACAGGATAAAACTCAGAAACAGCGAGAGAGAAGGTATGGGGAAAGGGCTTGGAGCTTCCGTGAACTCTCCAGGCACACACTCTCCCAACAATCCTGAACCTCTCCAAACCCCGTCCTTTTGGGTTTTTATGGAGGCTTCATTACAGGGGTATGACTGATTAAATCAATGGCCATTGGTGACTGATTCAACCTCCAGCCTCTCTCCTCAATCTAGGACTGAAAGTTCCAACCCTGTAATCACAAAGTTGGATCTCCAGGCAACCAGCCTCACCCTTTGGTGAAGTGGAAAAGTCACCTCAGTAACATAACAAGAGACATCTTTATAGTTCTCATCACTTAGGAAATTCCAAGAGCTTTAGGAGCTCTGTGCCAGAAATGGAGACAAGACCAAATATATACTTGTTATAAATCATATTATCCTAGTACCTCCCTCCCCCCACTTCCCTTTACTAAAAGGAACAGACACTTTTCTAATATTACTCTTCATCAGACAGTTCTCATGGAGCTGGAAGTAGGCAGGGGAATATAAGCAAAGAAGGTAAGATGTGAGAGTAAATGGCTTTCCACCTGCTGGTTCAAATCTTCATATTCCCTCCTCAGCAGATATGTATGTGTCAATGCTGGGCCAAGTACTGAGGCTCGTGTTAGGAATAGAGTAGAAAACAAAAACGCACTTAGTTCTTGTTCTTAGGGAACTTAGACTAGAGTGAGGAAGACAGACGTTCAATAATCACACAAATAATGTCAAAGTGTGGGTTTTAACAAGCACAATGAAAGAAAAGGAAATTGAAAGATTTTAACAGAGGGATCTCTTTAAATTAGACCATCAGCAAGAAGCCTCTCCAAGAAAACAACATTTAATCTAAGACTTAAAGGATGAATGAGAAAAAAGGAGAATATGTAAGAAGCGTTAAGCTCTAGGCAAAGGAAACAGTACTCACTCATTCTTTTACTTAATTTTTCAACAACTATTTATTGAAATCTTAAAATGCTAATCACTGTTTTAGAGCTGGAGACATGATATTGAACATAGTCCCTGTCTTCATGGAACTCACATGGTAGTGGGAAAAATTAGAATGAGCAGGTGGTGATTAAGTGCTATGGGGAAAACTGAAGCCACATGGGGACAGAGCATGCTAGGTTGGAAATGAGAGGTGTAGGTGTTATTTTAAATCTAAAACTCAAGCAAGACCTCTTTGAGGAGGTGGCATTGAGGAGACCTGAAGAATGTGAGGGAGAGCCATGTGAGTATCTGGAGGAAGAGAGGACAGCAAGCACAGAAGTCCCCATGCAAGAGTATGCTTGGCCGGTTGACAAGGCAGCAAAGAGGGCAGAATGAGAATGAGGGATAGCAGGATGGCAGACAAGATCAGACAGCAAGGAGCCAGGATTTTGGGTTTTGTTTTTTGTGGTTTTTTTTTTAAGATTTTATTTGAGAGAGAGAGAGCATGAGCAGAGGAAGGGCAGAGGGAGAGAGAGAAGCAGACTCCCCACTGAGCAGGGAGCCCAACGTGGGGCTCAATTCCAAGACCCTGAAATCATGACGTGAGCCAAAGGCAGACGTTTAACCAACTGAGCCACCCAGGCACCTCAAGGAACCAGTTTTTATAGGACCTTGCAATCCTCTATTAGACCTGGCTCATTCTCTAAGCCTGGAAACCATTGGAGGAATTTGAGCATAGAGGTGACATAACCTGGCTTTATTATTTAAAAAGGTTTTATAGCAGATAGATTAAGTGGGCAAGGATGGAAACAGATCACTCGAGAAGCCACCGAAATAATCCAGGGGAGAGATAACAGGGACTAAAATGATGAGAGTTGCCACAAGAGAGGATGAGAAGTGGTCAGATTCTAGATATACCTCAAAGACAAAGACGATGATATTTGCTGATGGACTGGCTGTGAAATGTAAAAGGAGAGTTAAGGACTCCAAGATTTTGGGCCTCACGACCACCTAAAAGGATGAAGCTGCCATTAACTGAAATTGGGAAGACTCTATGGAGCTGGTTTAGAGCAAAATTTAAAAATTAGGACCTCAGTTTTGGACAATACCAGGTTTAAGGTGCTTATACTTCCATGAGGAGTGGTTGACTAGAAAGTTGAATATATGAGTCTGGAGTTCAAGAAAAGAGGTCAGCACTGTAGAGGTCATCAGTATGGCATTTAAATCTGTGAAAATGGATGTGATCACCTGGGGAATAAAAATAAATAGGAAGAATGGAAGTCCAAGGACTAAGCCTCAGGGCACTTCAATGTTTAGTGCCTGGGAACTGGAGGTGCAACCAGCAAAAGACACTTAAGAAGGAGCAGCCAACAAGAAGAGATGGCAATCGGGGTGCCTGGGTGGCTCAGTCAGTTGTCTGCCTTCTGCTCAGGTCATGATCTGAGCCTCTCCCTCTGCTATTCCCCCTGCTTGTACTCTCTCTCTCTCTCTTAAATAAATAAAATCCTTAAAAAAAAAAAGAAGAAGAAGAAGAAGAGAGGGCAATCAACAGACTCAGATGCTGCCATAAACTCAGAAAATAGGGACCATGAAATGACCCTGGATTTGGCAAAGGACAGGTTAAAGGGACTTGGTAACAATGATTTTACGAAGTCTGGGGTTGGAAACCTGACCAGAGTGGGTGCACGAGAAAACTGGAGAAAGAAATTGGAATTAACGAGGGAGGGAGGGAGGGAGGGAGGGAGGGAGGGAGGGAGGGAAGGAAGGAAGGAAGGAAGGAAGGAAGGAAGGAAGGAAGGAAGGA